>NC_055702.1:22780874-23109356 GCF_017639745.1 Melanotaenia boesemani | reverse complement strand
CCCGTTTTGAAGCAGATTATCGGGACAAATGGGCTCATAACACACCACAGACCAAATGATAATTGGACAGGAAAATCTCACGATGATCAGGCGTTTGCCGTCCGAGGTCGGGAAGAGGCAAAATGGGGAAAAATACAGTCCAAATATCGTTATGTGTGTACCAGGCTTTACATCGCTTTCTCCTAGTCAGGATGACCACTCAAAGCTCTTTACATTAGATGTTACATTCACACACTCAGCACACTTGGGTTTCCATTCACTAGCAGAACAGATCAGAAGCATTATTTTAAAACTATGCAAAGAAAAAATTTACTGATTTAAAGTAAATAAATGAGGCAGAGGGTGGTGGTACAATGATATTAATTATAACTGCGTAGAAATAGTTTTCCTAATCCACAAAAAATTAGATGAGGAAAAATCAAAAAACAACTGCAGTGGACATCCAAGAGCAAAATGGAGAACTATTCTGTAGGAATTACTAACAACCTGGGATAACTGGATATGATATCATATCTACGAAGATGCTGGTGAATCAATAAAGCTGATAGATTGATGGTTTAAAAGAGAAAAAACTGACATGTCTTTTTAATCTATACCTTGTTTGCCATTATATACATTTATGTAGTTATTCCTCATTCACATCAAATCTTCTTTCAGGCAAAAACTACCTCATTCAAATTTATTTTTATATTTTTAGTTTCCATTACAGCCAATTAACACCGGAAGCGTGTCAGATGTGGAGTTCCTGTGATGACAGTCCATGTTGCTGGATCTGCGAGATCACAAAATCAAAGAAGAATTGGAGAATCTCGTGATTCTTCAATCCCAGGATAAATGGCTCATTGGCCATGATGAAAAAAAACAAACAAACAAAAAAAATAAATTAATAAAACACTGAGACCCACTGATCGATTAATGATGTAATGTTTATATAGTTCAGGGAGCGCACATCTGCAGAAGAGCTTTTATTTTGAAATTTACCAGAAAGCTTTTACACTGTTCCCATGTCTGAGTTTGATACGTTCTGGAAGCATGCTCCATCAAAAATAGACTCAGCGCATGTCTTTAGCGAAGAGCAGCGATGAGGCACTTCTAGGCGCTGCACGCTGCAACCAGTGTGAACAGAACCACTGGCTAAAACGGCCGCAATTGGCTCCTGTGGTCGCAACGCACACAGATAGTGGTGCACACGCACCCTATTAAAATTGGCCTTTTGTCTTATCTTATCTTATCTTATCTTATCTCATCTTATCTTTTTACCTTAACAGTGTAACAGTGAAATATGACACAAAAATAATGGCAACACAAATTAATTAAGATATTGTAGCTGTAGCCTCCAAAGAAAAACCACAAGTGACTCAGGTCTGTTGAATCGTACAACTGCCACAAATCATAAAGCCCCTGTCCATGCACGTTTCATTATCCAGAGTGGTTTTAAAGAAACACTAAATAGCAACTTAAGGAGCATTGAGATTATATGCATCTGTGGTTTCCAGAAGCATTAAATAATTACATTTATCTCCAGCAGCTGCGCTGATGGTTCATGTAGAAACCATGATGGATGGGTAGGAGGCTGTGATCTGAAGTCCTGAAACGTGCTTTCGCTGCAACCAGATGTTCTGGTCTAGAGCAAATCTGAAACTGTGAAGCTTTTGGAAGACTCCTGACCAGAAGTGGTGAAAATCCACCAAGGAAAGACAAACCATAAACCAGCAACAGGGTGTTTGGGGGAAGTGCTGGAAATGCTTATTTCCAGAAAAGGTTTATGTATAAACCAGTGGGGATTAATAATAAATGTACAGAATTTGATATAAGAGGGCATTGCAGTCTTCATGACACTGGGGGTGATGAGGAAAGGAAATTTCAGGGGAGGAAACTGCAGCTGGCAGCAGTTCCTTGAAAGGAAGCAATTTTGACATTCTGTCTGTGCAGTTAATCCTCACCTTTTCCTTTCTTTCCCACCCACCATCTTTCCTTTCTTCTCACTCCTTCATAACTGGCTTTCACCTTTCCTTTCACTGCTTTTGTTAAAATTGTCACAAAACTGAAGATAAACTTCCTTTTTTCTTTAGTAATTAAATAAGAACAGAGACTTTTCAGAAAGGGCGTTGAGGCGTCTTGAGTATTTTCCAGCAGGAACGACCTCAAAAATTGTCCCCATCAATTCTGAAAATGCATTCTTTGAGCAGAAATAACTAGCTGGAGATCTGTTTTCTACCGAGCTGGATTTACATAAAATTCCACCTCTCAAGCATGACAAGCGGTGCCTGGATTTAGTTCCACTTTTCACAAGAAGTTTCTGTTGTGCACTCATGCAGATGTCCCATAAAGCATGCAGACATGTTCATCTTTCTCCAACTAAACATATGTGAGTATGCTTTGTCCAAGAATCCCAGGTCTCCTCTTACATTGACTCTCCCAATGATACAAAGACATATCCCATACCAGCAATGTCTCATGATTCATCCCCCTGTCCTAGATTCTACCACCCAATACATGATTCATGCACCAGATAGGCTGCAAGCATGATCATGCATTTGTCACAAACCACAAATTGTGACCTCAGTCCACAAGGTTAGTGAATTGGCAAATGGTTTACAGTGAAGCGTGAAAGGTGTCGGCACCAGGCCATTTTTCCAGAGGACACCTCTTTCTAGCCATTTGTTTCAGCACAGAGGTAAGATCAGAGAAATTATTGATCTCTCTGGAGAAATCAGGCACATGGCCAGCAAAGCATATAAAAAAAGCAAGAATAAACAGTGATATATAAAAATCAAATGGACAATAAACTAATGTGAGGATCCATTATTGAGTGAAGTAAATCTTTTAGTGACAACAGCGATGTGCCTTCAGGGAGTGCCAGACACTACATTGTGGTGATGTGTGAGATCTCACTAGCAGAAGAAACTCAAGAAAAGGAGAACATTTTTAACCAGAAACAAGCAAGTTTTCCATCAGCGCTCATGTTGTTGGAGTTTGCAACAAGAGAAAGAGAAGAAGTGATACTTAAACTGCCTCAGAGAGGAGCAGCTCTGTCGTGGTGTAATCATGCTAATGGTCACATGTCCCCCAGCCACACCTGAGCTTCACGCCGACACATCCATAGATACCGACAGAAAGAAGGCTGAGACTCTTTATAAAGCAGTCAGCAACACAATGATGTCAAGCATTGATGCCTTTTGTTGATTTTTTTCTTCTTTTTTAATCTAAAAACTTGTTTAAAACAGAGTTAAAGTTATCTCTTTCTGTCTACATACAAAATATTCTCTGAAGTTTGATTTGTTGTAACCCAAGAGTCTAAACATTACATTGCAAACACTGTAAAGGTTTTAGTGGCTCAGCAACCACTTCAGTGTTTAACATACATCAGATCCCAAATAAACTTTGAAATAGGCACCTTCAGATTGTTTTTAAATTGTATTCAGTCTAAATACAACTTATTTCCATCCATCGGTTTATGAACTGTCATTGAGATTGAAGCATGGTGTTTAGTTTTCAGCAGTCACTATCATTTTATCTTTTTGGACCTAGAAGATGCCTATCTTTAAGGCCTGATACCCATTCTAGAATTGGATTATCTTAATATTGATCATTGGTACACAGATCAGTTGGCATGTCAGTTAGCTTGGTATGTAAACACATTCAAGATGCATCATAATTACTGGATGGCTGCCAGTCTGATGCTCTGCTGTGTGTACTTGTGTTTGCTAGTTGTCCTGCTCAACTAGTACAGTTTATTCATGATAAACACTGATGGAGGAAAAGCAGAGCTGGAATATGCCACTGCATTGCCAGGGAGTGAAGAAGTAGGTACTGTGGGAGCTGAGCTGGGCTTATGCTTAATGCTAAAGTCATGGCAAGTAAACAACTGAAGCAAAAGTACAAGCCACTGATTTCCTTGGTGCTTATGGGGGAATGGAAATGCTCTGTCAAACAAGACAGATGAGTTGTCAACACTGGTCAGAAGCCAGAGGATTTGCCAGGAGAGCTGTCTGATCATCTTGACAGAGACTTGGCTAACTGCTGTCATACCTGATGCTAATGTGGAGCTAGCTGGTTTTATTTTGGAGAGAGCTGACAGACACCAACTCCTATGGGACAAACAAAAGTAGGGGCCTCATCTTGTATGTAAAAATATTTGTTTAGATATTTTTATAGTATATTTTTCTCTTCTTTTTTGCTTTATTGTGTCTGAACAGTTAACATCACAAAATCTTCTACAGATTAAAAAGATTGATCTTATCTTATTTGCTCATCTGCATGGGATCATTGCATGACACAGTTTGGGCTAATGTTTAGATGTCAAACAGATGGCATCTGATTTAACTCTTCAGTGTGTTTGAATCCTGAGGAGTTCATGGTTGACCTTGTCTTGTCTGCAAAACAACCCCATGTCATCATGCCTCCACCACCGTGCTAAACATTTGGTGTGAGGTGTTTGTACTGATACTGCACATTATAGCCAAATTCCTCAGCTTTGATCCCATCTGTCTAAACGCACTTTTTGATAACTTTTTTATTTTCTTTTTCCAGATGTAACTTTGCAAATCCAAGCTGTGCTGCCATGGTCTTTTAAATTGAGTAAAGGCTGTTCTTCTGGCAAATTATCCAAACAAGGGACACTTGTTCAGCCATCTCATAATTGTATGATCATGAATTTCAACATATAAGATGCTAACTGGGGCCTGGAGAGTCAGGATTTGCACTTATGAGATTGGAAGTTGTCTTGAAGTTTTCCTCTTTTTATAATCTTTCTTTATTTAGAATAATAAACACATTTGGAATGGTTTCATACCTTTTCCCAGATTGATGGTGCAGCAACAACTGCTTCTCTAAGATGACTGTGTGTTTCCTCCTTAGTTTTGTGTTAACAAACACCCAAATGCCCCAGACCAGCAAACTGCCAAACATTTCAGTTTTCATTGAGTTGTTTTTCTGATTAATTAAGTGCATTTAAGTAGCAACACCTAGTTACCCACGTAATTCATACAGCACCAGTAAGGGTGTCTTTCACAAACTGTTTCTCAAGTTTGGTTGAGTGTTTATTAAATAAATAGTATTGATAGACCTGGCAACTACCATGTAATAATTTAAGTCCTGATACGTTGAATCTTAAAACTGAATGTGTCATGTATTTTTCAGGTGATTGTAAAGGTTGTTTATTGGAGCAACTCCATTTCAACAAGGCTGATAAACTGAGCTCTGTTCAGCGATCCCACCTCACACAAGGCCTTGATGGACAGTTTAGGGATATGTTTTTACATAATATAAACATTATTTAAAATTTAGACTTTTGTGTATCATATGAATATATTGCTTAAAATGAAGCCTTTACAGAAGTGCAAACATATTTAGTTTCTTGAATAGTTTGTAGTATATTTGTCTCCCATATGTTACAGTAGCTCATTTTTTTTTATACAGTCTCTGCTTTATACACAGGTATTACAATTAGGTTAAATTCAGAAGAGCTCTAAATCGAGTTTGTTTAAGTTTTACAGTTTGTTTTTCATATAGAGGAAAATAGAAGAGCTTCATTTCCTCCTGAAATGCTTACAGGCAGCTTTTCAATCAGAATTCTACACCCACAACAATGAATGAATGAACCATACAGTGAGCAACATTCTCTCAGACTGATAGGTGAGCACTATGAGCAGTTAATCCATTATTCCACTCATCAATATAAACGCAGCATTTTTCACACTGCATCCAGAAGAGAGGAGGAGGATGAACGCCGATGAGTTAAACAGAGACAAACAACGATTCATTTGTTTTGCTTCGGCAAGTGAGAAAAGACCATGACACACAAAAGATTAAAGCTCAATCCAATGCGATAAGCTAAAGCCAATTAGAGCCATTAAAAATCATGAGATTCATATACATGCTAAAATATGCAAGTGTGTGTCTGAATAAGAGTTGAAGAACCTGAGGATCTGAAGCAGAGAAGATGATTCTAGCCATGCACTGTTGCTTTCTATAGTTTATTTTGTTGAAAACAAAAAGTATCTTCAGAGACAGATGAATCCTTCTACTGGCGGCCTATAGTTTAGTCTCCCATCCACCCTTTTACTCTGAGCATAAACAGCGGTTATTTATTCATACAGGTTCCCCTTCAACCCATTCATTTGACTAATGCAAACAAATACACAAGACAATTGGTGCTTTAATTGCTGCAAAGTCACCCTGACAAAATGTCTTTTTTTCCTAAGGCCGGAACAATTAGATGTCATGTATGCAGCCGCCTCCCACAGAAACTAATTTGCATTGTGCATAATCATTTCTTGCGAGTCTTTAAATTATATTCTGTCCTGTTGCAAAAGATTATTTACCGAGGCATGTAAATGACTGCACTTTTTTTGAAAGGATATTTAAAACTAGTCTTCCAATCCACATTATACACTCACTGGGTCCCAAAGTGCACCAACATATACCCTCCACACCTTTACACCTTTAAACACCACCAGTAGCCTAAATAATTGAAACAACCACAACTATGCAACCATGCCACATTCAAAGACACTTAAATCCCCTTTCTTCCTCTCTCCATTGTGATTGGCTGATAAGCTATTTGTGTTAACAAACAATAGAACAGGAGTTCTTAACAAAGTATATATGTGAATAAATGCCCCTATGCTACAAGATGCTGGTTAGTAGGTTTTCCTCAGTTACCCATCCAAAAAAGATTTCACCTGCAGTAGTGCATACTGATGGAAGTTACATACTTTAGAGGCATTTATAAAGACTGCAAAACGAGTCTGCCTGTTGTCAGTTTGTTTGTAGAAAAGCTTTGTATATTTTTGCATTCAAACCTTTTACATTTACAATGCTTTTTCTTTTCTTTTTTTTTTTTGACAGCTTGACATTTAAAATGGTTTTAAAATGTTTCCATACTCTTCCACACACTCTACCTTCTCATTAGCATTTTTAACATCGATAATTATTCAATATAACTTCTGTGACAGTTTCACATTAAAAATATGACAGCAAAAAGATGGCTTGTCAGGACTTAAATGGTTAATGAAGCCATGCAAAGAGTTTGCAGCCCACAGACTGTGGTAATGTTACGATTTTGAGACTCCTACCTTTTGAGTTGTGCACCAACGTATTTGTTCCGCATTATGGCATAAGACTGAGTTTTAATTGTACTTTTGTTTTGTTGGTGTTTACCGTGTTTTTCATGTTTAGATGTACTTTTACTTTCAATTTAACATTGAAGGCCCAACATTTATAATACATCATTTACTATTATTTAATGGTATTTCAGCTTTGTGCAAAGTTTTAAATGACAGACATGTGACACTAAGCATATTGGGTCATGCTTTGTTTGCTCTAATGAAATTTGCATTACATCACTGAAAAATTAAGTGTGTTTTATTGGCTTTTAAACATTTTATCTGAGGGCTGCAAAATAGTTAAAATCCCAATCCCCAAGTACACAAACTGAGAGAAAGCTGGCGATGTAGGGAGAGGGGCCTGTACTGCCAGCACTATGCATTATGCATTAAGCATTGACTGTACTTTCAATAACAGACCTAAGGGTTCAACTCAGAGGTCACAGCTTCTGCATCCATCACAGGAAAAACAGACATAAGGTACATAAACTAGAAATATGTGACTTTGGAACTACTCTGTGATCGTTGATGGTCATTATTCTTTTTTGGATATGGACAGAAAAATCTTTTACGGAGATTTTAAATCGAATGGAACCAAATGAAATACAGGCCTTTACAAGCTTGTGAAATCTAGAAGATAAGTTATTGACTTTACTTATAGGATCACAGATCTGATATTTGAGAGGAAACAAATTTAAACAAAACCCATCAGGTACAAGAAAACTGTTGCCTGAGACATTAATTTAATGAGTTTCCTCTGTCTATAACTCAACCCCACTGTGGTTAATCAGGTGTTGAATAAACAAAAACTTCCCCTTTAAATGAGGCAACAATTAATAATTCATGACTTAAGTTTTTTGCATGCTTGTTTTTTGATGACCTAGTTACCTAACTCTGCTTCCAAAGAAAAGCGAGTGAACATGAAAACACTGTGCCAGCATGTGAACTCTATTTTGAGCAGGATGATGATGATCATTATGTATTGTTTTCCAAGTTTTTCACAATAATTTGACATCTAAAGTTATACAATCTTATTTTACATCCAATGCATTGTTTTTTTTCTTCACACTGTTTGACTGTGAATAACATAATTCTTTCATTTTGATTGGGAAAGCCAAAGTTCGGGCAATAGATTTTAAGTAGTACCATTTAAGCAGTGCTTTAATCTGTTTTAAATAATCAAATTTAGCTTTGTACTATGGGCCCTTTTCATAATTTATGCAAACATTACTCACGCATGCGCAAAACTGCTTCTGTAGAGCAGAAAGTGCAAGTTCTTAAGTTAACTTGATTATGTGTTCATATTTACTGAGGAAATTAGAGAAATGTCGGACAATTGTTGTGGATTTGACAGTTCAAATCACTAAGGCCAGAAAGCACGCGATCAGGGAATAAATTTTCACTGGTTACCTGTAATGAAAAACAAGCAAGCAGTCTGGATTCATACAATCGGCTGTGCAAACTGGAAGGTAAGGTAAATATAAAACCAAAGTTAGATTTGATTAGCAGTAAAGATGAGAGGCCATCCATTAAACAAAACATAACAGACACAAAAGGACAATGCAAAATGCACAACTACAAAGAAGTGGATACTCATCTCATCTAAGGCCATGATATTCGTATGTGCATAAGAAACTTTTTTTAAAACCATAAGGAAAGAATGAATAAAAGAATAGATACCAATAAAAAAAACCTGGTCAACCAAATGAATAAAACCTAAGATAGAAGAACAAAGATGGAGTCAAACTGTAATAAAAAAGAACAAGCAATAATAGTTGACTCCAGTAAGAGATGATAAGGCGCTTACAAACTTCTTTAAAAAAAGGACACAGCCACAGGGACAAAGTGGCTCCTGTAGCATGTGGTCAAGGTGATGACCTGGCACCAGGTATCGGCACTCATTTCGTCTCTGGTTGTCCATTGTCCGCTAAGAGACAGCGGCCCAATTAGGACGCAGCATGAGTCAACTGCTGTGAACTTTTCATGGTCTGCACCGGCACCCATGTTTATTCCATTTCAGTAAAAGCATCCCTGACCTACTTATTCAATAAATGGATTAACTCTACAGCTGAATAAATTGGTGATCATTAGTTACGTTTGCATGGAGAAATATTTCATTTATCCGATTAAAATCAATCTGATTAGAGATTTCAGCTAACATGTTTACCTGGACACTGGATAAAGTGATTCGATCAGCTGTTTGTTTACATGAAGGAGAGATTTATTACAATCGTAATGTGAGAATGTCTCCTTCAGTGTCAGAAATACCAGTGAAGGACCACCAACATCCACTAGTGGACGGCCTCTGACATCTTGATTTTCTCCGCTCACAAGGTCGGCTGGTTCAGCCATCAAAATTGCAATGAGCTGTTTTAGACAGTTTCTTAGGCTCATCAGAATAACTACTGTCAATATCGTCCCTTTTCAGCTTCTTCTGATCCGCCTCTTTATAGGACATTTTTGAAGAAAATCTCCCATTGGAGCGCAATCCTTCAGGTTTTAGATGTCTCCCTGGTCCAACACACCTGGTTCAAATTCAATGGCTCTCCTCAACAGCTCATTCTGCCCAAGCATGTTAACCCATCAAACTGATTCAGGTGTGCTGCAGCAGGAAACATCCAAAACATGCCGGGCAGAGGGTACCGTTCTGCATTCATAAATGATGTTGGAGGTTCCTGAAACCCTGATACCATCGAAATAAGAATGACAGTAAAATTCTTCCCTCTTCCCCAATCATTCCAACACAATGAGCTTGAAGTGATTATTTACCACATCATGGAAGTATATTCAATAAATAATTTACAGGTGCCACAGGGTTATAGTTTAATACAAGTTGTTAAACTGCACAGCTGATACTGTGTGTGTGCATGTGTGCGCCATTTGCTTCTCTTTCTCACGACAGCTGCTATACATGTTCAGATTTTTGTTTTGTGTGAAGTCTTTGAGGCTTGGCATCGCTTACTGTGAATGCAGTGCTTTTGCCTTTGCCTTAAAGCCATCTCTCTCAACAGTTTGGGTGGGCACCATGTCTTCGCATACATGCGAAACTTGGCCGTGTTATACAAATTGGCTTTTCCTTTCATAACAATTTTGACTCTTCTGAGATTCAAGGAATGATGCCTGTTTTGTGTTTTTGTCTATCACCACCATCCCAGCAGCTCCCTATGTGAGACCACAGAGAAGGTTTTCATACAATCCCTTGTAAAGTAGAACATTCCTCTGAAAATGTAACTTTTTTCCAATTCTCCACTTCAAACCAAAAAAACATGCATTTGTAATTGATCAAATAATAAATAAATAACACAGTGTATGGAATATAACCAGGAAACTAAAATATGTTCTTCATCCCCTTAAAGGTAAAACCGAAACCAATATTATACTGTTCACCAGTAGCATAAAGTAATTATACGACTTTCTTAGCCCTGTATGGGAAAATACCCCACCCCCCACCAGCCCAGTGACCTTCTTAATGTGAGGTTGCGGTGCTAACCACCACACCACCATCCAGCAATTTATGGCATTACATTCAACACAGTAGTACTCACAACTCCACGAATCAAGTTTTCAGATAACTTAAAAAAAAAAAAAAAAAAAAAGGTAGTGCTAAAGTTAGCTTATTAGCAAACTATGCTAACATTTGCAACAATGTTAGCATTAGCCATTGGTACTAAATTAACCACAGCAATAGTATTAAATTTAGCATCAATAGCTAATTTTAACGTTTATTGTTAATGTTTTCACAAGAAGCTTTTGGCTTTCTAGTGGCTGGATAGCTCAGTTGGCGGTGCATCCATCTGCCACGCAGGGGACCCGAGTTTGGACAATTTTGGGCAAGACCCTTAATGCTAATGCCTAACCATCTTCGCTTTGGAGTCTGCTAAATGTCTGTAGAATAAATTAGTAAAATAGTTATTTAACATAAGTTTTCCTAACTGATACTCCAGGAAAAGTAAGTATGGAGTACTGTTTGTGTTTTTTTCAGTCCATTAGATAAAAACTATGTAACTGCAAAACTATTAGTGTCCAAACCACCTACAAAAGTACAGATTGGGTATAGCAATGTCCATGGACACATTGCTCAGTAGAAGCAACATTATGGCTCTTCATCTCATTAATGTATCTTTCCTTCATATCCTAATTTACTTCCTTAATTCCTTACATTAATAATGTAAATTACATTATTTTGTTATAAACAGCATCCCTGTCTTTAATAACAGTAGATCTTCTACAGACAACCGAACCGACATCTGAACTTCCTGTGGGTTACACCAACAAGAAATGCCATAGGAGAAATCATTTGCATCCATTTTCTCAATTGTACTGTACAGCTGTCAATGCAGGCATGTTAAAGTAATGAGCACATGACCACCAGTTCAATAAGGGCACACTGACCACAACTAGTAATTAACCGCAAAAGCATTAGGAAAAGCCATACTGATGCCTGAAAGTCAAATGCCACAGTTCAGTGGATATGGTATGGTGTATTTTTGTGGGCTTTCCTGTGCATCTGCATGTGTGTGACTGGCTGATTGCGTCTGTGCTCCAGTTTGGAAACAAAACAAGGAGCAAAACAAAACCATCTGCACAACAAGCAATAAAGTCTAACCCATCGCAGGTCTCCAAAGTCATATATTACCCAATTTTGTGTCTTGTCTTTGCACAGTGGATTACAGGGAGCAGAAAGACACAGCCACAGCTACTGACAATATGTTAATCAACAGAGACTGCACCACAATGCCACCATCAAGAGAGGCAGCTTTAAAATGGCTGCCATCAGATAGTGGGACTACTGCTCTGTGCCTAAATCGCTCCCTGCTGAAAAATGACATCCACTTTGTGGGCTGAAAACTACTTTTTACTGGAGGCCTTTTAACTGAGAGTTCAGTCTTTGACTCCCAAGGTTCTATGAGAGTTTTTCTATCAACAAAAACATAGTTAAATTGTCTTGTAAATGTGGATGGCCATGTGTGTGCCAGCTATCTGTCTTTTTTGTTTCCTCAAAGACCTCCCGAGCCCACTGCACACTCATACAGGCTCAGCACTGAATGTTGATGTGATGTCACACTCTAGCCTTGTGTACACACACTGTCCAACCTTGTACCCAGCGAGCCTCTGAGAATAACAACAGATAACATTAGGAGGGAACAAAACAAATCACAGAGCAGCTAGGGAAGACAAACAGAGGGAGAAGGAGGGATAAATGTAGACAGGGAAGGAACAAGAAGGAAGAACAGTGAAGCGTAGCAGAGGGTTGCAGAACAAATCTCTCCCTCCGGACTTTCCTACTGTATGTGACTCGAAGGTGCATTCCCTCCATTTGTCTACCGTGATGTCTGTCATCCTTTCTTGTGTTCCTCCACATTTCCTTGTCTCAAATGTTTGGTTGCACCTTTGGAGACGTCCCTGTAGTTTCAGGTGCCACGGTGTTAGCTTTGAGGAGGAACCAAATCTAACTAAGAATTAAGATGCCCAACGTCCTAGCTGGAAAATGGCTGGTTTGTAAAGTATAAATACATTAAAATATTTCTTCTCTGGTTTATTTAAAAGGACTCTCCAAGGTGGTAATTTATGGTTTCTTTAACACCTGCTTCAAATGTAAGGACAAAACACTGCTGAGCTGTTTTCACATAAGGTAGCCTGAGTGCACCCACACAGGTGTTTTTAATCGGTGAATGCATCTTTCTTCGGTTTTGAGTGAGCATGTCTTGTATTTAACTGACATTTTTCTATTACTATGTCCACACAAACAGGTATTTTGCAAATTTCTTTCTGATTCCCATGTTCCCCAAAAAGTCTTGTTTATATGGCGCAGTTTACAAAAATAATTCTCTTACTAGATGACTATGCACAGATTAAACGCTGTAAGTAGCCAAACCAAAGGGTGGTGATCTAACCTCCCACCTCTGAAACCATTCTAGCTAATCATAAAGTTGACTAAAAAAATGACTGATTTCGAAGAATCCCAAATAGAAGTGTTATTTTATTCATCAGTGTTCTCAATAACTCATTGTGATGTCTTCTTTCTTCAGTACAGTCAGCAACTAACTGAATATTTACATGTAAACATGTCAAAGCCCTGTTAACTAAATTAGTACCAACTCAGTCTTGGCTACATCTACCTTTTCTATGTACACAGATTAATTTGCGGGTCATATTCTGATGCAAGTCACACAGGTGATGCTGAGAGTCGAAAACACCTCATCCTGTCCATACATAAACAATATTGTCTGATTAGCCATAAGTCTTCACCCTGGAAAGCTCTTTTTCAGCACTCCAAAATTTCACCTGAATGTCAAAATAAGGCCCAAACACAGAAAAATCTGCATTTGTTAAACAATCTGCGTTGGAGTGGACAAGGTCTTGATGGCTTTTTGTACAATTTGGGATCCAAACCTCCTTTTTCTGCTCATAAAAGTTACAAACTAGGCGTACAAATCTGGAAGCCCAGAAAAAAAAAAGAAAAGTATGTATTTAAATTTTTTTTTTAAATTGATCAGTGGTGTGTGCAAATTAATTGCTTTGCGACTGAGCTGATGTAGCCTTCTTTAGTCTGTTTTAACTCAGCGATCACTGCTTTCATCCAGTTTTCCAGCTGCATTACACAGCTGTTTTAAGTTTGTTTGTTTGTTTGTTTTTAGAAGTGACAGAGTAGACAAACCCACAAAAGATAATTTCACTATGTTTGCTGGCAAAAGTCATAACAGGTTTGGCAGAAGTAAAGACACTTAACAGTGGTTCAACATTCATACATTTAGTATGAACAAATGTAGAACTGTCTGTTTGATAGGTAAAATGGCAGTTTTGTGGCAGACATTGTTTTCTGCCACCATGTGGCCACGAACATGCATTGCTGCAGCTTTAAAATCTATAATGCACTGAATTGCTACCATGTGATTGGCTAATGAGCTGTTTGTGTTAACAAACATTTGAGCAGGTGTACCTACTGAAGTGATGAGTGAGTATAAAGTCATGCTAAATTTTGTGTGATAGGATTAGTAAATTAGTAAAAATCCAATTAAAAGTGGTCAAAACTATATATAATCCACCATATTAAACCACAGCTAATTTGCAAAGGAACATCAGCTGAATGTGAGTTATGAGTGTGTATACTCGCCTACATAAATACATGATCCAAATAAGTGGAAACGTGAAGAGCAAAGGCAAACAAGATCCTTAAAAAAATGGAAACACCAAGCAAAAACACGGATAAATCTTCTGAGCATGGTCACTTGATAGAGTTTAGGCATGTCTGTGAATGATATCCCTCCAAGGATTGAGAGCCAAACATGGCAGATGTGGACAAAAACAAAAAGGGAAAAACTTGCTTTCTGCACCACATACCAACCCAGAGCTCCCCCACAGCCAGTCATGAATTTTCCCTACTTTAATAAAACCACATTTATACATGAAGATAAAATACTTGCTCTGGTAATGATTTCAATTAATTTGACTTCTTTGCTAATGCAGTTATTTTCCCTCCCCGAGCAGCGTTTTGGATTAAAGAGTTTATATAAAGACGTCTAAAGTTGGAGCTGTGCTGAACATAAATCCTGATGTGCTGTAAGCATTGTCAGAGAACGAGAGGTAAGACGGAGAAAGCGAGTGAGTGATGATCTTTATCTAGATTACTGTGGGTGAGCGGTGTGTGTACATCTATGTGTGTGTGTTAGATGAGTCATCCTCAACCTTAAACACTCCCAGTAATCACAACATCAACACAAGACGCTCGCCACTGGCACAAACATTCCCACTCTCATCTGAGTGTGGATGGAGAAGAGAGTAGGACTATATGAGTGTGTGTACATTGGTGTAACAAATAGCTGTGGTGATGATGGCTCTGTTATTGTGACACTTGGGGTTTTCTTAAGGGATTATGTAATGTTGTTATCACCCAGTAGAATTTCCTCTCATCACCAGCAGGGAACCAAAACAACTGCTTGTGTTGCATTAAGGTAAGTAGTTAATATGCAATATTAAGCAAGGTTTTTAAGTGTGAAATAATCAGGATTACTGCACTTCAATAACGACTGATAGGGTTTTAAATCCTGAACAGAAAGAAGAGAATATTTGGTAGGTTATATGTTTTGTCTTCAGAAAGAAACTAAATTGTAGGGAATGAAAAGTATTTTTTTCATTAAAAGCATCTGGAAACAAAGTGGTACATAATGTTAATGATTGAGGGCTGTGCTGTGATCACTTCTTGGCTGGATGGACCCTTGTTTCATGTCAAACCCACCCTCTTCCTGCATGTTTCTCCTTTCTGTAAACCAAATGTCAAATACAGTCAAAATATTGGCTTTTAAAAATGACTTATATGAAAAATGATTTATGTGTTTTGAAAATACTTTCTATTCTGCTGGCCGATTACCACAGGAACTTTTTCATAGGTCTTCTGGAAAAAGTGCCCAGGAGGAAGTGGAATGCCCATCCCTACTACATATTTACATCCTGTACATATAGGCACATACAGTACAGCTGGTTTATATGTCAGTGGGGACTCTCCATTGACTTAGTTAATTTGGTTCTCTTTCACCATAAACTAACCCTAACCATAACTTACGATGCTGACTTTCTTCCATGGAGACAAAATTGTGGTCCCCACATCTATAGGAAGCCACCATAAGCTGGTGTGGAGTCAACCATAATACATGTATACACATAATGGTACATATATATGAATAAAAGAAGTAAGCTCGAGACTAAGGCTTTGATGGTGAAGTGAAAATTTAAAATATTTAGAAAATGTAATTGTACCATTGCCATATTGTTTTCCAGTGGTTGACTGTAACATAAAGGTTCGGGGGACTTTAATGTGACTAAACAGAAAGACATCCTCATTATGGCCTTTAGGAAGCTAACATTCTCTTGGCATTAGTAGAAGTTTCCCTGTTCACTATAGGCCATCTAAATGGGGAACAAAAGTTGAAAAGCAATGTTCCAGAAATGTTCTGGGAACCAATATTTTTAAGTTAGGCAGCCAGCTCATTAAGATATGTTGTTCTCTGCGTGAGCTCTCTAGTCTCCATGACCCATAGAGAGCACTTTTGGTCTTAAAGTACCTCATGGAGGAACTCTATAACACCAGGAAGTATTTCTAAGATAAAGTCCCATTCCTACCCCAGCGAACAAACATGACTCCCCTAATTTTGAAGTTTTTCATTTACCTTTTTATTGACAGATTTAACTGGTGATTTTATGTTTTGTACTTCCCAATGAACACAAGAATAGCAGTTAACATTTTTTCCCTTTTATTAGATAAGAGCCTGGCCCTTTTAACCTGCAGTAACTGCCAAGGGGTGTTTCTAAGATGGCTTCTGAGAAGTGGGACTTGCCAAGAAAAGACTTTGCATAGGTCAAACCAGAACACTGACAATTATTTTTTTTTTTATGTTTTCATGACTCTAGCTGGCTGTGTTAGAAGATTATGTGACAAACATAGACTACGCTAAGATATGCAATAACTGTTCTACAGCCTGAAACATTAGATTTTGTAGCTGAGGTAGTTAAAAGGCAGCCATCTTCCCACTTAAATCACCATAAACTGCCTTCCATGAATTTATATTATCCTGCATGTAAGTGTATCTCATAAAAATGCTTTCCAGCCTGAATCTGTGAGTAAACCAACTCTAAGTGTGTTTAAACTGCACTGTATACTCAAGTCTCCAGGCCCTGGCTGGCAAAAACACTGGATGCAGTGGTGTTGAGTGGGGTATATCTCATGTATGTGTGCATGTATCTGGCCAGAACAGGCCTGTCTGGTGCTGTGAAGAGGGTGTGTGTTTGTTGTGGAGATGTGACGCTGCTCAGAGTGGACAGTGAAGAGCGCCGTTAGATTAAGGCAGAACTTCTAATCCACTTCCCTTATCACACACATGCGCAGGCAGACACACTCTCACAAAGCAGTTGATGAGTTTATTAGCCTCTCTCAGCCTTAAGGTCTAATCGTGCACATGGATTTGAGCATGTGCATCATTGTGATTTATATGTGTCCATTTAAACGTTTCTGCAAAAGCGTGCGACACTTGTATACACAAACACTTGTATGTGATTGTGTATCTTATCAGGGCTGCAGCAGATTCTCCCAGGTCTGGCATGTTTGAGACTGGCTCTGCTGAGGCTGTAGTGATTAAGAAGAGATAAACAGCAGCAGTAGTAAGGGGTGAACACACACATTTGGTCTGGGTGGTCTGATTGATTTAGGGTTTATTAAGCCAGGGAAGCTCAGCAGAACACCTACATGTTTTCCCTGACCTCACATCCATACTGTGATTCTCACAACTAACAGCTGCTTGTGTTAATAATCAGTAAACGGCATTCTCTCACAGTGGGTTACAAACTATTTAAAATGGGCAGAAACATACACTTGGTATTGGCAGTAGATCATTTTTATGAGGATATATTATGACAAATTGTATTTTCTGAGCTTCTGTGTGCTTTATCATTGTGCTATTAGTAGCAAATTCTCACCAGTAGTTATGTACATATGCTTTACTATACATAAAGGAAAGAAATAAATCATACTCTGCTATTTTGTTTTATCAGATCAAGAATAAAAAAATGAAAGATTTGTGTTTTCTTGGCTAGCTACTTTTCTGCCTGACTTAAAATGTATGGGTTGGTGTTGAAAAACCTAATCTGAGCTCCCCGCCAAGATGTATACTTTCCTTTTCCTATCTTTCTTTGATTTGGCCCAGTCAAAAGTAGCTAAATTCTGAGTCCCCATTTGTTACTGAATTCAGCATCAAGTATTCAGTAAAAAACGGGCCCAACAGAATCTACAGCTACAAAAACAAACTTGTAATCACTGGTAAAGTGTTGCTCATATAAGCAGTAGTTCTTAACGTAACTTCTTAAAACTAGTGATGGAAATTCTGACTCTTTCCAGAAATTACAAATCACTTAATTTCAGCAAATCAAGCCAACTCTTTCTGCTCCAGAATGGCTCCCATAGTACTACTCCTAGCTTTTTGTAATTTAACCAAATTTGGCAAAGCTTTGACAGTGACATTTGACATAAAATTAACCATTTGAGGCCTGTGCCTGATTTTAAGACTGCTAAAAACAGTATAAAATGAGTATATCTCTGCAAACGTAAGGTCTATTTAAATAGGCCTTGTGTTTGCAGAGTCATAAAGGGAACACTTGTGAGATGTGTTAAGATGTGTAAATAACAGTATATGTGTTACTGGTAAATAATAAATGAAGATAGTCCAAATTTAAAAAATTCAGGCTAGCCAAGATGATTATGAATATCTCTGTGGAATGATGCAGCTGTAGCTCTAAACCTCTATCACAGTACAATATGTGAACATTATCTCTGCAAAGAGTACAGCCGAAGTCTCTAAAATGGCCCTTTTGGCACAGTTTGACTTATCATTGGCAGCTCAATCAGACCTCATATTATGGAGGGGAAAAAAAAATGCCTCCTAGAAGATTAAAAGTAGAGTTCATGTTTGATATCGTTTTTTTTTTTTTTTTTTTTTCTCCATATAGTTTTTTAAAGAAAAGAAACTTTCCTTTATGTGTGCACTGTACGGGATTATAAACCAATGATCTTCTGAACTCGTACGCTGCCAGTCCAGACAGGGTTGGACAAAGAAAGTGTTCACGTTTCATACATGACGTCATATCGGATCACAGATTTTTATGTCAGCAGTGAAGAACTGTCACATCTGCTTCACATTCAGCTGGCTCCGGTTTTAACCCATGCTGCAGCAGAACTGGAGAATGGTCTTGCACTTCAGCGCAACAATTTCATTTGAAAGCTCTGTTGGAGTTTTCATGTGGGTTCATGTTAGAAATTTGCTGGTCTCTCTACAGAGGTCCCTGGGGAGGAACTCAAAATAAAGATCCCTGACCTTAGAGGCAGATGATGGAGGTTGTGGGATGGCTCATGACGCAAGAAAAACCTAGATGGACCATTCCTGTTTACTCAGCTGACAGACAGTAAAAGATAATGGAAGTGAAAGGAAAACATGCTGAAGAAAGAAAAGGGATGGACGTAGACATGGGTAGACAGATGTAAATTCAGACAGAATGGACAGAAAGGAAAATAAAATGACAGAGAAAGTGTCTCTGATCCAAGTGACCCTCTTAGAAACATGAATGCAACTGAACTTCCACTTTGGTTATTAAAAATTATTCACAGACACTTCAACTAACACTTAAAGCTTTAGCTGTTTTTCTTTCTCCTGCAGCCTAGTAGCATGAGGTTATGCAAAGACCTCAGGAAGAACGTTGGAACCAGAAATGACATTATATCAAAGCTGGATTTTTACATTTATTTGGTAGACCTGTCTCATTGCAACACAAATACCTAATCAGCCAATCACATGGCAACAACTCAATACATCTGATTATGTGATACAAGTCAAGTGACTTGCTGATGTTCAAACTGAGCCTCAGAATGAGGAAGAAGGGGGATTTAACAGGCTTTGTCATGATGCATGATGACAAAAATTTCAAACTTGATACCGATACAAAGGACCGTGTTCGATACTCAATACTATTTCGATACTATAGAGGAGGATTTTTTTTTAATCAAAGTCAGAACACCACAAAAACAACAACACAATCTAAACAATGCAATAAAAATATAATAATAAATATAAGACATAACAAATGTAAAATAAATACTTTATTTTAAAGCTCTGATAATTTGTGCAGATACAGACTTCATTCAGTCTTTTTTACATAAGTGTCCTTTTTTCATAATACTTGAGATGAGATCAAGTAAACAATACAACAAACAAATAAAGATTATCTACTTTTTAAAACTAAATTAATTAATTAAAAAAATAAATATTAACTTTTTAAATGCCTTAGTCTACAGTTCACATTAAAATGCATTATTATCTGACTATAATCAAGGGTGTGATTAGTCAGTAGAAGCTCCGTGCTGGTGATGGACCAAACGTCTGCTCTTCCTGCAGCTTGTAACTGGGCTGCTACTGCGCGGGGAGCCTCTTGTGAATGCTTTTGGATGGGGGAGGGGCCTGCGGTAGCACTCGCAACTCATTGAGAAGGGTGTAAACAATAAGTGTTTTCGCTCAGTCTCAAAGTCTCCAATCACACTAGAAAATCAGAAAATTTTGTTGCTAATTGTTTAAAACAAAGAAAGGTCTAAAAACTCGCTAATTATACAAAGAAGTTGCTAAGTTGGCATACTGTAAACATACTTGTCCTTGTCATAAAAGCAGATGCCAAAGTGGTATTTAACTATTGATACCTGTGCTAATTAATATCTAACTAGATACTAGATTTTAGAATTTTTTAGTATCTAAGAATCCGTTTTTTTTACAGCACTATAGTATACAGTGTTTTCTGATTTATTTTTATGTATTTTTTTATGCAAAAACAGAAGAATATAATCTCACTGGTTTCAAAAGTATAATTTTGTTGCAGCATTTAGGTTGTTTTCTGAAGAAAAAAAAAAAGTTTATAATTCCACTGTGCCTTACAGCCCAGTATCACACTGAGGTCAGCACCGTAGCACATGTTAAAAGTTAGTACTGTAACACCAAAAGAGCCATCCATCAATTATCATCTGTATAGCCTCTTAATCCTGTCCCAGTTAACAATGGCAAACACTAGACAGGTTGTCAACACATCACAGAGCACAGACACAAACAACAAGCTACCATTCGCATACAGTTTAACATCACCAGTTAACTTAGCATGCCTGTTTTTGGACTGTGGGAGGAAATCAGAGCACTCGAACATGTAAACTCTATACAGAAAGGCCCCATCCAATAAGTAGGGTCAAACTTTTTGCTGTGACAGTGTGAACCACTGCTCCACTGTGTATCTCATCAAAGGTACAAAAACAAAACAATTCCAGGAAGTCCATCCATTAAAGGCCCCACAATGTAATCCTTTTGTTATAGGTGTCAGATATGAAAATATTATACAATTAATTACTAGTACTGGGAATATATACCGCTTCATGCTGAAGTGTTTCCTTTTTATATGACATGAATTTGTTTTAAACTGCAGCGATAGCCTAAACAGCTTTCACAACGTGACACAGCAGGAAACTGTTTTAGGGGGGATTTTTTTTCACTGCTGCACCACTAAACCTGCATGCTGTGTTATTGGAGATGTTGAGCAATAAAAATGGACTGAGACAGTTCAAAAATAAAGCTGTAGCAGAGGTTGACGTTGAACATAATGACAGAGAAAAAAAGAGTTGCGTCTGTTGTCTGACACTTTTGTGTTAAAATTTCGGCCCACAAAACTCCACTTTAAGGTGGAAGGAGATTTCTAATTACTTGTAAAACTTTGCATGACAGATGAAGGATATATTTTTCTCTTTAAATATTCATAAAAAGATTTCCGTCTCCTCCGCCGTGCAGACATGCCATGCCCTTTTTTCTTGAAATGAACTAGTCATGTGACCCTTTACTTCGCACCTGGTGATGTGTAAACGCAAGACAAGTGTTTCCATTACACTTTTGCAATATACTTCTCTATCAGCATGTCTGAAAACCACCTCATAAGAGCAAAAAAACTTTTTTTTTTAATTTAGGTGTTTCCATTACCAGTTTTTTCATTGTGATATTTAAGTTTTGTGCAATTCTAAAGGTAATGGAAATGCAGTTTTAGATGAAAACATGCCTTGGAGAACCAAGAAAGCATAAAACTAAGATTAGAACACATCCTCTGATAAAATGGAAAAAGATAAGATAAGATAAGATACGATAAGATAAGATACGATACGATACGATACGATACGATACGATACGATAAGATAAGATAAGATACGATACGATAAGATAAACCACAATGCAACATAATGCAATATGATTTGATATGATGCAGTACAATGACATGGCATGACATTATATATGATTATATGATACGATATCATATGACATGTCAGTATCAAAGTAACAATTGTATCTTTTATAGATGGCAAAACTTGATGTTTTGTGATCAAATGCCTGTTTATGTGGATGAATTCAGCTTTTCTCTGCTGTGACTGAATCAACGGCAAAAAAAGAACACATAAATGAATCAGCTAATATTTCCATTGAAGTCTTGGAACAAAACATGTTCACAGGGCTTTGTCATCTGCTTTTTGCCTTCTTTGTGTAATCCTTAGAAGCTGCCATCTGTAGCTTGAACATGGTTCTCACGCCAGACAGGGACCTTTGTGGGGTTTTCCCTGTCTTCCAAAAACAGAGCATGGCCTGCCTCTACCTTCCCTTTTATGTTTGGGGGAGGATCTTTTGGGGACCTGTTGACCTGAAGGTAGACTCAGCACTAACCAGTTGCTGTGATACAAGCCATCACTCATATGCAGCCTCCTCTTCCCTCCCTCTTTTCTTTTTGTCCACCCTTTCATTCTTCCCCGTCTCTCCCTTGGCAAATTCATCTATTTCTGCCTTCCTCTTCTGTGCTTTTAACACCCCCCCTCCCTCTGCCTCCTTTCTTCTTTCTTCTTCCAGTGCCCCAGTCCGTCAGCCTCTATTGCTATCTATACCAGCACATCAAAACAAACTATAACTAAACATGGATCACCGCAGCCTCCCACCAGTTCCCATAAAAGACCAGAGGAGTGAAGAAGAGAGAAGAGGATGAGGATGGGGAGGGAGCAGAAGGGTTTGGGAGGGAACAAATGGACAGACAACATTGACATAATGAAAGAAAATGAGATAAGTGGCAAGGGAATGGACACAGTCGGTAGGTAGGGAAAATAGGGTGAGCGGGATAAAACAGGTGAGGTGAGAGGTATACTGCAGAGTTGTGTAAAAATTATTAAATGAAGCAGATCAAATAGATGTGGAGCTAGAGAAAGGAGGAAGAGAAAGAGAGGTGACTGACTCAGGAGGGATTTGATTAGTGGCTGGAGCTTGGGAGAAATTCCTATACAGCCACAGAACCACATAAAGGAAACGGAGAAAGAAAAAGAAATATGGGGTGGATAAGAGGAAAGAAAAAGTTGGGAATGAAAAATGAAGAGCATGGCTGAGGGAATGCAGAAAGTCAGATGAAAGAGTAAAGAAAGGCAGAGGAAAAGCATGTTATCAGTAATTTAATACAAGGAGTAAGAGGAAGAGAAAGGGGTGGAAGATTGGGGGGTTGGGTGGGGGGGATTGGTCGCATTGAATATAAGCATGCAAACCAAACAAAGTCCAGCCACCCCCACGAACTAACCAGGAAGTATATCCAAGTACAGGATATAACAACAGCCAAGACTCTGCAAACCTGACTCTTAATAACTTCATACTTTCTATCTCAACTTCACGCTCATGTCGCTGTTTATATTCCTGAACGAGAGAATTTAATGGTGAAAGCCAGTTTAGTTCTACCAGAAAACATGGAAAACATACATTTGTCGACTTGCCCAAAACAGGCGGCGTCACAGTCCATTGCTGTACATGATGAGATGCAGCATATCCAAAGGCAGTCGTTCACTTTCTCAGATCATTCCTTTGACTTTATGGAAATCGTGATACATTAGTTGAAAATACGCATTTGGAAAAAACATGAAAAAGTATATCATCAAAAATCAAGAGTTAAGTCTCTCCAGACGTTTTGTAAGGAGATATTTATAATGCTTGATAAACAAAGATATTTGATACTAGATTATCCTAATTTCTGAATATTACCGAGGTGAAGCAAACGGACAAACAGAAACCATCAACCATGCATTCCACAATTTTATTAGCAAACCTACACTGCACTCAGAATCACCAGTTAGCCTGGCATGCATGGCTCTGGACAAACGTCAGAGTACCTGAGGTACTCACAGAAGAATGTGTAAACTACAAAAGGAAAGCTCCAAAACTTTTGCTTAACAGAAACCTGCGCAACTGTGCCACCCCAACACATCCTCCTCCTTCCATAAGACACAAATTTTCACCACTGCCTTAATATTTTTTATTTCTTTATCAATAGACATGTAGCATAGTTTACCAAAAACACTCATAATAATCTCCCTTTTTCATTTCACACCATCATCGGGGCAATTTTATATACATTAAAAACTTAGGTCACTATATGGAAGAATTAATGACGTGAAAAATAAAAAATGAGGCAAAACACAGCCAACACAAAATTTGAGTTTCTTTGATAGAAATATATATTGTGATATCATTATTGTGATGTCATGAAAATTAAAAAACTGATATCGCTATAGTATAACTGTAATTAGTAATATATTTTAATAAGTGATATTATAATACATCATATAATTATCATGATAGGTAGCATGGAAATGAATGATAAGATTCAAGGGTTGAGCGATATACTGAGAGCAGTATGTATGTATGTACATGTATGTACACAATGTTTCATGACAGAAACTTGTGTATGTGCATATTATAACTGTAGCTGTACAAAGGACAATCCTGCATGTGTTTGTGAATCTTAATGTATTGTAAAGCAGCTAATACTATCAATCCAACAATTTGCAGAAAACCGATTAGCAGCTCACAGTTTTATGCAGGGCCACAAATGAAGCTGAAATAATGCTGATTAGACCCTCTCGGCTTTGTTCTGCCACCCAGCCAGGAAAACCACAAACAACTTGTTAATCTGGTGCTACAGGATCTAAGATGGACTCGAGTTGAATAAGACAACACATGGAACGACTGTACACAGAAGGTGATCAGCAAACACCAGTATTACATTCTGGACTTCAAGGTATTCCTTAATATGTGGGTATGACTGGAACAGGTTGTGTGCATGTCTTTAAAGTGGTCCTAAAGAAGAGAAGAGGGAACATAAAATAACACAGAAGAATAGGCCTACATAAGAGAAGAGACTGTTGAGTCCTCGTTTAAAGCAGGTGAGTAGGGTTTACAACTAGCCAAGGAATGCTGACGGGACTCGGCTTTTATTGTTTCACACACAACAGTCTTTTACTTCTATTTCTACTTTCATCCAAAGCAACCATGAATCCGTTTGTGTTGTCTTCTTATTCAGCCTAAACCCCGGGGAAGAAAATTTAATGATACTGTGCTACCGATAGGTTGCATGAGAAAAGTGTGGACAATTGTGGGAGCAAAGACAACGCGTTAAGGGCTTGTGTCTTATGTCGTGTAAGTTTTAGGATGCTAAAACTCTCAGGGAATGTAAAAACCATTGTTAAATTGAATTTAAATTCAAATGTTAAAAAACAGCATGTCAACATTTTACTCTATAATTTTAAAATTTAAGCTTTATTAATTAAGGTTTTCATTCTAAAAAACTTCATGCTGTACCATCAATGGCTGATATGTTTACCAAATTTCAGATCAATGTGTACAATGTGTATGGTTTTCCTCTTGGATTATATATGGATTATGAGGATTTATAGCTTGTACATATATAAAGTAAAATGAATGAATGTGTTGTGTACTTTCTTGCATGTTGTCAATAACAAAATATTAGATGGATAAAATGCTTGCAGCCTTTTAGTCTTCGTTAAATTAAGACATGAAAAATCTCTGAGTGTGTTTCATCCCATTGTGGATGTTTTAAGTAAATGTTTAAAAGTTGGATGTTTGAACCTTCTGGCACCGCATCTACAGTATCAATGTTAAATCTATTCTGATAAAGATCATTAGATTATCATTTGGTCTAAGTGCTATTGAGGTAATTGTAATTCGTAGGAAAAATCTTTTTATACACATCCTTGGCTGGAGCTCTTTTACCACATTGTTAAAGTAAATTTAAAGTGTGTTCATGAAGAAATTAAATATTGTGTATTGGGTCAGTGAGGATAGAAACAACCCACTTTTGTTAATTTTCAATAGTATATTAGATGTCATCATTTTTGGTTATCCATTAAAATTGACACATTATCTGTTGTGTTGGATGTTCTTTAGCATTGGAGATGCTATGACTATCATATCTATGCTGCAGTGACCCACTAAATTAAATTAGTCCCTTTGCCATCTATTAGCATGGAGATACCGCCAACGCCACCCCCAGGGGAAGCTAACAACTTAGCATCTTTATGTGGGTAACCCTCTAGATTATATAGTCTTCTTTTGTCTATTATGCCTGTATTAGCATCAGAGAGGCTAATAACTAACATATCTATTTAGGTGATTGGACAGTTCTTTCCTCAGCTATTTATAGTTGTACCTGCTTTAGCACTGGCGAGACTAACAAGTAAAATGAATTAGCACAAAGTTGGAGTGAGTATTCACTGCCAGGCACTCAGTTACTGGTGGATGTTTATCATTGGTCGGATCACTAGCTGGCTTCAAGAACAACATTCCCTCCTGCTACAAGTATGTAAAAACTGGATGCTCAGCCGTCTATATTTTGGCTTGTTTTCTTAAACTTGGGGGTGTACATTAATTCTTTATCCAATGAAACACTCCCTCAAATTTGAAATTTCGCCAGAGATGAAGTAGACTGGTGGGAAGAGCCTGATCATACCACTTCAGCTGACAAATAGGAGCAGGCAAGGCTTTTTGACAGAACACAGCCTTCCTAATTGACATTTTTAAAGAAGCACGACAGAACTTTGACAGATTTTCTCAGTGACAAGCACCTTTAATGACGGCTAACTCAACATCTATCTTGCATCCTACATTGCATGTGGTTTCTGCTCTGTCTCCAGCAAGTAAAAGTCAGTCAGATGAAATGTTGGTATCAATTTTGTGGGATTTTTGAACTTACAAAAAACTTCCACCATCCATCATATATATAATATGTGTATAATGTTCCATTAAGCTGGCTTGTGTGTGTTTCTGTGCAAGTTGAACGCTGAGCCAGAGGAGTGTGTTAGGGTTTGAGCAAGTCATGCCTTGATCCACACTTCCTCCCCACACACACATAGAACAATGTCATCCATGATAAAGTGAGGTGTGCGGAGCTCCCTCAGGTATACTTAGCAAGGCAAACTAGCCTCACAGACAAATATTTCTCAGTGGGACAAGGGTGGGGAGACGAGGTGCACATTACACACACACTCCCCCATGTGCACTCACCAGGCAGCACAAACACCTCACAATATACTACACACTTTAGCGGAAAGAACTGAATTGACTATGTAGTTACTCATCCATATAAAATAGTCCCGGCCAGTTTGTCAGTGAGACAGCAGGGCTTTGTTAGATATTCAGTGGCAGTAAAAGATGGCTTCCCCTCACACAGGCCATCCATCTCACACGCTCACACAAACAATGTAGATATTACAGAGCTTTACCTGGCCAAATGCCTCAGTTTAACATCGTAAGTACCATTTTTGTCCTCATTCCTTGACATGAGAGGAAGTGTGTGGTAATTTAACAGACAGAGGAGCATTTCATTGTAGAAGTGTTTATTTTAACCCTAACTATTTTGTTTCCCGCAACACAACCAAAGCATGAGTGATAAAGAAAGTGAGACAACAGTTACAGAAACCAAGGTCAAGCATCTTGACAAACAGCAAGTAAACTTATTCTCCCAACTTTATAAGTCCTCAACAAACAAGATGCAGCCATGCTTTAGTTTCCTGTATGTTGAAGAATTATACAAGTACCAGTATGAGATGTGATGATTGGGAGGCAAGACAGTGTTTAATCTACCCAATCTCCCAAGACAACAAGGAAGAAGAACACAGTATTAAATGCTAAGGCCACAAAAGTTATCAAATGACATGACACCAGCCTGTTACAATTCATTTAACAGTATTTAGACCATCTTTGGTCTAACAGAAGTAACACTTGCTTTGAAGAAAAACTAGAACAACCAAATACATATGTGCTACCCCATAAACTGTTATTTAACTTGAGTGATATTGACATTTAGTAATAAAATTTGTAGAAGACTCAGAAATTAAACACAAACTCAAGTTTTGACATTTTTTATGACCTTTGCTGATGAGGTTTTGATGAAGTACAGTGAATTTGCTGTAATTTGTATCGGGATGTCTTCCAACCACCAACTAAAATTTATAAGTGGATTTTGAGGCCCAGAAAACAAACATTTAAATACAACAGTATTGTATTTCCAGCAGGACTGATCATCTAAAGTAGCATTAAGTGGGAAAAACAACAAAAACAGCTTCACTGTTCCTCTGAATAATGAGTAGTAGCCACTGTACTTTCTGTCATTTACTTCTCCTGTTGAGGAAAGAACTCAACAATATTTCAAAACCACCAAAAATGAAAACCAAAAGAATTTCCATGGGTAGATACCATTAGAGGTAAGCAATAGTTGAACCAAGCATTTAACCACAGGAAGAGAGTTGATAGGCTTCATCCAGTAAAAATATAATAATTACAGCATACCAAGAAAAGTTTGGACTCTCTCTCTACACAGATTTATTAAAAATACACTTCATCCTTCCAGCATCTTACTTTATTGTCAAATAATGCAACAGCGCTGCCGATATTAGTCTTTTTTCCAACCTTGAGCCAGAGACAGCAGCAGGCGTCGTCCCTTTGTAAAACTAATTAGTAAAAATTACTGTGTAACCATCCATTTACTGCAAACCCTCCCATTCCTTTAACACAAGGCTCTTCTCATCCATCTCTACTGTCTTTTTTATTACGTCTCTCATTAACAATCATTCAGGCCAAAACAGATGCTGCTGCATCTGGTGCTGTTTTGATCCTTTGTGAATTAGAGTGTGTGTTTGTACTGATGGCAGGAGCAGGGCCAATAATAATCCAAATATTGATTAGGAATGAAAATAGCACACGTGCAACTCTCAAACAAAAACAAAAACTGTTTTCTCCCTATATTCTCCCAATTTCCTTCTTCAGTCTGAGTGCATACAAGAAACTAGGACTATATTCATAACATCAACCCCCAACACAATGTGCAAAACAGTGGTACCAGAATAAGACAACTCAACATGCAATAATCATCCTTGTGTATTCTAAAGGTTAAAGGCATTGTATTTTTATTTAGTTTCAATACAAGCTGTTTTTTCTTCTGAATATTGGCTAGCTTACCCAATTACTAGCTAATTTTAATTAAATATGTCCGAAGATTGGAACTTTACTAATAGTGAAACCATTTAAAGTGGTATAGAAGCCAAGTCTCATCAGAAAACCTGTAGGTATGTTGACTTTCTTGTCCATCACAGACCATGGTTGCAAAGGAATCACATCCCTTGGCTAGTGTTTGGTGTCGGGCAAGGTTTATATGACGTGATAGGACTTGAGACCCAAGAAGGCTATAATATGTAAAACATACTATTTAGATTTTTGTTTATATTTAAAATCACTTTAGTAACACATAAACTATTTCCAGGTATTCAAACTGTAACCCTACTGTAAACGTCAAGCCCTAATAATTCATAGATGAGAGTGGTAGAAACATGAAGAATTCCTTGAGAAAAATGTTGTGCAAGAAGTGTCTTGAACTGGTGATATTTTACATGAAGGTACCTGGATGAACGACCTCTTTACAAGAACAATGCAGTCTTACTTTTATGACCTGTCCATGGATCATCAGCTGCCAACTGTGCTAATTTTTAATGTAAGATACAAGCGCAACTCTTATCTATATCATCTATAGTAGCATTAAGAGCCTTAGCTTCCTTTTCTTATTTTGGAACCAACTGTCTGGGAACACAAAGTTAATCAGAAACAATGACTTTTTCCAGAGCTACATACTATATACTGGTATGCTATACTGGTAGTTTTGTTTTGTTTTGTTTTTTCTATTATTATTATTTTTATCCTGTTGTATGTCAGGTTAGCTAAAATAACAGTTGCATTTTAAAATTTGCTTCAATGAGGACTAGACAAGCTAAACAAAGCTATGCCACTGTTTACGTACACTTTTCAAAACTAAAAACTGGTGTGTCACAAAACTAGCCATTTATGTTTGTATAGTACATGGTATCAGTAAACATGGAAGCCTACACAGTGTATACGTATTATGTATACATTAATTATATTAATTTACCACCTGCTCACTAGCTACACAATCTAGACGTGCTAACAGTGAGAATTAGTGACATCAAAAACCTGCTGATCCAAACATTATCATTATCATTGTGAAATTAATTGTAAAACATATGGGGGCATTAAATAAGGGTCTTATGTTAGCTTTTTTGTTTTAAAACCAGCCTTTCAGGAACAAGACCAGGTTATTCAGAAAGTTGAAATATAATAATATGCTAGTAGTTCTTTTGTGTTTGTCTTGTTTTTTTGTTTTGTTTTGTTTTGTTTTTTTTGTCTATTTTGTTGGTTGAAATTAACTTTATCCTAAGCTGTGTCAAAAAAAACATATAAAACATTTATTTTATGCATCCCATACTGTGTATTTCCTATGCATATTATGTAATGGGTTTAGAAAGCAGCCAATGTATAAAACCAACTTATGAATTTATTAATAGCATACAAGCTACAAGGTCTAGACTTGGTGGCTAACAGCGAGGATTAGCTTCCCCTGTGTCTGAGTGACATCAAAATCTACTGTTTCAAGCATGATCTTAAAGTTAGTCATGGTGAAACTGTAAAATAAAGTCTAGTTTCAAATGTTAATCTGCATACTAATCAGACAATAAGCCAAATCCCCCTTCTATGTTTTCCTTTTGATATAGTCAACCAAAGCATTTACATTTTAATTTATTGCTTCCTGTATCTTCTGCCTCTGTTATTGTGATAATTTCATTTTGCTGTTGCCTTGCTGTAAAATTAATTGTGCTGCTGCCAGCAACCAAATCTCCCCACAGGGAACAACCAAGTTTCATCTTAATCTTATCTCTCATGACTCAGCTCACTTCAGTTCATTTCAGCTTCTCTGTGCCAAATCTTGTTTCCCGCCTTTTTTCCCCACAGACAGGGTTTCCCTCTCTCCCTAAATGCTTTTCACTCTCTTAAATTGCATTTTCCCTTCTCTCTATGCAACTCCTCCCCATGCAACGGCATTCTGCATCCACAAAACCCTCTTTTTATCTGCAGCCACAATGAACTGGCTGCAGATAAAAAGCTGGTGTTCGGCAGGTAGATGGATGAGTTGAGGAGAGGACAGGTGAGGAGGTGGAGAGAATAGAGGTGAGTGCAAAAAAATAAATAAATAAATAAAAAAATAACCCAGGTTTCCACCCAGGAATAAGACGATGACTGCTCATCCCATAACTAACCACAGCTGTCTCCTTTATAGGCAGACATGGCTAACAAACCCACAATGCAGCTAAACACCTTAAGACTCTTAACAACAATGGCTGCCTCTTCTGTTTAGAAAAATAGCCAGTCAGAAACAAAAGAAAAACCATGAAAAGGGGGGGAAATATCTTCTCTCCCTGTATTTAAAAAAAAAACTTGCATCACCATAGCAACCTTGGGTGGCAAGAGAATGTAGCATACCAGAAGGATGGACAACAGAAAAAATAGATGGGGGAGGACGGGAGTATATGGAGAGAATGGGAAATACAGTGTCCAGAAAGAAAGCACTAGTAGAGCATTAAAGCTTAAAAAGTGGAGACAAATTAAAGCTTGTGAACTGAAATGAAAAGGAGGCAGACTATTTTCAATAAGATGGTCTTCTTAGAATATTGTAAAGTAAATCAAATTGACAGATAAAGCAGCCATTGCTCAATAAATACAACATAATCAGTCAGAATATGAGTCTTTAGTAACTTTATACACATCTAAGGGAATTGTTCTGGTGATCATGAAAGTGTTAAGGAGATCTGTGTGACAGCATTAAAACTACATGTGAATAGGAGATAACTGAAGAGTGCTGATATTACACATCAAAGACTGTTTTAAGGTGTTTGGAAGAGTACTCTGTAAGGATTGCGAAACCTTTTAAGCCTTCAAAAGTGAACAAGAGTCTGCAGGGACAGAAGAGAATAAATGGAAGAAATCAGAAAGGTGATGTTACAAGAGAAATGAGCCTGCGAGAACTTTTTAACCTACTCTCCATCTCTGTTTGAGGTTAGAGTCTTGAGGAAACAAACCTGAGTCTTTGATGGAACTGTTGGTGGTTTTATGGCATAAAACTACTGCGAGTTTAATGTTGGTTATATAATGTGTTTTAGCAGATGAGGATGGGTACAACATCTATCCATAGTATATGGACAGCAGCATACAGTTCTGGAGTAGGGGCCATCTCTCCCCAGAACATGGGGCCATGGACACAGCAGCACAACAATCCAGACTGTTTATTGATGCATTCTTACTTTATTTCACCTGCTGATGATCCAAAGATTTTAGTACCAGCCTGGGTGTCCAAATGTGATAGCTGGTGTCCAGCATGAGGAGGAGTTACTAAGTTATCATTGAGGTCCCTGACAGTGTAAAAAGAAGAAAAGTGTAAAAATGACCAAATGTGTTGTTTTTTTTTCTCATTACTTTGGGAAAGTACAATCATCCAATCATCCAGAGAAAATCAAAACAGGATTGAATACCAACAGAAGAATATTGTAGAGAATTCATCTGACAGCTTTTAAATATTCCAACATTGGTCGTTTTTCCATTACTGTTCCTCACGTTTTATTCAGACCTGCTTGTGAAAATGATGGACATGGAGTTCATAAGATATCGGTCATTCATGCAAGGTAGGATGGTATGTACACACTAACTGCTAGGTTGCATAAAACATTGCTGCAATTGTTTCTGTATGTTAAGCACATATACCAAAGGGTTATTGCAGTAAAACCATAGTTGCCAGAAGCCGCACAAAAATAAATCTACCTTGAGTCCTCATAGAGTCGCAGTTTATTCATAACACCATGTTGTTTTGTTTCATAAAGATTCAGATTAAGCTAAAAAGTACCAGAACGATGGATGTGAGCAAATGAAAATATGGCTTACAGAGAACAAATGACTCAGCTACAGCTAAAACATGTCTAACTATTCTCTTTTTTTTTCTCTCTCTTTTGACTTGGATTTTGTGAAAAAACAAGTCAGTGCTGCAACTAATTATCGTAGGTAAGACCATGAAGGAGTAGAGTTGACACAGTGCTGTTAGTTATTCATTTAACATGTTTTGTCACAATCCTATAAACAGCTGTTCAGAGGCCAAGTTTATCCACTACCACTTTACATCACTGCCTATTAAAGTGACTGCAGCTAGGTAATTTTTTGCTGTATTGAAAGAGATATATTAATTGGTCTGACCTAGTCAGACAACTACAAAATACACACTCACTGGCCACTTTATCAGGTCTCCCTGTTCAAATGCTTATTAATACAAATATATAATCAACCAATGGCAGAGCTGCAACTCAGTACATTGAGACATGTAGACATGGTCAAGACAGCTGAAGTTTAAAGAAAGCCAACAGAAACTCAAATAAGTCCTGGCTCCAACCAAAGTATGAAGAATGCCATGTCTGAACGCACAGCAAGTCCAGCTTTGAAGCAGATGGGCTACAGCAGCAGAAGACCACACCGGGTGCCTCCTGTCAGCTAAGAACAGGAAACTAAGGCTACAATTCACACAGACTCACCAACACTGGACAATAGAAGATGGAGAAACATTGCTGGTCTAATAAGTCTCCATTTCACCTCCACATTCAGACATTCAGGTAGGCTCAGAATTTGGTGGAAACATGAAAGCATGGATCCATCCTGCTTCATTTAAGCAATTCAGATAAATGTTCTTGGTACACTTTGGGTCCCTTGGTACCAACATGTTCTGGTTTAACCACCACAGCCTACCTGAGTATTGTTGCTGACCATGTGCATCCCTTTATGATAACAGTGTAGCATCTTCTGATGCTACTTCCAACCCGATAATGCACCATGTCACAAAGCTCAGATCATCTCTAACTGCGTTCTTGAACATGACAATGAGTTCACTGGACTCCAATGGCGTCCACAATAGGGCTGCAACAAATGACTGTGGTGATAGTCGATTAGTCATCGACTATTGAAATGATTAGTCAACTAATCGGATTATGTATCTCATAATTATTAAATAGCTCTTATTTTACTTTGAGCTTTTAAATTTTGCATGAGGTTGTTTAAATGATGTTCTATTTGAAAAGACGAAATGGATACTTCATTCAAAAATACATCTGTTATTGAACTTTGCTGCCGATATTAACCTAATACTGCCAACAAAAAAAGTAAATACAAACCAAATATCTACCAAAAAACAAAAAACACAACCAAAATAATAGGCTAATTAGGAGCAGAAAACCGCAAACAAGCTTGAGTTTTTGTTTTTAAAAAAAGTGCATTTTGTGCAGAACATTCAGTGGTCTACGGCGTCTGCAACTACATGACGGTATGTCACGTATGACTCATCCTCAGGTCCGACGTGCCTCCTCTATAAATGTTCGAGCATTGCAGACATACTTACGTATGACATAAGGTCTGCTTTACAATTCTGACATGTACTTTTTTTTTTTGTAAGTTTAATGTGAAGTGATCCAAGACGTTTGACGTCCTTTGCTGTCGTTTTGTTCCCTGGTCCGCCACCATATTTTCTGGCGAACTTTATTACACATGTGCACCTCTCAGCAGAGATAGGAAAGAAGATGATGTCTCAGTTAAATTTGTTGTCGACTATATTTATTGTCAACAAAGCTGAGTAATCATTGCTACTCCAGTCATCAGATCTCAGTCTAGTAGAGCAGCTTTGGGATGTGGTGGAACAGGAGATTCTCATCATGGATGCAGCCGACAAACCTGCAGCAACTATGTGATGCTGTCATGTCAATATGGAGCAAAATCTCTGAGGAAGGTTTCCACCACCTTGTTGTATCTATGGCACCAAATATTAAGCAGTTCTGAAGGAAAAAAGGTTTAAGACCACCAAAGCTCACAAGTATAGAGCTCTTTGATCCATTACAAAAGCACAGTTTAAAGCAAAATGCCACTTCATGTTAGCACCAGAAATAAGGTCAGGGACCACTAAAGTCAGTCAGATTCCACTTTCATTTCAAGTCTCTTTTCCCAGAGTCAATAAAAATGGCTCATAAAGAGCAACTCAACAGCAGAAATGGGCCATTATGCTTCAAAAGGCAACACCAAATTTGTGTGTGCCTTTTGTGGCATAATAGTGCTGATTAAACCTAACACCTCTCTCCATCCCTCCTCATCTTCACTTCAGTTAGTTTTAGCTTCCAGAACTCTGCCCTTTCCCTCCAAGCTTCCGACATCATTCCTTTTTTCATCCCTGGCGGTGTCTTTCCCCTTTTCTTCCTTTTTTATCCCCCTCTCCATCTCTCCGGGTAAAGATGCATTGAATAATTCATAGCTGGGCTTGTGGCGCCCAGACATTTCAGTCTCGCTCATCACTGTGTCAGCTCATTACAGCTAAAAAAATGTCACCATGGCTTAATCTCTAATGACATGCCACAGTTACCCAACTGGTGTAGAACATCAGTACTTTCAAGCACACTGTTGTAAGCAGTTGTATCTATGTAGGAAATAGAAGGCCATGGTTGAGATCTTGAGATCACAACCCAACAGCTAGGAAGTCTCAAAAAGTCTGTCACCATCTTTCATAGGGGAAGCAATACGTAAATAGTCATTTAAATTAGTATCCTAACTCATGTATTGATTAATTATCTATTAATTTGACTATTTCCTGGACATTTGCATATTCAGTTAACTACATCAGCCTAAAGAATATTTCTCATTTTGTCTTCTTCCACAATTTCTCAACTACTCTGCAGAACAAGCTTTCAATCACAAACCTACCTCTTATAAACCAGAACAGGCCTCTATTACAGGCTGCCTTTTGATAGATTTTTTTCCCTGGGGAACACTCTAGTGGGAAAATGTGCGTTTCAGAATTGTAATTGTCTATATTGTATGTGGAGAGATAATGCTGGTGAGAGAAGAATTTATGATTACAATAGCCATTCTTATTCCCTCATTAAACAGGGTAATTTGAAGCTAATTGAAGTATAGGGAAATTGCCTCATGGTGCTCGGGATTTTCCCCCAGGGGGAACCCTCCTGAGAATCTTGGGACTCTGAAAGCCATAAAAGTATTTCAGACCCTCCTAATTTATCACAAGATGAATTAAATTAAAAATAAAATGAAATTCAAGAGTAAAAACATGACGAATCATTGTATTCAGCTATTGTGCTAAGATACATAACCCAACCAAAGCCGATAATGAGATTAGGAGTCTTATCTAATCTAACTCAATCTAATCTACTTTTTGAGTCAATGATAGCGTCCATTTAGATTCACATTCTCAAAATATACAGATATAAAATGAAATCTGACAGCGCAGTTTGTTTGATGAAGAAGTGTGAAGTGGAAGCCCTTCCATTAACTGGAAAAAAAATAATAGAAAAATATCTACAATATCTACAACACAGATCAAGCCCAAAATACTAGTCACCCTGATTCAGAGGACAAATAATGTCATACAGATTGTTTTCACATTTCTGGAAAAAATAGTGATTAGCTTATTATTGCGAAGATTTGGATAAGATCTACTATGGTTGATTCTTTATACTAAGTGAGAATTTCCACCTACCAAAGCAGCTGCATCTACCTGTAAGGATAGGTAATCTCGCTATTAGACAATACAGAGATTAACCATTATTCATTTCTTTTTGACATACTTTTCATTTCCTTTCAAAATGCTGTTTTCTACACCCCCATGCAGTTTGGAGTCTTACTCAACATGGCTGAATAATCTGTTAAATCTACTTCACAGAAAGCTACTAGGTTATTGTTAGGCTGAGAATATAGGCTTGTGTACTATGCTTGTTACTGAAGAATACCTCAAGAAGGCACTTTAGAGAACTCAGACCAGATAGAGCTGCAGAATTTGTAGGGTTTAAAAAAAATTATATAGTGACAATAGAGGAGGCCGAAAAAACAACATCAGGGGCAATACAGACAGTATGTAAGACCCCTAAATGAAGCACGCCATAAAAATGGCGAGTATGTCTCACTCATTTTGGCTTTGCGAGAAATTGACCATGACACTGAAATATCGATATTGTACATGTCTGCAAGGACTTTTAAAAATTGCACAGTTGCATTAGTCCAGTGTTTTCACAAGAGACACACAGGGATCCTTTTCTGTGATTTTTACTGCTGTTGACCCTGCTCAAAGTGGTCGCTACAATGCCCCTACCAGTTATTAGCATGTTGAAGCTCATGAACAGATTGCAATTATTTCTAGGGACATGCATAAATGATGCTTCAAACTAAATGCAAAATCTTTGAGGCAGTCATGATAACCATGCATGCACATGACCAAAAGTAAGTATATTGTCAGCCTTAGAGATAACTAGTATTAACTCGTAGTTACTGGTGTGATTTTTGCAGATTGTTTTACCTTATAAAGAACTGTTTAAATAGTCAGACGATTTAAAGAATCCAGGTCAGATAGCAAACTTGATAATCTGTTAGTGGAAAGGCCATCATCCCTTGGCTGCCATTGGGAGAATGGTCAGTGTTTTACAGCTTGCAGTAGAGTAGTGAATCCCAGATATCTGAGCCAAGCCTTCCTTTTATGGCCATTGTTTAAATGTCAACTAATCCTAACATCTAACAAAATGTTCTATGCTAGCCGATTATGCCAAGAATATATTTCGGTCAAAGTGTTTTGCTGTGTAAATGGTATGCAACAAAAACCTTTCAACCATTAAAAACAAGAACAAAAAACAGCAAAACGCAGAAACTTTCAATGCCCAAATCAATCCTGTTGCTTACAGATTCTGAATAACTGGACTTTCTCATTCACATGATGTTTAAGCAATAAGCTTAATGGAGAATGACTGCTTTAACCAGGGACCTTTTATGCATGCTATGCACTGAGTCTTTTATAATAGCTCTGGTTTTATTAGATCATTATAGGAAATACTGTAAATCAGTGAGGAAGAGTTTTTATAGCAATATTTTACTTGAAGGATTACTGCATCAATGTGATGAATTACCTTAATCTGCAAGACATTTAAATTTGTCAAAGACAGACATGGCCATCTGTCATTTCATCTATAAACACATTCTGTCTGGAAGTCCTTGTAAATTAACAAGCACAGGCTAATATGTATTGATAAAGCAATATAACATGGCATGTACCATAAAAGCATAAGAAGGTACTCTGCCACAAAGACATGTCAACCTGCACAATATAAAGATGATCATAAAAGATATGGGGACAAGTGAAAATTAACCACTTTTAGATACATTGATCAAGACAGAATACATGAAAGTATGCTTCTGCTCAATACCCACAAATACACAAGACAGATAAAGAAAAAAACCTGGACTCCCCTGCGTGCCACAGCCACACAGTTTTATTTATGAATTTAATTTGTTTTTTCTTAAAGAGGTATTTGGCATCATGCCTCGCCACAGAGGGGAGTTAGGACCCAGCAGAGAACAGCCAGGGAGCGCTTTAAATTAGAAGCAGACTTCTGCCTCTTCCTTTCTGTCTTGGTGTCTGTCCCTCCTTCCTAAAAGACAAAGAGGCGAGGAGGAAGTGAAGGGATAGGAAAAAAAAGCAGACAGAGGAGTCTGGAACTGGTTTTGTAGCCACATCTTGTAGGAAATCCTGTACAGAGCAAGTTAACGAGGGACACCGAAACCACAAGCGCTCAGGCTCCCCTCCTTGTGCTCAGTGTGTATTTGTGTGTTGGTGTATCACAAATTACAATACACATTTCAGATATGTCCCCACACAGCCTGTACTATTAAAACTAAGAAAAAAATAAACAAAAACAGAAAGGGAAATTATTTTAAACTTCATAGTATACATAAAAACACAGGATAACACATTACAAACTAACGGTACAGCCGTGATTTGCATCAGTATCACAAGCATATGTATGCAGAAACCAGGTACACACCTCTCTGGGGATCAAACAGGGTTTCCCTCTCAGTCTACATCTGCAAATTGTATGGAGAAATTACATACACACATGCAAAATTAAGCAACATAGCTGAGAGACCTCCCAGAGTGTTGTATATAAGGTGAAACCACGCTGCGCTGGCCTACGTTCATATAAACACTAATAAAGACCAGATCATACAAAATAGTAGCCTGCATAACACTTTGCATGCGCTTTGTTGCACTCAAACAAATTCAGTGAGGGTGGAGGGCAAAAATGTGGGGACAGTGGGGACGACGCAGTGATGACAAAAACTAAAAATAATAATAATAATCAATAGAAAAGCAGATCTCGCTCTTCTTCACATCCTGCGTGTGGGATGATCTGCACCCTTGGGTGCAGCACATGCATTTTTCTCTCAAAAATGATATTGTCATATTTATGAAAGTGTGGGAGCCTCAGAATGCAATATGTGTTATGAAGGGAGAAGAGTGAACTGTTTGCATTTAGGTATCATTTGTATCTGTGTGGGATGTAAGTATTATGGAGTTTTGGTATATTCAACTGAGCTGGTGTTTCTGAGTGACTGTGTGTGCTAGCTGCTGGGTTTTAACTGTGGATTGAATGTTTCTACTGCTTACTTTTATAGCTATAAGTATGTAAGAATATTTACATTCAAGTATAAAATATTAGACATGCTCATGAAGTATAGTGCACTACAGCTGCATATTAAAATACAATGAAATATAGATATTCCCTAACAAATCAGCTTAGTCAGATGATTTAAAAATATCCATAGACTGGATGATACAAAAGGTCATCAAAAACAATTTGACTTGTCACAGAATCAAAATAGCAGATCTGATTATTTTACATTAAAAGAACTTAAATGTACCATTCTTTTTATGGGCTATGCTCCTGCTTGGCCATCCCATCAAAAATGCTCTATACCCACCCCTGGTTATCAACTATGTAAGAATGACACCCCACACAGCTCCTCAGTATCAAAAAAGTAAAGACAAAGCTACCTAGAAACTGTTTATCTACCTTCAAACATGTTCTGTGGCTTCATATGACAATACAAATATTTCAATTAAAATCACACACCAAAGGAAAAATACAGCAGCTCATACTTCAAAAGAGTGTTCATGTTGTTTACTCATCTGCTGTTTGATGTGTCTTATTTAGTGTACCTCAATACAGATTCAGGCTAGTTACTTTTATTTGTTATGTTAACTAAGCTAAGCTAATCACTTGCTATAATACCAAAATTCCTTCTGTTGGCCACAAAAAAACTAAACACTCATCTCTGTTCATCAAAACCATCGGAAAAAAGTGCAAGTTAAAGCGAGATTCTTCTTTGGCATGTGATAAAATCTGCACATTAACTTTACAAGACGTTAACAGTTTACACACCAGAGCTTTTCAAGGAAAATGTTCAATTTTGATATGAAGAATTCAAAAGTCTGTAGCTTGGAAGTGGTTAGAGATAAAAGCATACAGTAAATGAGAAAAATGTTGAATATAAACCATAGTATTTGATTTCATTAGAATCAGCAAATAGCTGAAAAGTACTTCTTTAACAGTGAAAAAGTTTTGGGCTTTCTCTGTAACCGTTCTGTATCAGTGACAATGAGCACATCCTTATCAGGTCAGTATGGGCTTTCAAACTTGGTTTTCCTCATAAACCTTGAATAAATATTGAATAGAGATAATTGAAGATACACATGTCTGTCTTCTCGTGGTATAAAAAGTGGTAACAGGCTCTTATTGTGGAGATGGACTGTTCCTGTTATGTTGCTTGGTGCAACATTGCTACTTTGGCACATAGGGGGTTAACATTTCATAGATGATGCTATTTATATGGATCACAAACTCATCTAATGGTGAGACATGGGTCTTTGATGCATTTTCCAAAGTATGTATGTAGCTAACATTAGACAAAAACAAACACACAAAAAAAGCCTTAAGTAATTCCACCAGTGTTTCTCTTAGATAACTTTTGCCTTCCCAATCTCAGATGAAGGTTGGAATTTTGGGGGTATTTAAGTCTGATTTTGTCTCTCATACAGTGTTATTTCTCTCTCCTGTAGCATCAATTACCATTACATGCAATGGATAATTATGTAAATTAGGTGAGGGCATCATTTAGCAATGACTAACGACTTTTAGGACATCCAGTAGCTATTTTTCTTACTAAGGAGAAGGCTACACTGATATTTACTGTACAGACAAAAGAGTCAAGTGAAGAACGGTATTTGTCCTCATCTAGCTGACTTTAAACTTATTTAAAATCAGCATTTTTTTTCAGCCTATCAATTAGGCCTATTGTATTCCTTGAATATAATATGACGATTCTGGACCCCAGAATAGAGGCTTAGCTGAGTATATATAGATTTGAAAAAAAAAAAGTACTTTGTACACATTATCAACTTGTTGCCTTTATGTAAATAAAAAGAATACATTAGACATTTAAATTTAATAGATTACTTCACTATTCAAAGCAAGTAGAGCTCAATAATGAAGCTTGTGTTCTACTTAAGTGTCCTATTAAAACTGAGCCAGCATACCTAGTTAATTTACCCTCAAACTAAACCACCTGAATAAGTGAAGCCATTATTATTTGTTATCTGTTCGTTTTAACCTTGTCTTGTTAGTATCTAAACAAACTCTTTTCTAGAATAAAACACACAAAATCAGTCAAACACAAATACAAATAATATATTCCTGACATTCATAAATGTGACATACATGCTTATCTTAATTTCTGCAGCACTCAATAAATTTAAATTCTTTATTTAACTACATCTTAACTTTTTTTAGTGATTATATCATCAGGTCCAAATGTATCTGTTTTCTATTTGCCAGTCTAACAGATTACACCTGTTTCACATGACCTTATAACTCCCGTTAAATCTGGTAATCTTCAGGTTCATGGGACTTGATCCCATTCACTCCTCAGCTGATCCCAGCGCAGGTGTAGCGCTTAAAAGGATATAGAGGCTCAGCGCTCTCGGAAAATGCTGTGATCTGATTCTGGGGCAGCCATCACACAGGCACCCCTGGGACATTAAGCTCTAATGGCTGCGAAACTGTAAATGTCACAGTGATTTGGGCCAAGGGAGAGTGTGATGGTGCATTTGTGCTAATACATGTGTGTATGTGTAAGAGTTTATTGTTATGTCAGTGCCACCGGCTGCGCAAAAGGGATCACAGTGAAAGGGCACTGAAGTGAAGCAGAGCAATTACAGTTTGACAAAGGTAAGGACACAGAGGAAACACACAGACACACACACATACCTACCCATTCAGTTCCTAACCAAATTTAGCAAATACACATAATTAATCTACATTTGTAAATTCATAAAAACTTGGGAGCCACTCTAGGTTTGATTTGGCAGCTAGGCTAAATAAAATTTATAAATTTTGCACTGCTAGGAAAATATGATCAGATTTGTACCAATGAGCAAATTATGCTAAATTAACAACAGAAATTTTAACTACCAAGAAAAGACAAGAAATTATCATAAGATATATCTTGCTTTAGGCTTGACAAGGTAATGGTCAAGTAATAGTAATGGTCAATGGCGGGTAATGAAGACAGACTACAGTGTTGTGTGTCTCAAAATTTTATATCTGACAGTATGAAGCCACTTGGGGACCTCTTATCCTGAACACAAAAAAATATTTTGATGAATTTAGAAACAAATGACTTAACAGTTGTAAATAGCAGAGTTTTTACTAAAGCAGCAGCTGTCTCATCAAAAGCTTAACTCACCTGAAGTAGTTTGCAGAGTTTCCTGGTTTAGCAGAGGAAATGATCATTCCTTGTGCAGCTGACATGGTTGTAGCAGCCAGTAAACTAAAGACTATATTGTGGCACATTTCTTCATACATTTCTTTGTAAGCATTACAAAGTTTGTGAACGACCAATCTATGAAAAGTGAACTTCTTTAACTTGCAGATTGTATTCCTGGCAGCAAGACAGCTAGCTAAGCTTGTGTTGCATTATCAAACTGGTTAACCACCACCTTTGTTGCTGGCTTTGTTTTAAGCTAACTACATACATACTGTTCAAAAGGCACCAAAGACACACACCTCTCTATCATATCAACTTATGATCCATATAAACTCCATGTATAATTAACTTGAAGATGTTTTTACCAGCAGTTGGACAACAAGTTTGTAAGTGCATTTCTTAAAGTTTTAGACAACCACCTAGATATGTATAGATTAGGAAAAAGTCAGCAGAACTTGAGACTTTTGTGCTGGAGCCTGATGGAAGTTGAGTTAAGAGGAGAAATGACTAAAGGCCCATTTATGTTTGAAGCAGAAGACGGATACGCAGATAGACGGACAGTTTCAGCCGTCTTCTGCATCGGTTACGCGTGTTATTTGGTCCATTTTCAGGGAGCTTAGCTATCCATCGCTTGACTCAGAAGACGAAGCAATACCTGAAAATCACAGGGGACAGTGCTACGCAGAATAGCAGATATGCGACCAGGGAAAGAAATAAACCAGGGAAGAAGAAGAGAATCAGGAAGGGAGCAAAAAAGCAGAAGAAAAATGTATATGACCCCAACAACTTAAAAAATTGCACAAGCTTTTGAAGAAAGACATTATGCAAATGTTTAGGGCGTGTTGGGTAGTTGAAAACAACTTTATAGCGAAGCATTACTGCTGCCAAACGGTGTCTGAATCTGACGTTGGCTCACAGGAGTGAGCTCTGAACTTAGCACTGTCCACTAGTGGAAGAATTGACATAACGACCATGGCAACGCAAAACATGCATGGAAGTATGAGGATGGCGACGTATGACAATGTTTGAAACAGATTTCGCTATTTACATACATAATAGAACATGGGCCTTTACTCTGCAACGACAATGAATCAGCAGACACACGGGAGGCGACCAACGACAGGCGAAACGCATCGCAGCCCACGCGAAACAGAACACACTGGGCACGACAGCAACGGTGGCTGTGTCGCGCATCGCGCTCTCCGAACGCGTTTCTTCAAGAAATGTGATTGGTTATGATATTGAAGGGATTTTAGACATTCTCAAACCAGTCTGTGACAGATAAGGAGTGAAGGATGAAGTCAAAAGATTTTGCTCAAATCAAAATCTTGCTGTTGGTTCTACCGCACAAAGAAAGACAGCCCTGGGTTCGTCCCATTTTACAAACAAGGAAACAGCATGGTGAATATCATCATTTGATGGCGGACCTCAAGGCTGATCCAAATAAATTGAGAACCTACGTTCGGACAAATTCAGCACGGCTGCCTTTTATTTACATCTCTATAATCTTTCTATAATCTTTCCATAGGAAATGAATGGAGAAGGAGCGACGTCGCCTCCTGTGTGTCGAGCCCATAAGAATTGTGTGTTCATCCAAATTTTACTTAAACCCCTAAAGTCTAAATGGTTTAAATCCCCACAGATGGAAGAATCCCCCCTCATGTTTGTTTGAAAAGTTAAAACTTCCACGAAGCACATACATCATGCTTAAACATGTGGAGAAAGGCTGATAATCTATTATTGGATAGGAGTTTAGTGGACTGTCAGCTGCAGTGACAGAGCATTCACTTATGCTCACACACCACATTTGCTTATTGATACAGCACCATTAAAAATGGTTCCTCCTGCCCTCTCTACCAGCGTTTTAATTAGAAACACCCCAGGGAAATCTGTAACAAAGCTAGGCCTGTACATATGCAGGTCCCTTTGGGTGGTCAAACCTCAGTGCAGACATGGCTGGGGAAGTTTATTAGCTTCTACCCAGCTTCCACTCTATCTGTATTTACTGGGACAAAGTAGGTTTTACAGCATGCTCTCTGCAGAGTAAGTGAATCACAATTATGCAATATGCTATCATAGCATTTTGTAGTGTTTTACATTTTCACATAAATGAAAAATGTCATTATTGCTGAAGGTAGAGCTGTATGCTAACTGATCATTTTATTTCATACACTTGTCCAATGGCTTGTAAACCCAAACATCTAATAAGCCAATCACATAGTGACAACTTAATGCATTTACCCATGTAGACATGATCAAGATGACTTGCTGAAGTTTAAGCTGAGCATCAGAATGAGGAAGAAAGGGGATTTCAGAGACTTTGAATGTGGCATGGTTGTTGGACTGAGTATTTCGAAAACTTCTGATCTACTGGTTTTTTCACATGCAACCATCTCTAGGGTTTACAGAGAATAGCCTAAAAAAGGGAAAATATTCAGTGACCAGCAGTTAGTTGGAGCAAAGTGGCTTGCTGATGTCACGGGTCAGAGGAGAATGGACCAACTGGTTGGAGATGATAGAAAGGCAACAGTAACTAAATAACCACTGGTTACAGGTAAGGTATGCAGAATACCATCTTTGAGCACACAGCACATCCAGCCTTAAAAGCAGATGGGCTACAGCAGCAGAAGACCACACTGGGTGCCTCAGGAAACTGAGGCTACAATTCACACAGACAACAACACTGGACAATAGAAGGCTCAGAATTTGGTGGAAATAACATTTCAGGCTGGTGGTGGTTAAATGGTGTCAGGAAGGCCCCTTAGTACCAACATGGCCTGGTTTAACCAGCACAGCCTACCTGAGTATTGTTGCTGACCATGTGCATCCCTTTATGACCACAGTGTAGCATCTTCTGATGCTACTTCCAGCAGGATAATGCACCATGTCACAAAGCTCAGATCATCTCCACCTGCTTCCTTGAACATGACAATGGGTATACTGTACTCCAATGGCCTCCACAGCCACTGAAGTATCTTATTCTCAGCATTTCATAATTAGAGTTGAATAAAATTACATAGATTAGGATTACACTGGGTTGCAGATGTAAGCAGACTACAATTTGCTACGAGTAGTTAATTTTAGACTCCATGTATAGACAGGCTGATGTAAGGCTGACAGAGGTTTCACCATATAAGGTGTTTAGGGTCTTAGGTGCTGAAGACTGGACTCAGCATACAACACCATGTGTGTAAACATATGTGTTTTCACGGGATTGGTCACTTTAGGACTAAGGGATGTCTTTGTCTGAAAGGTATATAAGGATGCTTCACACATGTTTTCAGGGTGATTATTAAAATTGGCCGGAGATCTCACAGAATTTAAGATGTCATTTCTTTTAATAAACTATCATTTTTTTTCACATCAAGCTAATGTCGGGAGCTCTTCTTTTTACCTGAAAGTATTTTCGTCACATCACCTGCTTCCACAAAATAAACAACACAATAGCATCACGAGACAGAAAAAGGGTCACTACACCACCAGATCTTAATCTAGTAGAGCAGCTTTGGGACACATGGTAATATCCACACATCACCACAAGTGTTTATCTACTTTAATTTTATTTGCAGCCCTAAGTCTAAATACCACACATTCCATCTCACATTACTTCATTGCTAAATTACTTTAATTTTTTCATACCTAACAATGTCAAATACACCTAGGCACTGTAAGGTTAAATTTTGATTTGTAATAATACTTATTTCTTTCTTTGAGTTACCTGGGGTTCAGCCTCTCCTTCGTGCTGCAGCAAAGGCGTGGCCAAGGCCTGAGGACTCTGATAGGCTGCTGCCAGCTCCACTGGACTTGACCACATGCTGCAGTGTCATAGGGGTGTTTGGGGATTTATTTTGAGGTTTTGTTTAGTGCAAAATTTAGTAGCCATTTTATTTCCTGTTTGTTCAGGAGGTCAGTTTGTTATGTTCATTCATTTTTTCATTTGCTTGCTTAAGTTCTACTTTGTTCTGGTTTTGAGTCTAGTTATATTTAGTTGGCCTCTTTTATTAGTTTGTTAAGTTCAATGGATGGATGCAGCCGACAAATCTGCTGCAACTGTGTGATGCTGTCATGTTAATATGGAGCAAAACCTTTGAGGAAGATTTCCAACACCTTCTTGAATTTATGACACCAAGAATTAAGACAGTTCTGAAGGTAAAAAGGGGTCCAACCTGGTACTAGCACAGTGTATTCATTAATGTGGTTAATAAGTGTACATGAACTAGGCTATGGACAAGTCAAACAGATCTTCATGTGAACACAGAAACTTGCACACACACTTGGCTGTAAGAGCAATGGATACATCTTGACTCTTATATAAGCTTCTCGACCCCAGAGGTATTTATATCCCTCATTTGTTATCTATAATAAGACATCTCTTTTTTCTTTCTTCCCTTTTTTTCCTTCACCAGAATCCATGGTCCTGCTGCGGGAAAATCCTGACTAGTGTCCTGATGACTTGTCAGAGAGGGATTGAGGTAGAGATACAGAGAGAGAGATGGACCAGGAGACAAAAAAGGGCAGAAAGTGACATAAAGATGGATTTCTCTGTGTGTGAATTATTGACAATAACTGCAGTGTGAGGTGGGCCGATATGACAGTCAGCTGATTTGGCACTGCACATGTTTGTCCCTTGAGAAGTGTGTTTAAGTGTGTGTGTTTGTGGGGAGATAAGGCCAGTGGTCAGGTCTGGTGTGTGTCATTGCCACCTGAGACCTTAGTAAGTAACACTGCCTAAAAAGGGCACTTCTATCAGACAAGCTGCTCCCAAACATATTGACCTGTCTGAGGAAAAAATACAAGTAGAAACTGGGAAAGTGCCCTTATCATCCTGGGCCAATGGTGGAATAAATAGCTAAAAGAGAATCTGTTAAACCAATTACAGACATTTTTGAGAAAGGGAAGGATTAAGAAATCCAGGAATTGAAAATACCTACAAATAGAAACATGAAAGTTGAGGCAGGTAGTGAGATTCTGGAGGAGTCTACTGAAATGATTAGTATTGATTTGTCCACCGATGAATCCATGGTCCAACACTTAAAGACAATTAAATTTCAATCCCTGTGAGATATTGCTGTGAAAGAGTAAGTGCATAGTTTCCTCATCCTCCAACTGTACTCCCACTCCCTTCTGTTGCCACTCAGTGCAGCAAAGCTCAAATCTACTAGACCCTAATGAGAACAAGCTGGTAGGGAAATCCTGGACTGAGTCCTACATAAACTTACAGCCATCTCACGGAACAGCCCAGCAGAGAGAGGGGGCTGGGGAAGAAGAGAAAACATTCAAAGAGACGGAAATAAGACTAATTTAGAAGAGACATTCATTCACATAAAACAGTTGTCTTTACAGTTCCATATCAAGGGCCTATAAAATGGATCTGAGAACAGCTAATATCTTAGCTAAATGCTGAATAAAATGCTATCATTTTTTTAAGTAAATGTGCTATTTTAGGAGTAAATTATCAGCTACAACTTTCACTAACTACTGATTCTGGACATGAAAGGTTAAGTTAATGAATTTTGTAAGCTGTCTTAACTACACCCAAACATACATTTAGAATAAGTTCAGGTGCTCCTGTCGTGCAATAAATCGGCAACCATCAAACAATCCTCATCCAACCAACCAGTTAGTAAAATCAGCAAATTAGATACTAGCTACTAAAAACAGACATCCAAATAGGCAGTCATATATCAGTCCAACCATCCAACCAGCTTCCAAACCAGTCAACTAAACCATTAAATAGATCAATCAACTACAGCTGCACCACTGAGTGATTGAAAAGTCAAAAGAAGTGGCAACTTTTTAAATTATTTTTTAATGCAAAAGTGCCAAATACTCCCCAGTTTCAACTTCCCACATGGGAATGATGTTCTTAGTCATTTGTGACAATAAATTCCCAGACAGCACAGATATTGGTCCAATCAGGGCCCACATCTTCAGTTTTCTTATGGCCCAGATCTGGCTTTGACTGATAGGACTTGTGGTAAGAGTAGCTGCCAGACATCAAACAAATCTGCCTTTAGGCCATGCCTGGACCTGCACACTTTTGAAAAAAACCTTGTAAAAGCAGGCAACACCTGCCATTGTCAGAACTGGAAAATATTTTTAAAAATGTGTCTGAACTTTGAGATGTTCGAATTGCCTTTCCCACTCAAAGGCTAGCCAGTTTCCAGCCAGTTTCAACCAGTTTTCAGCCAGTTTCGAGGCAGAGACAATACATGGAAAAAGTAACCTGTACATTTCTTAGTATCATTAAACTGCTTTTCACCCAAACAAAAAACGAAATCACCAAATTATTAGTAAAATGACTCACCAGTTATCATCTAACAAACCAAATAATCAGCCAACAAGTCAAACTGTAAAATACACAACAAACCAACCAGTCAACCACTCTATGCATCACATATCCAAACAACCAACCAGTTAACTGAACAATTCATCTGACAGAACTACCCCGCCTGGTGATTAAATGCAGATGGCTGTGAGAGAAGTCCTTTGTTTTTCACACAATTTAATCATGACAAGCTGTTATCTGAAGCAGCAGTTCTTAACTGCTGGGTTTATCCAAATTAATTGTTCTCCCTGCACAAATAATTGATTGAAAATCAGGAACAAATTGGCTCTTTGAGGATAAACACATTTAAGACTGGGTGTTTCAAACTAAAGACAACATGAGAGGGGAGATACTGTTGCTGAAGGCGAAAACAATGAGTATGAGTGGGTGAGACGCAGTGAAGAGATTTTTATGGGTTGCAGACGAGTTGTTGAAGACAGAATGTTAGAATCTTAGCTCAAACCATTTCTCTAGATTTCACTAACTCCTGTCATCAGACCTCTCCTCCTTTTCCACTTTTTTACTATTATTATTTTTTTTTCCTCACCGGAGGAGCTGGGAATCAGTTTGTACAAGACTCCCATTAATCTTTTAACTATTCCCTCGGATTGAAGGGCTGGAAAGGCACCAGAGAAGCAAATGCAGAAAACAGAATTAAAAATACAATGTGATCTGAGTCAGAAAGTTGTACACATGTAAGAAACTCAGTGGAGAAACTTGAACAAAAGAAAAAATTCTATTTTTTTCCATATATACAAACATAATAAATAAATCCATTAAAAATGAGAAAAAAACAACTACATAAAAAATTATATAAACTTTCTTACTTCAGCCATGCACACAAACCAATACATTATCCATGAAAAAGTGAGGAACAGCCAACATGTTCATACAGTCATGTGGTGGTACACATATGCTCATACACATACTTAGCCAAACCCTCTCTCTCTCTCTCTCTCTCTCTCTCTCTCTCTCTCACGCGCACACACACACACAGAGAAAGAGAGAGAGAGAGACAGACAGTAGAGAGTGATTCCTGCTGCTGTCTGGCAGTCTGTAGCGGGGTTTGCGGTTTGCCCCTGAACCACTGTGGTTGCAGTCTCACCGGGAGTGTATCAGGTTAGCCGGTCTTCAGCTGCCGACAAACACACACACACACACACACACACACATACACACACAGAAAGCTGCCAGACCAGGCCCACAAACACACTCAGTGTGCTAATACGCACTCACATAACTAAGTTATGTAGGTAACCAGAGGATGCCTAATGGTTCTGCCAGAGGCTCTCTAAACCACAACATCCATAGCCTGAGCTCCATAAAGTATCCAGATACTGTTTCGATCTTTGAATTAATTCTCTGGGATTTTTACTGAAAGTTGATGTGATATGATAGGAATCGCAAGCCATGAACAGAAAAATGTGTAAACTTCAGTCATGTCATTTTTTTCTAACCATTGGTTTATATGCTTTTTAACTCTTTTTACACGTGAGAGTGCATTAGAAAAGTTAATGCTTTAATGCCTCACTAAAGAAATAATGGACAGAAAATTCTACTTTTCAAATCTCAAATTTACACTGGGTGAAGTAATAAAATGCAGAAAATAATAACAGTTTGCATATATCAGCAGTATTTTTAACATGTGATTTGGTAGAACTATTATAATTCAAAAGGTGTCCTCCAAGGGCACAAAGACAATTAGGAGATTGTGTACAACAGAGTTTTTACCATAAAGTAATGCAAAAGGTCTCAGAAACTGCATCAAATAGGTTACATTAGATGTTAAGAGTCTAAATAGGAAGGAATGTAGAATAAAACAATGATTCATACCAGAAACAAAAAGACAGCTGGTTAGCTCCTGCTACCCCATCTGACATACTTATGAGCATTTTTTTTTTTTTTGGGGGGGGGGGGCTAAATAACACTACCAACACGTGCAGAGTAGATATGACTATAGGAGTTGCGCCAGTGTAGCAGAGAAAATTTTTCCCTTTCATTTTTTCTTTTTCTTTGGACAATAAGAACAAGAAATTATGTTTGTTTTTTGTTTTGTTTTTTTAATAGCTGGTAGAGATAGCAGGTAATAATATAGCAACAATAGTGTAATGGTCAAAATTTGAAACAGTATTAGGATGACAAACATCTATTTTTGGCATTATTAGATGGCTCAAGAAGTGTTATTTCCAAACATTTTTAACAAATTCCATTGTAGCAGCTGAAAATTTTGCTATACCATAATGGTAAAGCAGGCAGTTAAATGGTTTATCACTATTTAACTTGCTGTGTTAATTTAACAACTGCTACACTTTTACTTTACAAAAAACTGCCTATAAATGGAAAAAAGGGTTAAAAGTTAAAAGGGTGCCATAATGGTTTTTACAGACATTAATACCAGACGTCCCGTAGCCAAGACATGACAAATAAATGTGTTTTACTCAGTCTCCCTTCCAAGAACCTACATGTTATACACCAGTGAAAAGCTAAAATTCTTGACATTTGAATGATGTATACCCTTCCTGTAGCTTCAGTAAAGACTTATTTCTGACTAGTCGCAAATGCAAAAGTATATGCAATGTACATCTGAAGCCACACTGTACTCAGTTGATACTGCCACAAAAAACAGTCCTGTTACATCAGCAATGGTCCAGCAAAAATTGAAGGATTTAGGGGGTTAACTCATTGTGAAGTTTGCAGTTAAGCTGTGAAACTACATTTTCTCAGTTTGCATTATGATGAAAACCTGTTGCAATTTGAGAAGTGATCAAATGAAAATCCATTAAGCATAATTCATGAAAAAGATATGATCAACATGCTCCTTTCTTTGGGCGTTCTGCTGGCTTCAGGTATATAAAAACATGTACTTTTTTGTTCTATACATTCATGTAGCACTTTTTTTTGCCATGTCTGCCGGATTTCTTTGAAAAGAACACCACTGGCAACAGGCAGCAGCATTTTACCTCTAAAAATGTGATTATCACTTTGTCTGACTCAAGGAAAAGTTTCTCTTGGGGGTGAAAATAAGAAAAATGACAAAACACCAGGTGTAAAGCAAATAATAAGCAGCAGCTTTAACAATGCAACAGTATAATGAAGCTCCAGCATTCTAACAATCTGGAGTCGAGCAACAGACTGACCACAATGAGAGTTTTCTTCTTTCTACGTTTAACAACTTCACAAAACTTAAACAAAGCTCCTTGTTAAGAACAGACCTCACACTGAGTCGTCTTCTTGCACCTTTCTGCAGTCAGACCTCGACCTCAGTCCTTTTAACTGTCTTTCCTCTCTCTCCTGCCATCTTTTCTGATTGTCACCTCTCTTATCCCTCAGTAAGTGGCACTTTCAGAGTGTCAGTGTCTGAATCACTGACTTTCCCACACCTACTGTGTCAGGAGTTTGCCAATGAACAGATTTATCACAGTTTCCAGAGAACTGCTGTTTGGACTGGGCTCAACACATTAAGCTAAAAGATCCATCACTTACTTCAAACAACTTTGGTGCCAAGAAGCGGATGTTGATTGTGTATAAAGCAGGCGTTAAGGTTAGAGACAAGCACAATGAGGCTGCACAGTATGGTCACCACAACATTCTTCAAATTTATCTGATAAAGAATGATAAACAGACTGTTGCTTCCATCTGCTGAAGCCAAGAGACGAGACAAACAATTATCCAAGTAGCATTAAATTCACAGTGCTTCAAGAATCTTCGGACAACATTAAAGAAAAAAAAAAAGAAAAAAGAAAAACAAAGCCCTACGCCTGCATGATGCACATGCCTACATAAATACCAGTCGCAAAGCTGGATATTTGACCTGTTCTCATTAGTTGGTGCTGGTCTGCTGTTATGCAAGTTCTAATCCTGCCACTTAGTTTTCATCTGGAAAGGGAAAATGTAAGGCAAGGAGAGAGCTGCAGCAAATCCAACAGTCAGTTCAAAGAAAGGTATGAGACATAACTGTACCCATCATCCTCTTGGCTGTCAACTTTATTATGATTTTTTATGCTTTTCCCAGACTGAGAACTGAGGATAAAGATGGATTCTCATTGAAATGACACTCCACTTAAAAGCTGTTCACAACAAAGCCATCTCAAGCACTTTTACAGATACCTTCCAATTTAATCCAGTTTATTTAATCCAATATAATCCAATTAAGATAAATGCATTATATGATCCACATTAGTCCAATTATAATAACTGTCTTCTTGTAAGTCTATTTAAAAAGATTAATCACCAGGCTGAGGAAAGACATTTCTTTAAATCTTCTGTTTGATTCAGCCCTCCCATCCTGCACGTGGCAGCGGGCGACAGTGAGGAGGAAAAGCTCCCTTTTAACAGGAAGGAAGAGTGGCGGCAACTCAATGCGTTTAGTCATGTAGACATGGTCAAGATGAGTTGCTAAAGTTCAAACTGAGCTTCAGAATAAAGAAGAAAGGGGATTTAAGTGACTTTGAATGTGGCCTTAATTTAAACTGGGTGGTCAAACTGGCTTGTTTGGCAAAAATGCCCCTCTTAACCACATGGATGGAACAAATAAGAGTCCATCTGCAGGTAAACTTAGAAAACGTCACAACTTGATAAATAACGTTCATGTCTGGCCTTTATTTGTTCAGTAGATAACTACGCATTAATATAATTCTTCAAATAATTTCTGCTGATATTATGAATCTTTTCAGCTGCTCTAGTAAGTTCTGTTCTAGTCAAGCGAATATTCTTTTATGTTAAGAGACCTCCATCTGGTTATACACTGGTTGTAGAGCACAACCTGGAAGAAATGCATACAAAATTATGGCTTTATTATAAACGTTTAGTTATTTTCATGATCAAATTTGCCCCGGAATATGTGCCTCTTTTGTTTTGGTAAAGCCTCTTTCCACCGGAAAACACTTTTCTCTCCATTTAAACGGCAAATTCCTCCTCCGCCGTTCGTCATCACTTCTTCCCAGGTTATCACATGGCTGACAGTAAAGGAGCGGACCCAGTAACAGGCCGGGTGATTGATCACTATTTGCCCCTATTTATTAAGTGACCTTTGAATTTATAAGAGGACAGATTTCTGTTTAATATTTAATATTTGTCCCATATCTAAGCAGATTAGGTATAGAATATGATTATAAAGAAGTGACTGAAAAAAAAAAAAAAATTTGCGGAATTCAGCAGATATCAGTTAATCAAAAAATCTAAACAGCTATTTTAAGAGATGTCTTCAGGTCCCTGGATCAAATTTTACACAAAACAACACGTTCAGCACAACACAGATGTTTACATTATGCTATAGCCACCCAACAAACTTCATCCAGTCAAAGAGGAATCCAGTGGAAATACTAACCTACACAAGTTTACATTAGCTCATCTTAGAACGCAACCAAACTGATCCTTTTTTATTTTGTTGAACTCTGTAAAACAGCAAGGAAGCATGTGCATAAACTAAAATACATAAACTTAACGTATTAAAAATGTAATTTTAATTTACTACACTTAGTAAGGACGAGTTGGACTGAATTTAATCCAACTGCGGATGATGCTCCAGAGGAAGAGGAGAAGACGGGTCACATGCACCTGTGGTTGCTATGGTTGCTTTCTTGCTAGGTCTTGTCACATTGCTGGAATCATCCAAGCTGCTGGAACCGGTTGATTCTTGCTGTGTGACACTTGACACATGTTCCTTTCTTCTTGTTATCATTGGACCACTTTCTAATGTCCATTGTCTAACGGTATCAGCCTGCTACTACTTCAGTGAAGCTAGCCAATGACTTTGCGCCAAATATCACAATATCTTAAAGAAAGCACGATTAAGTTATCGCATGACTTGGTGATTATATACATACATAGATTAAATATGCAAACACACTAACACCTTGCAAATGTTTTGAGAGATATGTTTTCTCAGTGCCAAAAGAGCACATATAGGAACTGATTCTACTTGTAATAATTTAGTACCACTATCAAAATAACTGTTAAATAATTATAAATGAGAATTATATTTACAAGTATAAATATTAAAATAAAAAGCCTGAATGGGTGGGCCTTGCCCGATGGGATGTGCACAACCATCTCTAGGGTTTACAGAGAATGGTCTGAAAAAGAGAAAATATCCAGCAAGCATTAATGGTCTGGACCAGAGTGTCTGGTTGATGTCAGAGGTCAGAGGAGAATGTGCAGACTGGTTGGAGATGATAGAAAGGCAACAGGAACCCAAATAAGCACCGGTTCCAACTCTCAACACACAACACGTCCAACCTTGAAGCAGATGGGCTACAGCAGCAGAAGACACACCGGGTGCCTCCTGTTAGCTAAGAACAGGAAACTGAGGCTACAATTCACACAGACTCACCAACACTGGACAATAGAAGATGGAGAAACGTTGCTGGTCTGATTAGTCTCAGATCATATATGTAAGGGTATATTGGTAAAAAGAACATGTGTTGACCAAAGTGCTGTACAACTAAGAGTGATAAAATAGAAATAAAAATTTGGGGGAATAAATAATAAAAAATGAAGGTTATTATTTAAAGGTTAAAGTTTGGGCCCCTTAGTACCAACGTGGCCTGGTTTAACCACCACAGCCTACCTGAGTATTGTTGCTGACCATGTCCATCCCTTTATGGCCACAGTGGAGCATCTTCTGATGCTACTTCCAGGATAATGCACCATGTCACAAAGCTCAGATCATCTCCACCTGCTTTCTAGAACATGACAATGAGTTCACTGGACTCTGAGGAATGTTTCCAACAACTTGTTTAATCTATAACACCAAGAATTAGGGCAGTTCTGAAGGTAAAAGGGCTTCAGCACAGTACTAACAAGGTAGACTTACATGGCCAGTGAGTGAATATGGGTGTAATTTAATTCCTTACAGTTCTCTGGAATGTGAGCTGAATGGTCTGTTCACTTTCCAGCTGATTCTATGCCAGGTTAGCACTCAAACTGGCTAAGAGCAGCATTTTAAAGCAGCTATGTAAAAACGATGACAGAACATTTTTTTTAACAATATGTAAACTTATTCTGCTAAACCACCAAAATTACATAATGAATCTGTAAATGAGCATAAGATTGGCTTTATGATGATCATTGCTGGTTGCAGTTGTAACATCTCAAAGCTGATTTATTTTCACCCTCCAGTCACTGACCAATCAGTCAGCAATGCAAATCATATCTGCACATCCACCCCACATAAACTCTGACAGCTAACCCATCTGGTTGACAAATTGCATTTTACATAAAAGCTCGCTCTTAGAAAGCTGAGCCAGGGAACATGTTAAACACACCAGTTACATTTTAATATGATGCTGCATGCAGATCTACATTTTATGCAAGTCAACACATACACACACATATCCTATGTTGTTTAGACGTGTATGCAAAATACATGCAAGTGGCATCACTCAGCAATCAACATGAATCCAAGAGTAAAAAACTCAGAAAGGTCTTACAAGGTTGAGTAGATGAATACTTCATCAAACAAAATCTTGCAGTGCATAAGTAGGGTTCATGTCAGCCGCCTGGAGAGTTCAAGAGTATATATATATATACTTTATAATACAGAAAATGCACATACACACATGCAGCACTTGTAGCTTCTAGGTTGTGATTAGATTTGAAATGGAGATCAAGCTGCACAACACTGGAAACATCTGAACTCTCTGAGGAGGCGAGGCAGGAGTACAGGCTGCAGAAGCTAAGGAAGAAAGTCTTAAAGAGAAGTTTTTGGTGGTTGAAGTCCTACTTTCTCTCCTCTAAAAAAACGCTCTCTGAAATCCAACTTGGGTGTCTGGCTGAGCCTCTGCCCTTTTTTTTTATTTCCCCCCTCTTGTATTCCCTTTCTTTTTCCCTCCATTGGTTGTGGCAGCCGAAGATGGCACACACACACACACACACACACACACACACACACACATACACATTCCTGCTGGCTTTCCACCCAGTGTTCGGCTTTTAAAAGCAGGCGCTTTAAGGGAAAGGGAGGCAGACGAAGACGAGGAGGGGGCGGAGGGCGGGAGACATGTTCTGTTGATTGAATGCTTGCTTGCTTAGGTTTCCATTATTTCAATGTTGTATCAGAGCTGCAAGCGACAAATGTGAGTACCTGATTTGCTGAAATATAGACCAAGAGAATGACGCAGAAATTCAAATTAAAGCAGGAGCATATTTAGTCAAAAATCAACCTTATCCCTTTGATGAGTGGCTTATCAGCCTTCCGGTGATGCTACATCCACCTAGCCAAGCCAGGAGTGCTCCCTCAGGGTCACTAAGAGTCCATTCTTTGTAGTGAATGAAAAGAGCCAACTCCAGCTGGGAACAGTGTTGTCAAATCTTTGGTAAGAATAGTCGGTAAAAGTTGCTAAATAACATCATCATCTAATTTGCATAATCAACCCAATGTATGTAATGTAGTGGACGCTGTAGCCGGAGGAATATTGTCATGGAGAGACAAAAAGTTGAGCTATACATATGTTTAAAACTACAACAGAACTTTTTTCTGTTGATTCTTGATTTTTCAAGTGTTTCAACTTTTATTTAATTTAATTAACCTTTATTTTACAAGGGAAGTCCTATTGAGATTACAAAATTTAGTTTCTAAAGCAGCACATTTCAGTTACACTACCTTTGAATCCATTACTACATTTTGCATGTAACAGTTTGATTAAATGCAAACAAAAATTGTAATTGTGAATTCAATAATGAATTGAAACGTATTTTATTTTGTTGTCCTGGCACACTCTGTCTCATTTTCTTTCTTGTTCTTTCACAAAAAACACACACAGCCCACACACACCAGACACTTATCACGCACTCTCTACACACTCTTTACAAACTCCCACACCTGCGCTTACAGCATCGGATGAAGACCGGCTTTCTGTCCACCTGGCTGATCTGATCCAAATTCTGCCAGCAGCAGAGTTAAAGCAGATATAGGTATGTGTTCATGAATTAATGTTTTGTTTTTTAGTTACAGAAAAGTTAGAAAATTGCACCAAATACCCTCATTATTACATCACTGTCATCCTGAACACATCTAGCATGCAACTTCTGTGTGCAGGGTCTCCTGCTTCCGTAAAGCCCCCTGTAGCCTGGAGAGATGTAGAGGGAGAGGAGGATGTTGGCCTCCATCAAACAGAGGCTACAGCAGAGAGACCCACAGCTCCAGCCTCATCATGTAGCTGCTGGAAAGGTAGAAAAGAACCTGACATCTCACCTCATCCCCTCACCTCATTTAAAATTGTGTCTTTCGTTAGATATTTTTGCCTGATTATATATTTAGTTTTATTTTTAAAAATATTTGATACATATAAAGAATTTAAAACTTGAGGCAAACTGTCCTGAAGTTTCAACACAGTCAAAACTATTTTCATTTTTTGCATTTTTATGGATGGTTGTGGTCTTATACAAAGATATATGCCCATAAGTATATGGTACATTTTAGACATTTAACTGGATTTCTGTTAATAATTTATTTTGATGAACATGCTGTCCTTTTGCAAATTGTGCAAATTGTGCATATTGTGCATTTTAGTTTAGTTTTTCTTACTGTTTGTAAAAATGAGTGTATCTTAAAAAACTAGGTTATGAACAAACTTAAAATAAATTTTGTGTTGTCTGAAAGGACTTTGTCCAACTTTTTTTACACTTACAATTTTGTGGGATAAAGCTTTGGCATCTCTCTGTTTAGGAAAATATGTGTAATATTTTCTCGTTTTTTGTGGTTTACTGCACTTTGTTAGCAATCTGTTTTGTATATGGACTTAATTAATACATAATATCAAAATAAGGATTAAAAGTGTTGTATTGATGTACAGCTAATTAAAATGCTCCAAAAACATAACATTATAACATGCAAAAATGAGCCTATAGTAGGTTTTAAAGGGTTAAAAGTAACAAGTTTGCAGTATGAATTTCAAAGCTGTGCATCCCGCCTACCTTCTGAACTCCAAGTGAACAAAGTCTGGGAGTGAATTTCAGCCATTAGGTTTGTTTCCCTGCTGGAACGGACAAAAAGCAGGATTCCAGTCTCAGCTCTTCTAGATTCTGGGGTAAAGTGTGTTTTTAATGACTTTTTAAAACTTAAACTTAAAAAAGGACTTTTAGGCTTTACACCTTCCATTGTAACGGAACACAGTATCATGGGAAAAGCCTGTGGATGCAGTTTTCAAACTAAGTTGGCAACAATGGTTGAGGAGAGCCAAATTTTCAGAAGAAGCTGGGTTTTATTTTGATGAGCATACCATGCAACTAATCACACGCGAAGAAAGACCAGGATCATACCATTATATGAAAGAAGGAAGCAGGGTAGACTCTGAGAAGACAGAGACGATTTAAATACAAGTGGGTCTGGGAAAAGTAGAGACATTAGTGAATCTAAAGTGTTCAGACTTTGGCCTTTATTTATAGGATTTACATGTGGTTCTGTGTTCAATTGAAGGTTTAATTAAAATATTAAAAAGTAACTGTAGGCCTATTCTTTTCTATACTAAATAGATAAAAGATTGCTTACCAACATATAAACCATTCAAAATCGGCAAGTTGGGCTAAAATTGAAACTCTTCCGAACAGTAAATAGACAGCCATTTGAGAGACAAAAAAGGCAGCTGAGTTCAATGCTTAGAAAAGAGCCAGACCTCCCATCACTACAGTGATGCTACATCCACCTAGCCAGGCCAGGTGTCCACCCTCATTGTTCAGGGTGGTGTAATCCTCTGCTTAAATCAGAGCAGAGAGGACTGGACTAGTTCCCAAACTCCCCTCCTCCTCCTCCGATTTGGCACAACATCCAGTTCCCCGCCAGTGAGGAGACACCTACGGGAGTCCTGTGGAAGTGTGTGTGTGAGTGCTGCTTATACAACCTCGCTCACACACACATAAACAAAAGCTCTCACTTTTTATCATACGCAGATTCTACAGAAATCATTAGGGAAAAAAAAAAAAAAAAAAACAGCAGACGGAATTTCACACACAGGCAACGTGTTGGGCAAAACATCACTCAGAGAGAGCACCCTAGGGGTCTTCAATTAGACCCTAAATACCTCTGCAAGCATCCAGGGGTCCTAATTACTTCAGACTGTTGAGAACAGCCGTGGGCCGGCTGCAGCCGAGGGCTTACCGAGGATACGCCTGTTTAGAATAGATTCTGGCCCCGAGATCAGTCGGGTTTTCCTGCCGTGTTGCTCTGCAGCTTCAGACAGAGGAAGAGGTCTCTGTGCATCAGAGCTGGCTGCGGCTGCTGGTGTGCTGCGGATGTATTTATAGCAGGAGGGAGAGCGACTACTGCAGGATTAGTTTTCCAAGCTGAGAGCTCAGAGAGACACGGCGTGGGGAGGTAGAGGCAGAGGAGGGCCATGGATCAAGTGTGGAAGAGTTAAAAATATAGCTTCGGCTACATCTGCTCGCTCGGATAAAAAGCATCACTGTGTTAATATAAACACACACTCTCAGAGAAGGTGCTCAGAGGCCGATCAATAAGAGTTATGTTACAACACATTAGATAATCAGCGACCTTTTCCTAATCAACAGGGATACAAATTAAAGGGCAAACAAGAAGACAAAGACTGTCAGCCTTAGGGACACCTGTACGCACACACACTGAAGCACTCCAAATATCATTGCAGATTCAATCCCTCAACATCATGAAATCCATAATGCACCTCAAAGCAATGCCTGTGAAACAGATCCAAGTTCAACAAAAAGAGTCAGGATATAAAGAAAACTGGTTTGACAGCTGGTAAAAGTCCTGTTTAGTCAAGTATGCAGTAATCACTGAAAACTGTCTGATTTAGTGATCTGTGACAGCTTAGAGCCCATCCACGTGTGACGCGGTGGGCTCCGTCCGTCTACAGCTTTCTTATAGCCAGATCGGACACAAGAAGGAACGGTGTACCTGTAAATGAGACATCTAAGAAAAGCTGGGAAATATGATGGCAAACAGTCAATAAGAAGTTGTCAGAGGTTGAAATGGCTGACTAGCCGACTCATAAGATGCCAGCAGATTTGTGGCAGTTTTCACTGATTAATTCCTGGTATTTTGTAGCTAATTAGGATGGTTTCCCAAGAGAAGAAAAGAGTTTTTGATTATTTCCAAAGCTCTTCTTCTGGCTGGTTTTGTTTCTGTTTTCTGTTAAGATGATCCCACAAGATGCTTCAAAAATGTTAAATCAACTGTGTCATCTTTGGTATTTTTGTACATGCAGCCAAAGAAGTAGGAACAATGTATTTACAAAAGGTAGCAAAGATCCTATGATAGCATTTGAAATATGTGACTTAAGCCATTTTTCTATCAAGGTGTCTGGCTCAGGATTGGCTAATTTGGTGCAGTTTGGTTTGGTAAACCCTGATCTCTGTTGCATCTCTTTAGCCACCTGTACCTTTACCTTGTAGGTGGGGCTAAAGCCTGATAGCAATAGCTGCATTAGCTACGTAACAACAACATCTTCCTTGAATTATGACAATGAATGCCACACAGAAACATAGGAGGAGAAAGATGGACATCCAGCCGTTTGCATTCTTTCTTAATGACATGTGGCTTGAAACAACAAAAAGATTCACTGTTTATTTAAACATGGTGCAGTTTAAATATACTCTGATAATTGTGATGGTTCTTTCAACCAATCAACAGTTTGCAGTGTGTCAAGCTACACCCTTTAGGGTCAAATTGGTAAGATTTGGACCCTAAAGGAAGGGTCCCAAAAACGTAAGATGGGTGGGATCAATTATTCTGGCACTCTTTCCAGCTTTGCCTGTGGAAATGCAACAATAATGTGCTCCAACTCGTACCAAGCCGGATCCGAAAAAGAAGCTTGAATGGTTTGTATGATGCAAGGACTGGACTGAAAATTAGCATCAAAACAGCCAATGTCCAAAGAAAAACTTGTAAATCAGTTTAAGACACTACGAGAAAGTCTGGCTGCATGGAAGCAAAACATGTTTTAAAAAATGAGGCACAGATCAAGACTTTTGCATAAAACCATGAATGATTCTTCCTTTGAAAATAGTTAGATACAAGAACTGGAGATAAAAATGAGAATAAAAAACAGCCAATGTCCAGAGAAAGACTTTTAAAAATCTTGGAAATGCTGTAGACCACTTTAAACAATTACAAGTCAGGCTGCTTTGGATGCAAAATGTCTTCAAAAAGTTAGATGCAGATCAAAATGTTTGCACAATTCTGTCATTTCTAGCCTAACTAATGACCAACCAGTAAGCATCATTTGTGCAACTTTAAATTAGTTTGAGAATTTATTTATAGCAATGCAACCCATGTCCAACAGGTTAAAAGTTCAAATTAAATAATTTCTTTTGCAGAAATTCTTAGTCTGGGTGGTTTTGTAAATTACTGTTCTGGTTTGTCATCTTTAAGTTTTCCTAAAATGAATTTCTTTGTGGGAGGTCCACAAAAGCAAATGTTTGAGAACCACTGAAAAGGATAATGGCATCATAGATCCCATTTGCTCCCAGTGGAGCCGCAGGGGACTCATATACCCCTGCAGCTAAAAAAAAGTCTATTTGTAAGACCTTTAAAGATTTGACATTTACAGACATGGAAATCTACTGTGATCACTGGGAAACTGCGGCAGAGTAAAGAAGGGCAAATATGAGAGGAGGATGATAGAAAAGGGGGTTGAAAGAGTGTCAAGTGCGATCAGAACCACAGACAACATTCCTCAGGGAGTTTGAGGAGGAGGAGGAGGACAGGCTGCTCACATCTCAATTAAAACAGTGACAAATGAGGAAAGATGGGGTGTTTGGATGTGAAGCAGGAGAGGAGGCAGAAGGGATGGATGGATGGATGGATGGATGGATGGATGGATGGATGGATGGATGGATTGATGGAGAGGAGGAGGCAGACAGGAAGCAAAGAAACAATCACATAAAGCTGAGCAGCTTCAACTAAACACTTGTTTCTACAACTCTCTTCACACACACTAACACAGATGCTGCCTGAGCTTTAAGAGAGAGAGACAGAAAAGGATCTATAGAGCCTCTTTTCTCACACCCCTCCTGCAGCAGCACTGCATCAGTGCAGGTCTGAGCATTTATGAATCAATAGTACACCTCAGCAGCATCAATAAGCCTCAGTGACTTAAATAGACTCCATCCCAAAGAAAGGCTCAATAAAAAAAAGCCACTCCAGGTGTGTGTCAATACACTAACTTAACAGCCCCCCCTCAAAAAAATAGCGCCAGTCATGTGAGGTTAGTGGATTTTCACGCCTGCTGTTTCTTATGAATAATAAATTGGCTCGGAATGAGAGCCAACATGGGAAAAAGTAAAAGCTGTATAGTGTGGACCGGAACGCTCAAGGCTTTAACACGTGCGCACACAAACCACGTGAGCGTGGATGCAACTCTTCCATCAAATCAAAGCCATGAAGCGTTTTCACTCAACAAATGCTGTGAAATAAATAAATAAAAAGAATCCCATGAACCCCTGAGGTCAGCTTGAAAGCTGCACAGACAAGCGGGAGCTTCTTACCTGCCACAGGTGTGTACATGTGCGCATGAGCGCACTTCCATCTCCCAAAATTAAAGAAAAAGAGGGGAACTGAAAGGATATGGGTTGCAGACCATTTTGAGACACCAGCTCCGAGGCCGGGTGGTTTGTTTCAAGTAGAAGAAGACCACCGGTGCCAGCGTGGGGTAGGGTAGGCTCTCCCCGCCGTGCGTCGAGCCTTCATCCCCGCCTGTAGAGATCCCGTCAGGCGCCGGGGACGCCGGCTCCATCACCAGTTCGCTGTGCTCTACGCTTCCTGTCCCGAGCCCGGACAGATCGTTGAGCCGGATGAAGGTCCTCGGTAAAGAGGAGCGACCCTCCGAGTCCCTTGCGTCGGGGATCCCGGAGAGATTTCCCCCATCCTCGGCCATCATTCAGCTCCTGCAAGCGATCATACAGTGTGATTGCAGACAGATAATTGCAGCTGACAAAGCAGGGGAACTGCAGTAGATGGATGAAGGCGCAAAAATCGACGCAAACTCAAGTCATGAAATATTTTAATATAATCAGCAACTTTAGTTTAAAAAATCTACTAACTTTATTAAAAAACAAACACTGCAGATCTAGACAACAAGACTAAACAAATCTAAACATCTGAAGTCTCAAACAGCCAGGTGTTATTTTTATTATGAAAATATACGCACCGCAATGCTTAAAAATAGTATTAAATAATCAATATTAAGCAATACTAAACTGGTTTATTTCGATTGATCCGAATCACTGCTCTGCGCAGGAAAAACAGCAGAGCTTCTCATCATCCTTAAAAACGCGGGGCTGCATTCCTCTCCAGAAACAAAGCCCCCAAAAATTCTTTTAACGATCAGCGCGGATTCATTATAAGCAAACTTTAGCAGCGTCTCACATCTACTGCCAAAATATCCAAATTAAGAAAGACTCTGTGGCTATTTTTCTATTTAAATAAATGCGGTGGCATCGTTTGTGATGGATACATTACCTGGAATGGACTCGGTAGATGTGCCCAAAGCGCACTCAGTCATCGCATGATCAGGTTTTGTCGGGGCTATAAAGTCCACTCGAGCTTCAAGAAGAGGAGAAAAAATCCTTATTGGTAATGACAGGCGAAAAAGGGAGAGGTGAATAGAAGAAAAAGAAGGGAGAAAGGGGAGAAAGGAGGAGAGTCTCTCCGTGTTGTGGGTTTGGTGCGTCTAGCGGACCGTATAGTTTCCAGGTGGTGCGCCCTCAGCAGACGCGCTGCGCTGAGGCCCCGGTTGTCACGGTGTCCAAAGAAGCCTCTCCAGGGGCCTCAGCGACACTTCAGAGGCATCTACCGTGATGAAATTAACTTTAAGCAGCGAGACTTTCTCCTCCGCACAAACTTCTTTTAAAATCCTGTTTTTCCACAAAGGATAAAAAAAGAAAAAAAACTGATGCTGAATCGCTTCCTCTGCGTTTTCCCCAGTGTTCTTCCTCATTCAAAAGAACAATCCAATACTTTTCATTGCATCCACAGGCTTTTTTTTTTTTTATTCTTTTTCTGATTTTAGGGTATATTCCGACTTTGCTTCTTTAAAGATCCATGGAGATGCTGCTGCGCATCCTGTCGCTGCGCACCAAGCGTCAAAGAGACGAGCTTTGACGGCGTGAATATTTCAAACACCACTCCTCTCCCCTTTGTTGTCGCACACATGAAAGACCAGAGGCTCCTGTTTTCACTCCTGTCTCCTATGGACTGCATCTACCCGGTTCCGTCCATCAGCGGAGCTCTCACAGCTGGATGGGGGATCCTAACTTCTCACTCCCCGCCCAGAAAGCGCCCGCTCTGCACCAATCAGAGCGCGGCCGGGCTTGGAGCTCCCTCCTCAAATGGTAGGGCTCCATGTCAGTTTAAACCGAAGACTGTTTGGTGGAGGTGGTGGGGGTTGGGGGGGAAACAGCTGGAATCTTAATGTCATCTGTCAACCAATAAGTAGCGAGGGAGTGATGGCATCCAACGAGCACTGCTGTGTGATTGGTACAGAGTTTATTATGAGGAAGTTTTAGGGGGAAGAGTTGCTGCACGTGCAATGTGACTCCAGCTGCATGTTAAAATGAAAAGGGATGGAACAAGGAGCAGTGGATCTCAGTGTTTTTAATAATCCAGACTTTCTTTTGTTCTTTTCAATAGGTCTTTAGAACCAGTTCTTCAGACTTTCTGAAGGTCTTTCATTGTGCAAAAGTTTTGATTTATCCCATATTTATAGAAATATTTTGCTTCCAAGCAGCCAGACTTTTTTGTGACATATTAAAACAGCCCAATATAACTTTCTAACTTTAAAAATCAGCTTCTTTTGTTTTTGTGCTTCTGACTCGTTTTTATGAAGTCACACTTTTGTACATTTGAGAAGCCGTTGTTGCCCTGCAACATCACTTTACAGTTAAATTTTTGCTTTGCAGCACCATGTCACATGCTAGAAACTGGCTATCAACACTGGAATCTGCACCATGGCAGATTTGGGGCGGCGTGGCTCAGTGGGTAGAGTGGTTGTCTTGTAGCCTGAGGGATGCCGGTTCGATCCTCGGCCTGTCGAGCTCATGTCGAAGGCACCAAACCAAAATTGCTCCTGATGGTCGTGGTTGAGCGCCTTGCATGGCAGCTTCCATTATCGGTATGTGAATGTGATGTATATTGTAAGCGCTTTGGGTAAAAGCTATATAAATACAGACCATTTACCATTCAGTAAAGAAACCCAAGATGACATTAATGGAGCAAGCAAAGAAAAGAAGTATAGAAAGGGACAGAGCGAAGGATAAGACAAAAGTCAACATCAGACTGACTTTTACTGGCAGCAGAAATCTCAGAGAAGAGACAGGATGCAAAATGGATGCTGGATTAGCCTTTGTTAGAGGGCACCTCAGTGAGAAAATCTGCCAAAGTTCAGTAGTGGGGCATCAAAGTGATCTCTAGCAATAGTTCTCAAGTTTTCTGAATGTCTTTCTAAGTCTTTGACTACTTTTGTGATCATTTTTTAGTTTAGCTGTTGTACCTTAGCATTATCTGAGAAATGTGTGAAGTATGAATCATTCAAGCATAAAAGAAGCACCTATAGGGATGAATCTGTGAAACAGCAGATAAAATTTAAAATTTTATCTGCTTATGTGCTTTGTTACTAGTAGCCTGTTGCAAATATAAATTAGCTGTTCTCATTTCTTTAGCAGAGTCTCCAAAATAAATAAATAAATAAAATCCAAAGATATCAGTTTGACAGTAAAATATTATTTGTGCATGAACAAATCATTCTCAAAGTGCTCAATGCTGACAACATGGCATAACTCAATATGGTGTGCATTGCCCCTTAAAATCTGAGAACATTAAAAGTTTCTGAGCCTGAATAAAACAAAAACAAAATAACAACTATATATATATATGAAGCAGTTCTGAAGGTGATGTTCTTAAAAAACAGAAGAAGATTCTGAGAGATGGAGCCTCACCAGAAATCGTCTCCATAGCTGTCAGTCAGTTTTAAGGAAGAGAGAAAAGACTGAAGTATGTCTGATAGAACAAAAACTGGACTGAAAATAAGTGGCAACAGGTCTGTTGTAGCGACAAATCCTCTCCAGAACCCAGATCTCAACATTAATAAAGCAGTGTAGGGTCATCTGGACAGAGAATAGAACAAAAGGCAGAAACATCCAAAGAGCTTTGAAATGTCCTTCAAGAAGCCCGGAGAACTATTCCTGAATACTGCTTGAAGGAATTACAAAAATTAGAATTTTTCCTCTCAGATACTGTATTTCCAATAATCTTTTTACTTTTAATGAAGGTGACTGGAGACTAGAGACATCTGCTCTTACTTTAATTGTCTAAAAACAGCAACATTTTTATTTTTTAATTAAAGCTATCAGTCTGCAGAGAGGGGCCCCAGCTTTCCTGAGGCACCACAGGATGTCAATCCTTTTCTGGAAGCACTTTCCAGTTTGCAGAAAATGAACAGTAGTACTGACTCACGAAATGACAGAAATTCACCTATAAAAAATTTAAATAAATAAATAAACCTGCGATTTTTGCATAGGGAAAAAAAAATAAAACAAATGCTACCTAATTTAAATACTAATGGGATTCTAATGTTCACTTGTGTTGTCAGATCTGGAGACCCTGTAGCCCTAGATGAGTGCTCTGGCACATATACACACTGTATGCTGGCAGCCACTAGAGGAAGTTGTTTCCCCAGGCCATCTATATGTCTCATACACGCTCCCAGTGTCCACAGCTGAGATACAGCCAGAAGCAGAGCAGGTAAAGCTACAAAGCTTTTCATCTGTTTTTGTGATTCTGGGCTTTTAAAACCCATTCACATGCTCACAAATGCACATACTCTCAGTCACAGAGGACATTATCCACTACAGCATAGCAGCAGTGTGCTTTATTTTTATTACACTGTATGATCATTGATCTGAGAACAGGCAGGAGCAAATCAATGACGGGAACCAATTTCTTTTCATAGTGTTTATTGCATCTAGTGTGTAGAGGCAGATATTAATCAGTGCTCTTACTTTGTTAAAGCATCATCACTGAGAATCGCACATGAACTAAAAATACCTGTATGTGAGCACAAGATGAGACAAAGAACAAAAAAAAGCTTCTGTCAATAACTTTATTTACTTTATTAACAGAGTAATCGTTCAAACATATTGATCCAGCAGTGCTTGTATCTATTAAGGAGGCATGAGACGCTCCTGGTGCAACACAAATAAGACAAAGCTCCAGGTATAGGGTAAACCTGAAAGGATAAAAACAAGATGAATTAATAATAAACAATATAATAATGTTTTTATTATTCATTAAATGGAATCAAACTTTGACAGTTCAGCTCTGAGTCCCCATGAACATTTCCTAAGGCGAGCCTTTATGACAACATGATGAATGATGTTTGTTCATGCAGGCCACTTTGAGCTAAGACCCCAATATATCAGAGCGAGTGATCACAATCCTCTGGGGAAAACTTCCTTCTGTGTATACAACTCCACAGGCCTGCCTACCAGGAGTGTTGTTTGCATTGCCGTTCACCTTTAGATGACAGAGATGGCAGATTTTCTGCTGCTGGGGAGGTTTAAAAAGGGTATAAAACAGCTGCATAAGTACTATATTTAAAAGTCTACACAAGCTAACATTTTACGTTAGCATTTTTATGTAAATCAGTATGATTGTTAGCTGTGATGGATGCTAGATATGTCTGTTTCAAACGTCAAATGTCACAGCCTGCTTAGTCCGTTTATATAGGCATGGTTGTTAGATATTATATCCACTAGAGGGCAGTGCAGAGTTCAACAGCAACATGGCAATGGTGGAGGAGATCATGATAACTCTCAGTAACAGACATAAAAAGAGGCAGCTCTTCTTCTTTGCTCCTTTTCCTGATCACACATGAGGTATACTGTGCAACACTGACCCTAAGATTTCCAGTGGTACTGCTACTACGCATTCGCTAGCTCTCTGAAATTAAAACAAAGTATGCACAAAAAGAATGCAAATTACGGACAGAAGGCTATGCGCATATGCATTTTTCATGAGTGTATTGAGTGTAAATAAACCCATGGGCTGGGTGGTGACTTCATTTCTCTGGTTATACTATTCATACTGTATTTTCACAAAATAATCAACTATTGTGTTGGACAAGTAGCATGGTGAATAAAAACTGTTATAGAGTACCAGCCAAAGGAGACAGTTGTCACGTCGCTTAAACATTGCAAGAGTTGATTGGGATGCAACTGCATAATATGGAGAAGCATTTTGTAGTTGACCTTTCAAGGGGCAAAAAGCTAAATCATTTCACCACAAGGTTTGCTGTTTCTTCCCCCATCCCCAACTCACCTCTTCTGTGAACGGATGTGCAAAGTGCAAACATACTGAGCAAACAATTTCACCATTTTGTGGAACATATGTCAAAGTAACTTATAACATTTAGGCTGATATATACTGTCCAGGAGAAGCTAGCTCTAGTCAAATTGTAGCCTCTTTAGCTCTTGCAGTGCTCTCCATTTTGGAAACAGAAGGCCGGTGTTATTATTAGTTATTTTAGAGGTAAATCTTCTGTCCTCGGCAGGTGGAAGATGACCAGGAGAAATGGCTTTGTTCCGTTCTCCATTTCGCTTAGAAAATACGAGCTGCCATTGTTCGCTTGCTGTAGCCTTTTATAGGGAGGGATGGTTGAGGGCTCTGAGAGGAGGCAGCGATTTACATGAATGTACATGAACACACGGCTGGTAAACACAGAGTTGCAGATTAACACAGAGACAGTGTGTGACATCATGGTATACTCAAGATGAAATTACACCTCTTGTTCTTTACGTGGAGATTTTTTAATTCCTTCACTCTACAAATAATGAATTTCTGCTTATTGCCCCTTTAAGAAATTTGACTTAAAGTTAATGTATTTTTCATCTGATTTTTGCTTTAGAGATAAAATGTTTTCTTAGATAAATGTCTGACTATGACACTTCAAATCATTTTTTTATAAAGCATGTGCTGTGCATGTACACTGATGTGGCACTTAAATGTAATCATTGGTTTTGTTTTTTTAACATGTCATCCATCCATCCATCCATTTATTGTCTATACATACTTGTTCCACTACAGGGTCATGGGGGATGGAGCCTATCCCAGCTGCATCATGTGAGTAGCAGGGTACACTCTGCACAGGTCACCAGGCTGATATGTAGTTCAATTCATTTACTGTATTTTCTGAAAAATAACCCAATGAGTGATGAATTTAGGAGATCTGTCTTTTTCTTTCTTTTGAATAGATATTATTGTTCTTTCATTAGGAAAGTATTTTTTTAGATTACTCAATCTATGGGGAAATCAATAGAATACTTAATTAGTGCAATACCTTATTCCCAAGGGAAATCACACCATAATAGATATTTTCCACTGGTTGTCTCTGCCACACCATAAAACAGTTTAACAAATTCCTTTGGTTCCTTGGTACCTGCTACTTTTTACTCATATTCTCAAGTTTTCTAAATTACATTGGGTGTTAGCGCTCTCTCCATCTCTTCCCTTGTCTTGCTTTGTGTGCCAGATGTTTTAAAAACTCCTCTGCCACTTTCAGTGATAACGGTAATGTAGTTTGTTCATAACTTTGGAGGCGAGGCTCTACGAATAGGAGCTGGGAAGACCCCAGTAGCTAGCCAGGCCCCTTGTAACCAGTAAGGAGCAACTTAGTAAGACTAACCCAGTTAGCCGTCCGTCAGCAGCTCCCGTGCAGCCTCAGGCTAGCTGGGTGAAAGTCAGGAGGTGTAGCCCCATGCTTAAGCCCATAGTTCACCACCAACCTGTCCATGGTTCCTATCAGAAGCCATTTGCAGCTCCACAGTAACATGGCATATAGACAACAGGGACCACAGTTAGATGCATCCATGGGCCAGACCAGGCAACGCTGAATCCTATTTGAAACTGCTGGCTAAGGATAAATGTAAATAAATATCAGCAGAAAGATACATAGTTATGCAAATCAGAGGTTACTAAAATTAATATTGCTTCGGTGCGTAACTTTGCCAAAACCTCGTCGGACTCTGTAGTTTCTCTGGACTCCTGCCAAATCTGACCAGTGATGATGTTTAGCTGCATGTCATCTTTCAATTGCTGGTTGTCTAGCTGAATATCTAATCCCTGTCGTCTAAGTCACTGTTACTCAATGACCAGATTGATGATCATCATATTGATTTATTCTGTCTTATGGCTGCAGCTGGAGGATCATGTTAGTACCAACAAACCTACTGCAGTTAATTGTTTACATCTCCATACATACATATAGTCCCCTATGACTGAGTTCCTCTCCCTGCCCTGTCTGGGGAAGCTCATTTCCGCCACCTATGTTCATTCCTCGGTCACAGTTCAGGACCACGAATAATCTTTGAAATGTAGAACAGCTAGTAAACTGACAGCCTCCCTTTATGGTTCAGTTTATGGTACAGCATTCAGATCACTGTGGATGTTGCCCCAGTCTACCTAACAGTTATACGTCTGATCCGTTTTACCCCGTCTGTGAAAAAGATCCTTAGATATGAGACATCCAGACACTGAAATACATTACTCTGACGTCTTGCTGGGGGGCATTAAAAAACCTGTAACATTCACAACCTGTCACATTTCCCTATAAGCTCCTGCTCTGAAGGTTTTTTCTGCAGCTAACATTCCTTCTAGTCCTTCTTTTAACTGCAGATCAGATATTGATGTTCTTTCTAATTGAATATATAATTGCAACATATATGTGAGTAAACTGATATATTTTTGTATTTGTGAAAGTATTATACTGCTAGACATTTGCATTGTTTTTTAAATAAATTCATATCACCAGAGCTGATGTGGCACATTTTAGAATATAAATTGTTACAAATGCTGTGAATCTTGAATTTTTATTGACTGTTATCAAATATACAAGTACTGCATTCATGCTCATCTTATTACAGTTTTCTTGGTGATGTTTCTACATATCTAGTCTGTGCAGGTCCAGATGCAGAACCGGTGTGACAGTTACGCCTGTGTTTCTGCCACTTCTGAGTATTTTATATAAAGCAGATTTCAACTTTTTCCAAAAGTTTTCAGTGAGGTTTAAATCAAGACTTTTTAATGGCAACTTCCAGATAACTTCCAGATCCCTTCTATTTTCAGCTGTATTTACATTTTAAATAAAAACAATAATACAGATACAGGACATAAACATTTCTACTCTTCTCATAAAGTAAAACCGATAATATATATTTAAAAGAAAATACAGCCAGGTAGATAACACACAGAGTAAATGTACATTATTTCTGTTATAAAGTGTCCCATTAGTTATTTTTTTATTGTCACCTCTCACTTGTTTTCCAGGTTTTTGTCCTGCCAAAAGACCAAAGCTTTTCAACTCAAATCTAGTTTTCTGACAGTGGGTAACACATTTCACTTTAAATTGCCTTAGTAATGTGATTTCACCTTGAATTTTCTTTGGCACAGTCAATGTCTTCCGTTCTGAAGCCAGCCCACAGCTTAAAAGAAGACCCATTTTTATCCCAAGATGTCAGATATGTTTAGTCAAAGTGTGTGAGACAAGAGCAAGGTCTCTGTTGTTGTTGTTGTTGTTGCCATGAAAATGTAAATTAAGCTCATTGTCATTAATGCATGGAGCAAACAAATGAGGCTGCATAATGTCATCAGGAAATAGTGGTTCAGACAACACCACACATGTCTGCAATTAAAAGCATAGAAGGTGCTGAGTTTGTTGACAAAAACAAGGTAAAAAACAGATTTTTTCCCCCCCAATAGGGAACATTGTAATTACTCTTAGTAGTGGGTATCACACTTTTTTCCTCCCTAAAAGAGGAAATACCTGATTAGTAATTAGTTCATTCTGAGCAGCACCTAAAGAGTCAGCCACAGCAGCTCAGAAGAGTTCCCTGGATCCAGGCTAGGGACGAGCAAAGCAGAAACTTTAGAAGAAAAAGAGCCAGACAGATTCAGGTTGCTGGCTTTGCCAAAGTTTCTGATACCAGGTTCTGGGACTGGGTTAGACTTGAGTGGAGGAGGAGAATCCCTGATCAACCATTGAGTAGGTCTGGAACCACAAGGATGTCCCAATGGCCCAAAGAGACAACATCTACTGATCTAGGCACTCAAAAAACTGAATAGACTGCCCAAGGATCTTAAGAGATCGGAGAACCAGTGTGAAAAAGTTCATGTACTGAAGGATACAAGACAGCAGCCAGGTGCTAAACTGTAGAACTTCTATAAAGAGAATCAGCACTCACTCCTTCAATGGTTAGACATCATTGACTCTGAGGGGGCATTCTCACCAGGATAGTCAGGGGGACTTGGTTGGATTGGGCAGGGAATTCAAAAAGGATTTGCACCTTTCTGTGGTTTGGTTTACTTTCACATTGCATATGTGCAATTACTCTTATTACCTGATTAACACGGATCATGCTGTGTGCTGTGCTGGGTTGTTGTGCGTGGGATTTTACTCTGTTCACTCTGTTCGTGTTATTATGCTCTCACTGGTCCTTTCTTTGCAGTGTTGCAGTAGGCTGTCCAGTCACTTATCCTTCACCATTGCGATTTTGTTCACCAAAACAAAAACAAAACATGCAAAGAGGTGTTGAATCAGCACAACCATCTCCTGCTGCAACTTGCATGGGACTGAGATTATAATCAGTTTAGAGAATCAGTGTCAGGCTAATCAGAATAATTTGTTTGAACTCCCAAAGGTACTACAAGACATTTGTGTTTGCATGTTAGCTTGGCTTCTGTAGTTAGCATGTGCAATAATAAAACAGTCAATGGAAATTTATGTTCCAGTGTTCTGTGCAGAATGTCCTCACCACAGATATGAATACATGTAACAAATATAATGGAAAAACAGCATGTTCTATGGTCTGATTTGTCATGAGAAATCAATGACTCCCCTTTCCTGATCACGATGTCAACAAACCAATGTGGAAAGAACAAAAACAGTTCAATTTAACTGACAGCATGGTGAAATATGTCAAGCTGTTTCCATTTAATCAGTAAAATCAGCTGAAGTTGAATGTGATGTCTGTGGTTTTTGTGAAATCCAGGAAGTTTTTTGCTTATACTGTTTAACTCAATGGTATTTACTCTGAAGCCAAGCAGCCCACGTCTGTACTAAGAGCCAGCAAGCCTGCCCTCATTTAGAGCACACACATTATATTTTCATACTGGACATTTAAACCTACAAAAACCCACTCTTCAATCATATATATATATATATATATATATATATATATATATATATATATATGACTTTTCTATGTCTAAATGTGGAATAGTCAAATTTAGGAATCACTAAACAGTTGTCAGAGTATTTAATAGTAAAGAAGTCAGCTAATGCACCATAACAGGGACTATGTGGGTGTGCTTTCATTAGATTTCACTGAAAGTGCTGGCAGTACAAGAGAAGAGGAAATTCTGTCAGCACATTTTGATTTAACTGTATATCTATTCTGATTAGTTCATAGAAATATATGACATCACCTTTTTCCAATGAACCCTTTCCCATAAAGAGAGAACTACAGAAACAAAAACAACAGTTAAGAAAAAAAAAAACTCTTTTGGGAAGGTTTGAAATGATGAAAATGATCCAAATTTCTGATGTTCATCTCATAACTGTATCACGAAGGAGCACTTTCAGTATAATACAACTTTTTTTCCCAAAACAATTAAAAGCAGATCGCAATTGCAAAACATCTGTGATTGTAGTATGTTTTACACACAACGCCACTCTATTAAGTCCAACTCGCTAGTACTAGGTTCTAGCAAGGATCCCTTTTTCCTACAGAGCTGCTTCAATTCTCTGTATTATAGATTGAACAAGGTGTTGGAAACATTCTCAGAGATTTTGCTCCATATTGACATGACAGCATCACACAGTTGCTGCTGGTTTGTCGGCTGCATCCATGATGAGAATCTCCCGTTTCACCACATCCCAAAGCTGCTCTACTGGACTGGGATCTGGAGACTGTGGAGGCCGTTGGAGTCCAGCAAACTCATTGTCATATTCAAGAAACCAGTTGGAGATGATCTGAACTTTGTGACATGGTGCAATATCCTGCTGGAAGTAGCATCAGAAGATGCTACACTGGTCATAAAGGGATGGACATGGTCAGCAACAATACTCAGGTAGGCTGTGGTGGTTAAACCAGGCAACATTGGTACTAAGGGGCCCAAAGTAAGCCAAGGAAATAAACCCCAAGTCATTACACCACCAGCAGCAGCTTGAAGCGTTGATTCAAGGCAGGATGGATCCATGTTTTCATGATGTTTCCACCAAATTCTGAGCCTAGCATCTGAATGTGGAGCTGAAATGGAGACTCATCAGAGCAGCAACATTTCTCCATCTTCTATTGTCCAGTGTTGGCGAGTCTGTGTGAATTGTAGCCTCAGTTTCCTGTTCTTAGCTGACAGGAGGAACCCAGTGTGGTCTTCTGCTGCTGTAGCCCATCTGCTTCAAGGTTGGACATGTTGTGTGTTCAGAGATGATATTCTGCAAGTCTTGGTTGGAACCAGTGTTTATTTGACTTCCTGTTGCCTTTCCACCACCTCCAACCAGATAATCAGTCTGCCCAAATATGTTCTTTTAATTTTAGTATTGTGGTAAACTGGTTGCAGACATTTTGCGTCCAGAAGTGTTTGCCTGAAGGAGTGGCATCAGTAAGAGACAGACTTAACAAGGAAGAGTTGGTGTCCAGTACTATGTTGAATACCTTTCAAAGGACTTTAACTTATTTCAAAAACTCTGTGAAACTCTGTCTTTTTTTCTCTTTTAGAAAAGCTTGTATATGTGACACAGAAAATAATAATTGTTACTTTAATCTGACTAGTTAATATTAATGTAAACATACACTGACTGATATTGTACAGAACTGGAACTAATGCTCTTGGGGAAAGCCTTCACATATTCACTCAACTACACTCAAAAAAGAGTAAAACATATATTTAAAACATACATTTAAATTTGTAACAGGGCCAATTGAGAATATTTGTCAACTTGTGGTCAAATGAAACATTTCCATTTCTTGATTTTCCTACAGCAGCATCATTTGACCAAACTGCCATTCAAGTACCTTAAAACATCTGTGTGGTGATTTCAGCTATACATGGAAGATGATAACAGGGAAATTTTTAAGTGCATAATGTCTTGAATGTTTTCTCACAGTCCTCAGCATTGCAGCATTGAACTTCAATCAATCATATTAGTAAACCCTTTTGCATGTATACTGGGACAAAGGCACTGGTCCAGCTGAAAGGCCCAGGTTAGAAAAAGACAACTGTTTAGCTAAAAATGCAATGTTTCTGGATGTTAATCCTGCTCACTAAAACATTATGATAAAACATGTTCAGTGTCCCATAATATGATGCTAATGGGTCTGGACAAAGCTTTTGGAGTCAGCACCTGGTTAGTTTATCACACAGAATGTATATAAAAATTAGACATAGCTATCAAGTGTCAGAAATGAAGCACCTTAAACTTTAAATCTAAAATGGCTGCCATGTTGGCTCCAATTGATGTGCTTTTAATGGTGCATTCCATTTGTTCTCGGAACTCCGAATTACAAGGAATTGTTGCCGGAAATGACGAAGTGATCTTGTTTTTCTGAAAAGTGCACTCATAAGTTACAGAGGACTCCAAGATTCCAGAATTAAAGATGGCTGCCCCCAGTTGTCTTCATTAAAATTCTTTATATTTTGTGTCTGTTAAGTTTCTAGTGAAATGTTATTGATAATTATGTTGTTACAGCGGGTTTGTTTGTAAAAAATCACAGCAATATGTAAAGTTTATTAATCATTATCATCAAAATCTGCCGGTGTTGTAATGGTGCACATTTTAATCATAGGTTTTTGATTTTCTAGTTTTATCCAGCATTTGTTGATGCTCACAACTTTTTTATTTTGGAGGCATCCATTTCTTTCTGAGTTGGTGCAACTGGAATTCCAACTACCTGGTAATGACGTCACATATTTCACCTGCTTCGAATTCCGAGACAAATGGAACGCATCACAAACAACATCTACTTCTCTCAAGTCTTTATGCCTATTTTAGCATCACTCACTCTTTCATTAATTTTCATCAGTGTGTATTTGGCTCTAACTGTAATTTCATTAGACTTAACAGTAACTTATTTTGATCCAATGCCACTTGTACTTCTCAGTACTCCAGCTTCACTGTCTTGTCAAAATGTGGAAAGGGTTCACAACTTTAAATTTGTAGAAGGAGCTCACATATTAGACAACATCAGTTGGTCTGTAAATGCCACAACTGATAAATAAAACTCAAAAGCTCTACAATACCTGTACTATGTGAGAATATCAAAATAGAAATGCTTGCAGGAAATACTTCTGATGGTTTTGTAGCACTCCTTCAAAAAAGCTATCATACTGTATTACAGTGGTATGCAGGCTGCTCAGCAGCATACAAAAGAGCACTCCAAAGAATTAAGAACACTGCACAACAAAAGTCACTGGCTTTCCTCTTCCATCTCTGGAACACACTGTCAACACTCCCTACCTCAACTGAAGCCATAAACATATTTGAAGACACCTCACATCCTGGACATCATGTTTTGGATCTGTTAGCCTCTGGCAACAACTTTAAGTCACTCAAAACCCAACCAAACAGACTGTGACACAACTAAACATTATCATACAAAATAAACAGTATGCTGTTCAGTATTATATTATCCTTTTAATCTGTACAACATACCATACATTTTCATTTTTCCTTTTAGGACTCTATTAGCTTGCGCCTTAAGGCCCATTTATGCTCCCTGACGTACGTAAATAGCAACATCCGTTTCAAACGTTGTCATACGTCGCCATCCTCATATTTTCATGCGTCTTTTAAGTTGTCATGGTTGTTAAGTCTATGCCTCCAGTAGTGGGCAGTGCTGAGTTCAGGGTTCACTCCTGCGATTCGATGTCAGTTTCAGACACCGGTTGGCAGTGGTAATGTGCCACTATAAAGTTGTTTACAACCACCCAGCACATCCTAAACACTCGCATATAGTCTTTTTTCAAAAGCTTGCACAATTTCTGTGCTCATCTTTGCTCTTCTTCTGCTTCTTTTTGTCCGTCCTTATTCTCTTCTTCTCTGATTTGTTTGTTTCGCTGGTCACATGTCAGCTCTCTGCTCAGCACTGCCCCCATGATTTCCAGTGGTACTGCTCGTCTTCTGCATCAAGCAACAGATAGCTAAGCTCTATGAAAATGGACTAAATTACACGTGTAACCGACACAGGAGATGGACGAAACTGTCCATCCGTCTGCGTATCTTTATTTTGCATCAAGCATAAATGGGCCTTTAACCCGTTACAGGGTGAAGTTGCCTTGCAACTCCATACTAAGTAAAAGAAAAGCTAAGTTCACAAACTACTGGCTGTAGTTTCATATTTCCTTTTAGCACCTCTTATAGCTTGTACTTTAGCATATAGGGCAAAGGTGTCTTGCAACTTCATGCTAAGCTAACGGAAAGCTAAACTCACAAAAATGAATGCCTGTAGTCTCATATATCCCAGTAGGACCCTCTTTAACATTGTGCTTAAGCTTGTTTACAGGCCAATGTCTGGCACTTAACACTAACAAATTACTGCCTACAGTTTAACATTTCCTATTAGCACCTCTATCAGCATGTGCTTAGCCTTTTACATATCAAAGCTCCGTAGCAATTTCATGCTAAACTAAGCTAGGTCAGCTAAGCTTACAAAATAGTGCCTATAGTTTAATATTTTCTTTTCAATTCTTTTATGTAGTTTTGATGTTTTTACCTCAAACTCATCTTGAAAGCTCATTCCCTTAACAGTCAGATCACTCCATTAGGTTTATGTTACTGGTGTTGTAAAAATACATGTCAACTGTGGTCGAACACAGCAGGACAGGACAGGACAAGGCTTCCAACAAAGGAGAAGATGTGATTGCCTCTGGTTTCACATTTCTATTTACTCACTGAATGATAAATAAAATAAAATGAGTATGTCAGTTTATTTTAGCCCACAAACAATACAGTAACACCATACAGTCTGGGTGACTCATGCGGTGTGCCCATGCGTGTGGGTGGGTGGGTTATGGGAGCCTGAAGCAGTTCGACAGTAATATCAGTCATTTATAAACAAAAATCACTTCTAATTGAAAAATGCTAAACACAAGACTCCAGACTATACAAAGCTGCAACTGAAGCATTTCCATTCCTGCCTGCCCACCTCAAAATCACACGTGACATCAGTGATACCAATTCACATGTTGGTAACCTTGGTTACAGAGCAGTGCGGCACAGAGGAATATTTTGCAGCACTTCATAAATTATATGGCTGTAATGACATGGAGGCAAAAGAAAAAGGAAAAAGAGGAGACTGAACGGTGAGAGGAAGATGAAAAATTTTAAAAAGTAAATTAAAGAAAGACAAGAGGATAGAGGGGGATGAGGGAGATGGTGTATGAGGGATGATGAGGAAGACGGATGAGGAGATATGCCAAGACAATGAAGGACAGAATGTAGAAAAAGTGGAAAAACAATTAATAAAAAGACTGCAGGATGAATGTAGAGGATGCAGAAGCAGACAGCTATAGGACCATAGAGGTGAACAAGCTCAAGACCAAACATAACCATCCAACAAGAAGTACTTTATTAAGTATGTGATTTTCTGTCATAACTAATAAATAAGTGCTGAGAAAGGAATTCCACACCGACTTTGTTTTCTCTTTGATTCCCTACCTTTTCCACTGACTGAACCAAATTACAAATTCCATTTCCCTTTTCTTTCTTTTTTTTCATAACAAATGTAAATTGCTAACACAAAGTTGGTATTGCAACATGACACATCAGAGACAGAAGTGAGGAAAAAAGTTGAGACAAGTGAGAGGGAGACAGAAGAGGCCCTCAGCGCTTCTCTCTCTGCCTTTCATCTCTCTCCTCTTTGAGTTTCTTCCAGCTCTGTCAGCGTTGACTCCCACACAGCTCTGAGCTCCCTCCGGGGATCTTAGAGAGGCAACCCAGGACGAGCTGTTGTCCCTGGGGTGAGGCAGGACCATGGGGGACCCTACTCTGGAACTTGGGCTTATAATAGCTAAAGGTGCAAATACCGAGACAGTCCCATGATGCCAAAGTGGAAATCAAACTACATTAAATGATCAGAAGGTAAATATTAGATTGGGAGAATTGAATTTGTATCCAGTCTGTGTGGAATTACAAAGCCTGTTTCTGTGTTTTGTGGATATATGAAAATTAATGTTTGCATCCGTACAAACAGATACTGGTTCATGTTCTGGGTCACTGTAAATATTAGCACACACATGAATAAAAGAATATTATCCTAGGGATTATGTGAATAGTTAATGTATAGGAAAAGACTTATTATGGTTACCCAGTATGAATAATTTAGCCTCCAACAGCTTCTTTGTGCTTCTTACAGTACATGTACCGTGTCACACGCAACTTCATCTGACATGCACACACAATCATTAATGCACTAACTACTCACTTTTTTTTGCTTGGTTTTGCCATCATGAGCATCTAAGATCAGGAAAATATTTGTTTTAAGGAGCAAATATTCTGTGTTTGCCTCAAGTGTCAGTGGTGCACAGCCTCATAACTTAACACTACGTGTACACAAGTTGCAGTTGGAGGTCACTGAAATCAGCAACATATGAGCAAGTGCAACTGTTATGCAAACCATAATTTTAAATAATTCTAACTAAAGTGATTATCTGATGTAAAAAAGTGAAGAATAACTTGTCAAACAAACAGCCAGTGATAGGCTATATATATATATATTTACTGACCCTTGGACATCTTTACCCAAATAAATGTCAGTTAACAGTAAATATTTGTAGCATTGGCTCGTTCTGCTAATACAATACAGTAAAAACGGGCAAATTTCAGGCATAGTCGTGACTGGTGATTAATCATGATTAATTCATTTGTAAGCTTTGATTAATCTGATTACATTTTTTAATTATTGACAACCCTACTTTAAATATTAACCTCCTTTGTTGTTTGAACCCTAGTTACTGTGCCGTCTGCAAATCCAAAGGTTCAACAGCCCTACAGACTCTGTGGCATATGCAACTGTGGATATGAGGGCAAGTAGTAAATAATTATGCTGACAAAGCAGTCAATTCCCCACATGGGCACAAAGTTAAAAGCAAGAATATTCTCAACATTAAAGTCACATTCACAGCTCTGCTAGGTTGTACTTGGGCACACTGGTGTTTTTTGCTATTAGCTAATGTCCTAACTTGCTCAATGGTGGCCTGACATAGAGAATGATGCGCATTGACATATCCACAGTTTTAGCTGCACTATTCACTGAGTCTACATGAAGTCACAAGGGTAACACCAACGGCATCATATCTAAATATCAGTGCTGTTGATGCACATGTAAACTCTTTATATTAGAGGATTGCATAATGCAGCTCACACCATTCTTGTCCTGAGGCTACTTGCTGTTTGGCATTGGACAGTCACTGATGGTCACATGTGACCATCTACTGAATGTGCGATAAAAGCTGGCTGTGGTGGTGATTCAAAGGCATCAATCAATCATTACCACAGGGGCTAAATATCGACATACAGACTAACCACAGACACACAAAGATTTTATATAAATTTTATACATATATTACAGTTTTGAAAAAGGCAATATGTCATTTCATATCTAAGAGGTTAGAATAAAAAAAAAAAAAAAAAAAACATGATTTAGTTTTTACCAGGTTTTAAAAGTTAGTTAATACCTCAGATGAACAGCAGCACATAATATATTACATTGCATTGTTTTTATCTTGTGAAAAACAAAGTCAAAATATAGAACCAGTGTACAACAAAACTGCATACACCATTACTGCTTACATAGGAATTAAGGGGGTGAGCCAGGTGCTGCTGATTAAATGCACCTGATTAGTTGATCATCATCAAGTATCACCACCTCTAGAAAAGCTAAGGTTTTGTCAGATTGCTGCTCTGGAGGATTCAGGTGTATATTAAAGCCAAAGAGGAAAGACATCAGCAATTATCTTTGAGAAGCAGTTGTTGCTATGTGCCAGTCTTAGGTTTAAGGTTTTTTTTTTTTCAAACTCTTTGAAGTCCATCATTCTACAGAGAGAAAATGGAAAATTAAGGACCCCGAAGTTCAGAGCATGCAATGCTCAGAGAAACTGCGAAAAACCCAAGCGCTACATCTCAGACTCTACAGGCTTCATTTTGACTTGTTTGGAAGACTTGCTGGTAGTTTCGGAACAAACTACAAGACCTCTTGTGTCTGTTGAACAGATGAGATCGTAGCATACAGCAATACAGCATTTATGCACAAAACCCTCATGCCAATCATCTATGGACCTCCTCCTCAGGCTGAAAAAGCTGCCAATGTGCAGCATTCGTTCATTTTACGTTGACATGGAGGTCTTGGATGTGAGACCATGTTTTTCTGTATTTCAGCCGTGGTGTGATGTTCTATTTCTGGTGCATACCTTGATTTTTACACTGTCCAGCCACTGCCACATTTTTGCTTTTATTTCTACACGTCACTTATTTCAAATTTCTCTCCTCACTCAGTTGCACTTTGCTCAGACGGGCAGTAACATATACACTAAAGTAAGCATGCAGCCAGTGGATGTATGATACAATAAGGAATAGTACTCCTGGGAAATGTTGTAATAGCTCTGCCACAAATAAGCACAATGATTAGCATCATTCATCCTCATTCATAGGTGCTGGATACTCATGCACTGTCTCATGTAAACAGGAACAGGCTGGTATGAATCCATCATTACGTTTGTCTGGCTGACACTACACCTTCTCTGTCACCCAAACAAGCATCCAAACTTTTATTATTCAGCCTGTTTCCCAGTGCCGCTTTTGATTTGCTCTTTTTCTTTACTGGACTAATAAGGTGGCCTGACATTTTTCTGTGTTTCTGACCTTAGAGATGATCCACAGCTGCTACCTGCCAATTCAGTCTGACAAGTGGTCCACTCAGCTGCCCATCACATGTCCAGACATGTCTGCAGAGCTGAGCAGATGCACGAATACACACAACACGAACAGAGAAGTGCATCTACTGTAGATGGCACAGCAGGGACACAGAAATAGAGACAGTAACTACTGAAACAAAAGTTGAGCACAAACAGAATTCACATATAAGTGAGCTTTCTCTGCCATGGAAACAAGCCAGTCCCTCTTCATCATCAAAGAAATATAAAAAATGTGAAGGTGTTTATGTCCCACACATGATTGAAAAGCTTCTTTAAGGCTTTGCTTGCAGTGGCCTGTTTGGCCGGACACTTGTTTTCCATCCTACATGTAAGGAACAGCAGGTCGGTTTTAGGCTGCCTAATGAAAATGAAACACAAAAGACCAGAGTCATTTCCTCAACCAAAATCAGCAGCTAAAAGAGAGATCAATAGTTCAATATATGTGATAGCTTGAGGGTGTGTTTTGAGTTATTTGAATGATGAAAACATGGGAGTTAGAAAGGTATATGTGTGTGAGAGAGGAAAGATGCACTGAAACAAAAGAGGAAAGACTGTAGACAAAGAGACATTCCCATAATCCCAATAGGATAATTCAGCTAATTAACCTTTTTTTCCCTCTAATACACCAGTTATTAAAGTAAAATTTTTCATAGTTTGCATCAGCTGACCATATATAAAGATTTTTAGATGCCTTTTTAAGTTTTGGCTTACTTAAACCTGTGATGTGCATCAACAGCTTCTTTCTTTTATTATTTTATACTGATATATATATAGTATATATATAGTATGCTGTGAACATTACCTTTGATGGATCCCTGTTCAGATAAACCTTCTGGCACCAGTGTAAGTGACTTAGATTTAAATGCTCCGTTTACATAACTTACTAAGTCATCTAGTAGAGCTTTGTGAGACCTGTGTAAAGGCCCACTTTGTATGATGACAAGGCAATTTTGGGGTTATAGACTGAGCATTGCATTGTGGCTATAACTAACTCTTAAACAAATTTACTGCAGATCATCACATGTGACCCATATGCTACAAACCAAGACTTACTCAAAAACTGGTTTATTGTAATGTTCCATATAGAAATTCATTGAGACCAACATGCAAAAAGCTTAAACTTACCCAAGATAAAAAAAAAAAAAAAAAACCCTGACAAATATATCTGACATACAGCCCATATGATAGAAATTATGACTACAAGATAAAAACCACATGTGTAGCTACAATTTCTGACAGGAAGCTTTTGACATTTTATGTTTACTACTCAATTAAAAACAGATTCAGTTAATTTTTTTCTTCATCAGTCAACAGAATCCTCCATGATGACAGTTATTCTATTAAAAACACAAGTCTGCAATATTCAGTGCCAGTCAGAAGTTTGGACACACTTACTCTTTCGTTTTGAATGTGTATGTGTATCTAAACTCTTGTCTAGTGTTACAACAAACATACATTCATGTACGGTATTTAGACATGTGGGCCTGTGAGGTTTCACAATTATACTAAGCTATAAGATTAGGACAATTGTCTGTGGATCAGTGTGACAGGATTGTGTCACAACACAGATATGGAGAAGGCTTTATCATCCTTCATCAACCATGAAAGATGTTTGGAAACACAAACACGGCAGATAGAGCAGGCTTCCAAGCCAAAGCAATGAGAAAGGAATGCCTCTCAGACCACAGACAGCAAAATCTTCTGATCTGAAGAAACAAAGATTCAAATATTTGACCACAAATCCCAACAGTGTGTGCTGCACAAACCAGGCACTGAAAACCATCTCATTAATACCATCCCTACAATCAAGCATGGTGTTAGCTGCAACATGCAGGCTCTTTAAGTACCAAGCGACAAAATTTACTCCATTGAATCATCTCTTTATTCTTAAAAAGTTAATAAAACACTGAATTTTATTTGCAACTACTATCTATCCATATAAACTGCTGTTAATAGAGTCACTTTTTAATTTGGGAAGCTGCAAAATGGAACATGTACACCCTCATACAGTTGTCCTCAAATTTATCCCCACCCTTCTATTACAGAAAAAGCCAGATTCACAATAATTATTCAAATAACTGGAGACTAAAACAAACATACTGTCCCAGACTAATTCTGCTGGAAAGTCTAATGTCATCAACTAATTTAACTAAGGTCAAAATACAGCTGTTTTATTGATGTGTTTTCATAACTTTATCATTACTTTGCAAACAGCTAGCATGTTCACAGCTAACTGTTAGCGTGTTCAGTGCTAACTGGTTTGTATGGATGAGACTTATTGGGTTTAATGGGTCTCTTTTCTCAGAACAGAACCTCAGAGATGTGAGAGCAGTAGCTTACCACAACTTCTACCTCCATCATTTTCATCCACAACAGCTGATGAAGGTCTTATCAGTCATCTCTGGACATTTAATCATGCAGTTTCTCTGCTCCTCCTCTCTGTTTTCTCTCCCTTCTGATCTGACAAGTAGCTGTAGCCACACAGAACCAGAGGGGGTTTAAAGTATCTGATTGGTTTAGCCTGGTGTCAGTTAATAACAGAACCAGTGGGCTGCAGATCAACGTGTTTAATGGGCCGGTAGTTGGGAAAGAAAGTGCTGACGATTTGGATGAATGAATTATTCGGGCACAGGGACCACAGATAAAGGGAATGCTGTTAAAATGTTTGAGTGGGCTGGTTTAGTGTTAGTTGGGCTGATCTACTAAGTTTTATGGACCAGTCAGACCAATAAATAAACTGTCGACCCACTGGGAAAATGTCTGGTGTTAGTAAACCCCAAAACAAACACACACTCTATGTTTTGCCAGTTAAAGGCACAAATTCAGCCAACCTCAATGTTTTTGTAATCTGTTTTTCAGGAAACCAGATCAAACAAAAGAACATAGCAATTCAAAACATACAGGACCAAGTCAGGAGTTTTGTGTTCAGAACTTCATTTGACTGACAGCCAACCTCTATACTTCTAGTTCAACCCATTCTTTCTTCAGTTTTGTCATGTATTTGCACTTGGTGAGGAGCCTACTGTGTCAGTTTCTAACTTGAAGGGTTTAGGTAAAGCATTGTTTTTGGGCCTACATGGTCTTAAAAGCTGGAAACATTGTACGTTATAATTATCAGTGAAATATTTCTGCAATAAAACTTCTTTCTTGCACATTTTAATACAAAGCTATGATGTCTTACTAATGTTAACTAAGTACTTTTAGTACTTAACGTTAACAATGTAAATCTAATGCCTAACTGTAACAAAATACTTTGGTAATTTCATGGCTTAACCTTAATTGATTTCCTTTAATATGTAACAAAGTTGAAGTTGATTAAAGGAAATCTAAATATATATCACATCAATGAGTTGGAGCAAACATGAGTGTTGTGAGTCAGGAGACCATAGCCTGCCTCCAACCTAAACTTCTTATACAGTTTACATTAGTTGTTGTTTAGCTAGAATCACAGATCCTGTCAGCATTAATGGTTGGCACAGCCAATGCATCACTGTCTCAAAGGATAACTGGCAATACGCAACCATAGTTGTTCCATGTGTGTCCAAAACTGATGTTAAAGGGATACCTTGCACGTTGAAAACTGACACAAAGGGTTCCTGACAAAGCCCTTTGAAGTGAGAATGTTCTGGCTTGTCTTCACTGCCAGACGACTATGCCAGAGATACATACATACCTTGATACAAATATCTGTTGATCCTAAACAAAAACAAACATTAACACAGCAGACTTTGACTTTGACCCAAGCCATACATCGAACATTTGTTTTTCTTTTATCACCTTTAAAAGGTCTGTCCCAGAGTTAAGCCAGGCGTCTTAAGTTCATGTGGATTTCTTTTCATTCCTGCGTCTCCATCTTCAGCAGTTTATTATGTAAATGAGGGCGTCTCATTCATCATGGGACTGTGGTGAAGCTGGCCAAGCAAGAATGTCATCTGGACACAGATCAGAGGGAATGAGGGGAGTGGTACCATGGGAACAGATGTGGTATCGTAGGTGGAGGAACATTTCCATAAGCTACTGAAAATGCAGCCTTGTAACACACACACACATGCATGCACCGGACAGATTCCATCAGATATAAAGACTGATTTAAAGTAATGTTGGATGCATCTGCATTTCTTTTTCAAATATGATGGGTGCAACTTGCTTCTGAGTATGTCTTTGAGAGGGTCTCCTCTGTCAGAATATCATGCTTCATTAACCCGCAAGAGAGGGTGACAAGAATTTGAATGAGTTTGGGTGCATTTTGTCTATCCACAGTTTGTCTGGCCTTTGGCTTTATTTTAAATGGTCTGGAGAGAGTTATAGCCACAATAGCGAGAAGCCACGCAACTGTTTGCTCTCTGCTGCAATGTATCCAGAAGAAAAATGATCTGCAGCTTTTATCCATGTTCTTTGTGGTCTGAGTGCTGTTTGGAGTTTAGATGTCTCATCAAAAAGGAATTCCACTTCCATTTTATCAATCTTATTTCAAGAGGCCAGGAGGCTGTGAAGTAGCTGCAGATGTGACATGCCTGCTGTGGTTTAAGCCTTGATTTGGTCATTAAATATAGCAGATATTATGTAACAGCTTATGAGTGACAGAGTTTGTGTAACTTTGTGGAAAATCCCACTCCTTCAGAGGATTTTAAAGAACACTTATGCTTCATTTTACCCCAAATGTTTTGGACCTTCTCTTGTCTAATATTTATATCTGGCAAAAGATTTTAATATTTGACATGTTCCTCATTGGGTCCTCACTGAAAAGCACATGCTCCCCAAAGCATCTATCATAAAACTGGATAAAATTCTGTTTTATGGTTTAACTTAGTGGTGTACTCAATATATTTGATTGCTTCTTCAGCTTTATGGAGATTTAACATTTTAAGAAAATTAAACTAAACATCAATAACGACATTTTATAGTATTTTATTATATAGCATTTTAATGGTATTTTTCTCATTTATTGAACTGCAGGAGATGATTTTGAGAAATGCTGCTTTGCTGAGCTTTGTAAACCAGTCTTGGAGGACTAGATCTTCTACATCTTTTCACTTTCTCATTGTCAACTGCTTGACAGTCATACTTGTCTGCAGCCAAACAGTTAGGGGTTTTACAGTATTTCCCATGGATTTAGGCTTACCTAGGTGGACGACATATCAAATATATTCAGTGTATCCCAAGTTGTTCAACATATGATATATAAAATGGCTCTATCACCAACATTAGAGTACAAATTGTCTAGGCAATGTTTTTCAGCCATTTACACATGTTTTTCTTGGTAGTTTGGCCACACAGACAGCACACTCCCTCGCCCATCCAGAAAACTCTTCTGTACATATGCATGTTTTTGTATCAGGACTGAGGTGCACAAAGCTAGACTATGAGTGGAAGAAGATGCTGAATATGAGACAACTTGGTTCAGAAGTAAAACTGTACTAGATCTATCATTTGGTAGCAGTTCAAGTTTCACGAGTAAGAGGTTCAACAAAACACGGTTATCTGCAACCTATGCCCAAACTACTGTCACCACCTGAAATGTCAACCTCTACAAATACAAGACGAATAATGCCTCAAACTCTGCTCAAATGAAGAAGCTGCAAAGCAAATCAGTGAGGCGTCTTTGTTTGCTAAATCAATACAGGCCACAGCAAAAAGACTTGCTGTCATTATTTAGTTTCATCTATTACAAGCTTATGAATATACCTGGTTTTAAATCTCTGTGGTTTGAACACACCCTCCAGTATTCCTTCTTAAAGAGGGGGACCACCACCCTGGTCTGCCAACCAAGAGGTACAGCGTTCCAATGTACTCATTCATATATAAATTTTCTATAAAATCTGTTGATGCTGTGTGTTAGACCTCTAGTGACACCTAAGGCAATAAAGTGAATTTATCCCCATGAGTTACAGTATATGTAATCTCACAGCCTTCACAGCTGTAGCCATGAATGTCAATGCAACAGTAATAAAATCACCAAAACACAGTGACACTCTCTCAATATCAGAGCTGTTGTTTGTGGATGCATGTGCATAAAGTAGTCCAGCAGATTATAAAAGGCTTCTGATTTTATCAGAAGTAGGTGATTTCTGAGAAATGTAAGCCTTATTCCTGCAGAGATACATAAAAACTGTAGACCTGAAATAATTAGCCCACACTGATGGATCATACTCATGGGCTTTCCTTTACCACAGATTTTTTTTCCTGCAGTTTATCTTTAATTCCTTTGAGTTTTGCAAGACATTCAACTATTCATCCAGTATTTTATACATCATTGTATTATCTAATGACATATCTATCCAAGTACACAAACTCCAACCATGAAACTTTTTATCAAGGCTTTTCTTCTTCAGTCTTTTTTTTTTTTTTTTTTTTTTTTTTTTTTTTTTTTTTGCTGGAGGGGGATCATGTTCAAATCTACAGCAAGCAGATTATATACTTTATTTGTTAATTAGGACATTCTACACTGGACGTTTCTGCATCAAAAGGGATGGCATCAGATTAGATAAAAATAGGAAGTCCAATGTCAGCAGAGTACATCCTCTTGGAATCATTACTGACTGTAGCAAATCTCATGGCGATCAAACTAAGAATATATTAGTTCAGATTTGTCTTTAGTACTGTGTATGGGATTTGAGCCATGCATCATTTCTTTATGTCGTACTTCTAGGAGCTAAACTTACTTCTAGTTGACTATCTTGAGCAATAGCTTTTGAAGGTCTTTCAAAGTTTATCTTTGGACATTTGGTGCTTTGTCACTCATTTTCAATCCAGACCATGTACCTGATAATTTTCAGAGGAATGTATTTTTGTGTGTGAACCACTTAAAACTGACCTATGAATCATTCAAGCATAAAAAAGGCTCCTAACAAGAGATGAGTACATGTCTCTTCAACACATAACATACAACTTTGTTAAGAACATGTTATATGTTCTTTAGGTATTTTGTCACCAGCAGCCTATTAAATGCCAAAGATTTCACAGTTCAAGGCGTAAAATAGTATTTTTGCACCAATGATCCAATTTTCTTTGTTACACAGTGAAAGAAGAAAAATTAAACAAAGAAATTACACAGGACCCAAGAGACACAACTGAATCTTTAGTTAATCCAGTTACTGTTCACTGGAAGAGAAACATCCAAAAAAGAGCTTTGGTAAGTCCTTCAAGAAGCCTGGAGAACTATTAATGAATACTGCTTAAAGAAATGGCAAGCAATGCTCAGTAAAGCCCAGGACATCCATGTGGTCTGTGGAGTCCTGAAGGACTTCCTGAGGAAACTGAAGGATCCTCTGCTCACCTTCAGACTACAGAGGACCTTCATGGTGGCTTCAGAACTGTGTGACAAACACAACAGCTCAGCCATCATCTACTGGGCTGTCACCAAGCTGCCGAAGTCCAACAGAGACAAGCTGGTGTTCCCCAGGCTTCACTTACACAAGGTAATGAGGAGTCCGCTGTGCCAGATGGATCAGAACAACTTGACCCGGGTGTTTGGACTAACTATCGTGGCTCATGGGATGTCTGAGCCATCTCCAACAACCATCATGAGGGACACAAATGTCGGACTCCGGAAAGAATAGCTGCAGTTTTGCTGCAGCTAATGGGGATCCAATGAAAACAATAAATAAACATTAAAAACAAATAAATAAACACTCAACCAAAGGTGACCAGCTGCCTGTTGTAGATCTATGAAGACTACTAGAAACAGGTCCTCACCGTCCAGAATGGTCCAGTCCTGTCTGGGTCTTCTTCCAATAAACTGATTCAGGATGAAGGACACGGTTGCTTCTTTAAGCCTTAACGTCTCCTTAGCTGAACAGTTTCTACAAACCTCTCAGTCCTGCAACAGTTCTGGCCCGGATCAGGAACCTGGGAGCCAGGAGGGAGGATCTCCACATCCCCCAGCCAATGCTCAGTTGGGTGTTCCAGAATTGTGAATCTCTATTATAGAGGAAAAGGATTGTCCAGACGATGTTTGGGACCTCGATGATTTACTGTCACCGTGTATTGCTCCCCTTCTAATGAAAACTCAATAAACTGTATTTCTTCAAAAAAAAAAAAAAAAAAAAAAAGAGCAAGGTAAGTGACGTAGATTTTGTGAGACAGCAGATTCAGACCAGGCAAGCTCAAACTTTTATTCATTCAAATTGTATTACTCTTGCCAGTCAAATATAAACATTCTTTAAAATGGAAAATAGTGTCTTTTAAGGCACACCCTGGAGCACATTGGGAAGGATTTGGCCAGCCTGACAGACTTTATATATCGGTGCTACGACAGGATTTCCATGGGGAACCCAAAATACACATCAGCCCTGTCCACCTCATCCAAGGGTAAGAGGCAGTAAAATGAGGATTCATCTGGAGCTATTTCACCACCAGGAATGACTCAACAGACGTTCTTATCTCTGTAGATAAGAAACTCAGTAGTTTTGATGCATGTTTGAGTCTAGTGGAAATTCTTCAAAAAGAAAAACTGGAATTCCGCCAGTAGATGGAAACTGGCTGCGGAGAATGCCAGCCTCAGAGAGACTGTAAAATCCCACAGCTAGGGGTTGACCCGACTCTAAAGAAAATAAGACGATTAAAGAAATTGTAATCGTAAATCATAAATTCAATATTTCAAAATAAATAAGATTTAAAAATCAGATTATCAGATTATCAAAAGGAGCCTTATACCTATAACGTTCCCCTTGGCAAAGCAAATTTACTCGGCACAACGCAGCAGCCAGACCATCATTCTGCTTGATACTGGACAGGACAAGTTGAAGAGGGGAAAAAAAGAAATGACAGGAAAACCTGAGGACTCAGACTGTGTTGAATAATGAAGCTGCTCACACCAAAAATTGACTTTCAAGCTCATTAGCATTGTACAGTATCTGTTTTTGCCTTAAATGCCGCATTTTAATCAATGTCCACAAAGTTCTCAATAAATTGCTGCAACTATTTCCCCTTTTCTAAAAACAGAAAAAAAAAAAAAAAAAAAAAAAAAACATAAAGACCATGAGGAGTAAAGACTGTAAGGGAGACAGAGGCATTTTATATACACTGAGCCACTAAAGATGGATCCTTTTTAGTGGGTTAATACATTGATTAGATTTTATATTTTATATTTTCTGGTTTGTTTGTTTTGTTTTTTTTTTTTTTTTTTTGCTTCTAATTTGTCTGATTCTGGAGATCAGCACAGTGGTGAAGGCGAGCCCATGAGTGTCGGACCTGGTGTGCTCGATTAGTTTGGCTGGCACTAACCAAACAGCCTGATGAGAGGCAGATTTGGGAAGAAGTAGGTTTGTTTGGATGAGGTGTTGTAAGGAACTCTTGGATGATGTAAATGCAACGTGAACCATGGAAAGCTAGTAAAAGAGAAAGCTTACAAGGACTTCTACATAGTCCTGCATATTTCACTGTATGTGTTCAACGTTAATATTTCTCCTTTTCTTCTTCAGTCTGAGTCAGTTGATGAAACTTCATGCCAACTTCTAATAAAGTTGTTTCAATCCAATAACTGAAAAAAAAAAATAACAATACAGTTTTTGCAAATCTACAGAATATTATTTTCTTGTTTACTCAGGCAGAATGTAAATATTCAGGAGAAGGAATGCCAGTCTTTAACATTTTTAGTGGCTGCTTAAAGGATGATGCATTAATCAAGTTGTTGTTTCACCCCAGTCAGGTCAGCCTTGTATAAGTACCACTTGTCAGGATCAACAAATTCACTGTGTCTACCTGTGAAACAAATCTCAGGAATGTGCTTTGGGTACATGTTCCTTCCCTGACCTTTGTTCTCATCTTCATGCCATCTCATCAGCTTTAATCCTTCCTCAGTTTAGCAGATGAGAGGCTGTCTCCAGAATATGGTAATTCTGAGAGTCTGCACTGGTTCTGACAGTTTCATCCATCTCAGCATTTGTTTTGTAAAACCTTTTTAGTATTGTCTCCATCAGAAAGGCTTAGCTGGTTGCAATTTTACAGACAGTGTAGGAGGAACTTTTGAAAGGAATGCTGCTTTGAGAAGATTTGCTGCTGATAAGGAATCTTTTATGGGGCTTGCATGCAAGGGCATGGTACATTAACTTCTCTACAAATTAAAATTACTTACACAATCAGAAGTTAAAACATGATCCAGGTCATGTGCAAAAAAAGAAAAAGCACAGCCTCATTCAGATGTTGTAATTTCTGTACATACTTAAATGGGTTCGTGAGAGTACAATTAGAAAAATATTTAATATGGCTTGTTTGCAATGACTGGATAAGAAAGACTCTTTTCTCTAAAAGAGATGGTTACATTAAAAGCCCTGGAATAATGTCCTTTTGCACAGAAGAGACCAAATGAAAGATATATGGCCATACCAACCAAACACAGCATCAGCACAAACACTGCATACCAACTGTCAAGCACGGTGGTGGAAAGTTGATGATTTGGCTTTGTTTTGCAGCCACAGGACCAGGACACCTTGTAGCAATTGACAATGGAGTTGAAAGCCAAAACCTGGAAAATATAAGCAAAAGCCACTGCAAAACTGGGGTCTTTACCTCAAATTCAAATTCCCATGTAAGCTTGCGTTCACATGTGAAACCTATGTACAATTCTATATGAAACACATGGAAATTCCCACATTAAATAGATGTAACGTGTTGTTTTTAGAACATGTGAAACAAATATTTTGAACATGTAAAACCTAGCGTGGAACATTTTCATGGTAATAAGATGTGAAGCTTACATGTTCACATTTGAAAGATATGTAATCACATGTAAAACCTAAAGGATTACATGTGAAATTCATCTTAAATTACAGGTGAAAGCCATGTAGAATTCCATGTAAAAGCCACAAAAATCCTCACGTGAAACCCATGGAATGACATGTGCTTGTGTGACTTGTGTGCACGTGGTCACATTTTTTGTTTACCTTAAAATAACATGAACATAGAAAACATGGTTTTGGAATAGATGTGAAACTCATGCAAATACCCGTGTGAAAACTGAATGTTTACATGTGAAACACAATGAAATAGCCTTTTGAAACCTTCTGAATCACAAGCGAAATCCTTATTGAAATTCCAAAGAATCCACAAAAATACACACGTGAAACCCACAGAATCACATGTGGTTTTGCACATGTGGTTACTTTTAAGTTTGTTTTTCCTGTTAAAATAACACATGAAATATGTGGAACACATTTTGCATATGGGAAACATGGTTGTGGAACATTTTCAAGGTAGTACACTCTGAAAACCAGTGAAAATCCCTATGTGAAATCTGCATGTTCACATATGAAACCTGTTGAAATGATTCAGTAGACTTTGCCCACAGAAGTTCAGGCACCTCAGAACTGGGTTAGACAAGAGTTTATTAAAGCAGGTGTTGAGAGAGAGCAGCAGAAGTAAGCTCTGACTTCTGGGTTGCTCTAGCTCTTCTGTGGAAATGAAAGAGACAGGTGAGTTTGCAGTTGGGGGTAATTCAGCTGACTGGTAATGTAACAGTGGTCTACTTGAGATCCATCAAGGGTAATATTACCAACAGAGGGCCACAGGAGAGAACAAGTGAAGACAAACTGGGGTTTAAGAAAACTTGACTTTAACTCTTAATCAGACATACAATCTCTATGTCCAACGTTCCATTCCTTCTGCTACCAAGAACCTATCCAAAGTAGTGAAACAAGCCTTGTCCAGAACTCAAAATCCAATCTCAATACAGTCTTTAGTCCAACAAAACAGAAAAACCTCAGAAAAAGAGAGGACTTACTCACTACAAAGCTGGGCCTGCCAAGCCTATGTATCCAGGAACAAAAGCAAGTCATCCACAAAGCTTCAAGATAATAAAGCAGGGCTGGATATACATGGGGAAAAACATCTGACGATGTGGCAGTGGGGAGGAAAAAGCAAGTGAGAGCATCTTTAAACTTTGACATACAGAATATCAAAGTTTGGTTTTTATAGTTTGGTGTCATGTATATCAAAGTTTAATTTCTATAGTGTTGTCCCATGAAAAGATACAATGAAATATTTGGAAAAATGCGAGGGGTGTACTCACTTCTGTGAGATACTGTATGTACAAATCTATGGGGAACACAAGGAAATACCCATGTGAAACATATGTAACCACATGTGGTCACATGTTGTTTACATCTTAATGTGAAATATGCAGAACACACTGATTTTACACATGGGAAACATGGTTTTGGAACAATTTATTGGTAATAAGATCTGAAACTTATGTGAAACATCTCATAACATTAAATCCTGGTACAGTTACATGTGAAACACAAAGAAATACCCATTTGAATGGGTATTACATGTGAAACCTACCAAACACAACATCAAGCAAACACCCCATTCCAACTGTTAAGTACAGTGGTGGAGCGCTGATGATTTGGGCTGGTTGTGAAGCCACAAGATATGAATATCTTGTTGAAAACTGAGCTGACCATCAAAAATTAGGGAATAAAAACAAAAGCTCCTCCACAACTGGAAACTGACTCACAATGTCACCATGATTCTAACATGAAAATGAACAAAGACTGATAAAGTTTAGTTAACAAGGACTATTATTAAGTTCTGGCTATCATTTATATTTACTTATCATATTAGTCTTTTCTTACCAAGATAATCACTGAAATCTGGTACAGCTAATTATCTCTACATAGCCAGATGCAGTGTTCTGACTACAAGCCATGGCACAGCAGATGTGACCATTGTCACACTGTCCCACAGTGCACTTCATCTCATTGTAAGCAACATGAATAACAGATGGCTGCAGCCTTGTGACATTTGCCCATCAGTAGTCTCCTTTAGTTTTTGCTAAAATCTCAAATCTTGCAGTTTACTCGTGTCCACAAATGTCACTAAATGTTGGGAAAATGTCAAGGGCTCGGACGCTAAGATGGGCACAGATACTTGAAATTGTGTTTGCAAATTATGCCTACATTAACACAGACTTCAGTTCACAGCTGTTTCTCTTCCCTCCATTTTATCAGGTAAAACTTAGTAAAAACAATAATATCAGAGCACTAAAACAAAGCACCATAGATGCTGCGTTTACTCACATTATTACCTTTTATCTTAACTTATGTGAAATGACTCAGACACAAGAAAAGACCACACAGCATCAACAATGACAGACTCTTACCTATCATTAGCATTGACAGTGATTTCAATTTGATGGGTGAAATGAGCATCAGGCAGCATGTAATTACTTGGCTGTCTTGCGCAACAGCTTATCCTCCTCTTGCCAAGCATGACGCAAAACTGTGACACTGAGATGAAGAAAGAAGTAGGAAAAACTGGGAAACGTGGAGCTGGGCAGGAGGGATGGAAGGATTTAATGAGCATCTCGCTCTTTCTGCTTTCATCTAACTAGGCTAACATGATGAACTAGTTGCCCTGCTCCTCCTCATCCTCCATCGCTCTAGTTGCGTCCCTACCCACCAAACTTCTGGGCCCGGATACTTGTAATAAATCTATGGGAAAAGCAGGTGAGAGGGAGATGGAGAGCATGTGTTCGCTCGTTTGGGCTGGTAAAGCACTGATTACTTCTTCAGTGTTTTCCCTTCACACAGCTTTTTCTCTGGTTTCTCAGGCTCTCAGTAGCCATGAGTGGATCCATGTGACTTCTGTTTTTATTGGAAAAGCAAATATAAAGTTGGTTTACCCACAGCTGCAGATCCAGTCAAGGTCGCTGTGTTTTTAATCCAGTTAAAATAAAACACAAAGACTGATGGATGTGTGCTTCATGGTGAATGGCTTCCTCTCTTGAACATATTTGTTTTTAAAATCCAGAGCACATATTTAACAGCTGCCAGAAAATAAAAACAAAGTTGAGATACTTTAAATCAATTCATCTTTAGTATTAAAAGTGACATAAGTTTGGTTATAAGTGGGAGCAAGCTTCCCAATAACAGCTTGACTGGCTGTGAATGCGAAGGACCATTAGACAATAATAAAGCTGTGAAGATGGACTATATGAAGGCACTTCATTTTATTTCCTATTACATCTTTCCTTTAAAATTCAATCCATATAAAAAACAATGAAATACCAATCTGAAACCCATGCAGACACATGTGGTTTTGCACATGTTTTTTGCTGTTGTGCACTGCCTGTAGACCAAAAGAAAGTGTGTCATGAGCCACGCCTTCTTCTACCTCTTCCCCCACCCGCAACTCGTCTTGTCTGCAAACGCAACTGCAAAGTACAAACACACTGAGCAAAACAGCATCACCATTTTGTGGAACATACTGATATAACATATAGTGTTTTTGTTTTTATTTACTGTCCAGGAGAAGAAGAGCCACCTCGCAGTGTCTCCACATTGGAAACACAAGGCCTATGTTAATCCAGGTTCTGTCCCTTTCTTTATCCGATAACTTCTTTGCGAATAACCGTAGTTATTTTTTAGGTAATGTCGGATCTTGGTTGTCTGCAGGTGAACGTTTTGCTCTGCTCTCTGCCATTTTGCTTCAAAAATGCGAGCTACCATTGCTTGCTTGCTTTATAGCGAGGGAGGGCCGGGGGCTCGGAGAGGAGAGAGGAAGTAGCGAGGCCGGCCCGGCTGGTAAACACAGGGCTGGAGATCAACACAGAGATGGTGTGTGATGCCATACTAGAGGAAATTACATCTCTAGTTGTTCACATAGATGTTTTAATTCCTTCAGTCTAAAAATGATTTATTTCTGCTTACTGCCCCTTTAAATACATGTGAAAAACTTGTTTTCTAAATGAGAAATGTGTGGTTTTGAAACATTTTTATGGAAATGTGGGTGTGAGACCCAAGCGGATCCCATGAATGTTTACATGAAACCCATGCAAATACCCACATGACCCCTGTGGAATCATGTATGGTGTCTTACATGTGGACACGTGTTTTTTTTCACAATAAAATAATGTGACTTTTGTGGAACACTTGTGAAACACATATTTTACACATGAGAAATGTGGCTTTGGCTCATTGTCACAGCAGTAAGGTGTGAAATTCATACAAATAGCCTTCTGAAATCTATATGTTCACATGTGAAACCTACATGGTTTTGTGGATATGACATATCAATGTTAAACCTTTGTAAGCACAAGTAGTTTTGCACTTTTTTCATAATATCTGCAATTCGTGAAAAACATTTTTTTAAATAAAAAATGTGGTTTTGAAACACATTTCCATGTGAAGCCTGTTTGTTCATGCGTAAAACCGATTACATGTGAAACCCATGTTTAATGAAAATACCCTGACTAACTGCAGTAAGCCCAGATCATAGACTACCCCCTCAGGCTTGTATAATAGACACTAGGCATGATGTCTGCATCACTTCATCTGCCTCTCTTCTTACCCTGATGCTCCATCACTCTGGAACAGGGTAAATCTGGACTCAGACCACATGACCTTCTGTTGCTCCAGAGTCCAGTTTTTATTTCACTAGCAAACTGAAATCTTTTTCTCCACTTAGCTTCACTGATTAGTGGTTTTCTTATGGCTACACAGCTGTTCAGTCCCTTGAGCTCAGTTCACTTTGTGTATGTAGGAATGCTTGTACTTTCACTATTAAAAGTGAGTTCTACTATTATTTTTCTTTTACTTGATTTTACCAAATATTTAAATGATCACTGATCACCATCATTCAGGATTTTTTTCTGACCACATTTCTTCCTGTGAGATGATGGTTACCCATTATCCTTCCAGTTTTTAATAATGTGTTGATCAGTACTTAACCCAATTTTAGTAGCGTCAGCATCTCCTTAAATGTTTTCTCTGCTTACTGCCAATGATTTGACCTTTTCAAACAGACTGACATCTTTTCCACGACTACAGGATGTGTTTTGAGTTGGTTGAGAAGCTACTAATTGCATCAGTTGGGGTTAAACAACTTGTAGCTAGCTAAAAGATAATCACCAATGCAGTAATTATCCAATAGGAGTCACCTAGTTATTTGCTTAGTTAAATCTAGGCGCTGAATTTTATTTATCTTATCTTAATTTTTATTTATTTATTTTATTTTATTTTTTATTTTTAAGGCCAGGCAGTGTGTGTTAAAATGAGTGAGATTATAAATAGATTATAAACGTATAAAAGACATAGACATACCCACCTTCACATCATCACCTATAACCCAAGGTTATAATAGTTTGGGATTTTTTCTTAGTTTTAGTTTTTATTTCGTTTTAACTTCTTATTTTCAAATTCAGTTAGTTTTAATTAGTTTCTAGAGCAAATTTTCTAGTTTTTATTATTTTTCATTTTTTAAAACTGCTTAGTTTTAGTTTAGTTTTTATTAGTTTTAGTGTTAGTTTTAGTTTTTTGTTTGTTTTTTTATAAATTAGGGTATGTAGCGACTATCTGGTCCTGTCATTTTTGTCGCTCTGGATGCAGGGGATCCTGGTCATAACGCGTTTCATTAAAACAATGTCCGGACAGAACAGTAAGTTTGGGATGTGTTCCCATTTATTGAATGAATGAATGAATGAGGATCTGAAGTCCAGAAATGGCGGTCTACAGCAACAGGATGGATGGATGGCCTCAAGGTTATGACAGGTGTGGAGGTATAGTAGTAAAAGCACTGACAAGTGGAAAAACGTTAAGGATCGGAGAAGTGATAGAAGTGGTCAAAACCGTGCGACCTCCCGTCACCCGGGCACCCCATGCATCTCCACGTCTATATGCGCTTTCCTCAACACCTGTGCCATCCAAACATAAACGAACACCACCACAATAAACCTGAAGCAAACAATAAACAGAAATAATGGCTCCTACAGGGTATTTGTCAGGTGCAAAATTCAAAATAATCAGAATAAGCACTGTATAATAAAAACTTTAGGTACAATTTTTAAAAACTGTATCAGGAGGAGACATGACCAGCCATCGACAAATCAAACACAACAGCCCATAAGATAGCAGCCTTAAGTAAAAAACAATGTGTGCAATGCAGCTTCTGAGATAGTGTGCTAGGTAAAAATAAACATAACCAACATACTAAAGACACACATCAACATAACAAGAATCTATTTCACAGTCCCTGGCAGCCAGAAGTCTAAAAGAGCTCAATCTGACTCATCGTGAACAACCTGAAAAACCCAACAAACTCTAGACCAGAGCTTTAATTCATTCATTGAAACAATTAATAATTAACTACATATAAAATTGCACTAAAGGTGCAGCAGCTTTAGTACAAATCACTGCAGCTGATTAACAGTACAGAGCCTCATGTTATACTGGACATGATAAAGCAGTGAATATTTTACACACTGAAAGTGTCTGGTAGGACACAGAACCTGCAGCTGGTTAAGATACTAATATATCTCAGCTGGAAGCTGATGTGCTTTTCTTTTCTTTTCAGAATTAAAAGTTTAGTCTCCCAGAAAGACCAATAGAAACTCCTCCATGCATTCATCTCCAGTAGACTGGATTACTGTAATGGTCTTTTAACAGGACTTCCTAAAAAGAGCATTAAACATCTGCAGCTCATCTAAAATGCTGCTGCTAGAGTTTTAACCCGGACTAAGAGATCTGAACACATCACACCAGTTTTAAAATCTTTACACTGACTTCCAGTCAGTCACAGAATAGATTTTAAAACCTTTCTAATTGTTTACAAATCCTAGAATGGTTTAGGCCCAGAATACATCTGTGATATGTTCAGAGAATATAAACCTAGCAGAGCTCTTAGATCCAAAGACTCTGGTCAACTAGTCCAGACCAGAGTCCAGACCAGAGTCCAGACTAAACATGGAGAAGCAGCATTTAGCTGTTATGCTGCAAACAAGTGGAACAAACTGCCAGTGGAGATTAAACTTTCCCCAAATGTAGACATTTTTAAATCCAGGTTAAAAACATTTCTTTTCTCATGAGTCAATGCATGAAATCTGCACGTTAACTTTTTAATTTATCTTCCTTTTAATCATTTTAATGTAATTTATGATTTTATTGGGATTTCTATGTGTTGCTGCCTTTTACTATTTCTAAATATCTGTAATGCTTTTGTTTTATGTAAAGCACTTTGTATTGTCCTGTACATGAAATGTGCTATAAAAATGAACTGCCTTGCCTTCTATGCGAAACGTACATAATCTACTGTCCAACAATGTAAACAAAAACGAATTTAAGCCTCTGAAATTCAGCTTTTCAAGATTTTGTGTGTGACTGTGTGTGTAGGTCTGCTTGCGTGTGTGTGTGTGTGTGTGTGTGTGTGTGTGTGTGTGTGTGTAACTGATAGTGTGCCTGTGACTCATGTTCCTTCCCCATGCTGCTCGGCCTGGCTGAAGCTTCTTTTTCCGGGGAGGGGGGCAGAGAGGCTACCTGGTCCAGGTACTCCTGGTTAACCTTCTCGTGCAGCTTTTCTAATGGATTTTCAGATTCGTGGTTTTTCCTTCCACATTTTGTACCACCTGCTTCTTCTACAAAGCACTTTGACATGGTCATAATGAAAGAAATCCCAAACAGGACTCTGCCGCTTTCTCCTAACTTCCTCCGTAGCATCACGCTAGCCAGCGCGGGCGGACACGCTGTTGACACATGACGTCACGGCCGTACGACGCAGACACCTGCCGTAAATCCGGCAGAGTGAAGTAAATAGTTTTCATATCAACCTCGAGGCCTTATGTTTAAAATAAATTTGCAAAAAACGAAAACGAAGGACATTTTTGCTTTCATTTTAGTTCGTTTTAGTTCATTTTGTAAACAAACAGTACAGTTTCAGTTAGTTTTTTTTTTTTTAAACTCTCGTTTTTATTTTTATTTCAGTTAACGAGAATGTTTTTTTAATTCTAGTTTTCGTTTTTTTGTTAGTTTTCGTTAACGATAATAACCTTGCTATACCCATCAGAAAGGGCCATTCACACAAAGACCAACAATTAGTAAATGAACTCTTAAAGAATGGTAGTTAATTTGTCTCTTTTTTGTCTGTCTTTTTTTTTTATCCATTATATCCACAGGCTGGATGTGCTGGAGCTTATCCCAGCAGCCATCAGTCAAGAGATGGGGGGGCACTTTGCACAGGTTGCCAGTCCAACACTGTATTTATGTACTTTCTTTTGAGTATTCCAAGTTTGTTTTCTTTTTTATTGTTCTTTTTAACTATTTAATTTTTTAAAAGCAGTGTTGAGATTCCATACACTCACAATATAATTTATATAAACTAGTTTACAAGCTAAAATATTAGTTTTTTTGCTCCCTTCGGGGAAAATTGAGTCTTTCTTGACTTTGTTTAATAGTATCTCTGTCTCTATGTGGACTCACTGGGAAGAGTTATGGTTCAGGGTAGCTGCTAGAATAAAAGCACTAATTGAAAAGCTGTGTTTTCCTAACCCAAGGTGACTTAACGGGAGCAATAAAACAAGTTACTGAATCTCCCACCTCCCAGAGAGTATTCCACACAGTACCAAAAATATACACATAAGAAACAGTAATAAAAATCCTATAGCCTGATATTGTCCTGGTAACCCATCTCATATCTCACTCTGCATGTCCTGCTCTTAAATAACTGACCTGATGACACTTTGCTCCTTCACCTGATCCATAATCTCATTGTCTTACTTCCCTCAGTGTTACTTTCCCTCATCCTGCTAATATAACCCAAGACTGGTTTCTAAGACTGAAAGCCCTGCTTCTCCTTCATATTCTTCAAATCCTCTTCCTTGCATAGTGTTACAGTCTTTAGACACAAATCAGTTAAGTTTTAAGTTTTCTCGTTGTTGTCATGATTGCGTTAAAGGAAAATATCTACAAAGAATAAATGCTAAACTTGTTAAAGGATTTTACACCAAAAAGCAGAGATGGAAGTTTTGTTAATGAATCTCCACGTCAAGTCAGATGAGACTCCTGATGAATATTATCTATAATATTGATCTGGACACTTGCTAGTTAGCAATGCATTTTTGTTATTGTTTGCTGTAGCACAGAAAGTAGCCCTGTGAGCCTGAGCGCAGAGCTTACATACTCATTAATCATCTGGAAGGTATTATCTGGACACAGAGGTGATTTTGTTAATCATGATTTTACTTCAAATTTCCTCTGTGGGAGTATATTGTACCTACACATACAGTGGTATGAAAAAGTGTTTGCCCTTTCCTAATTTCTTATTTTTCATAATAAAATAAAATTAAATTTTAGTCAATGTTATGGTTGCATTTACAGCCACACAAAAGTGGTAACCTGCAATGGACAGTACAAAACATACACTTATATATTGTTTTCATATTGGATTTTATTTACAGACCAATATATGATTTTCTGTAGTACATCTTTAGCAATCAGCTGAACAGGTGAGCCTAATAAAGTGGCCACTAAATGCATAATGATTAGAGTGATGTTTGTCCAGTAATCTAATGTCCCCAAGTTCATCTCAAAGGCTTAAATTGTGTCTCCCTAAAACAGAGTATATTTTTATAAAATTGTTCTCATGTCTAGTTTTTCCTGCTTGCTTGTTATTTTAGAGACAGGAAATGAATGGCTACCTGTTATTTTTATGCTCACTAAGTCTGTACTAAGCCTGTCTTGTCAATCCCCTGCTCATCATTACTCTTTTACACCTCACCTTGCACGTTTCTGAGCTTTCTGTAGTTTCCTTAACATCCATAACATGCTGCTTCATCAAAATATAAGGGAGGCAAGGTACAGTCTAGCACATAATGTCTGCATATCTGGTGTGTATTACTTGAGGTTTTGCTTGTGAGAATAAAATAGCTGCTTCAGGCAAGAATCCACAATACATCCAAATTTTAGACGGCTTTTTTTTTTTTGGCAAGTTTTACTTAGAGGTTCAATCTTCTAACTTTACTTATGAGCTGTTTTCTTGTGCTGTTTTTAAGAAGAAATGGATAATAATGGTGTAATAATAAAGATGTATGTCTTTGAATGATCAAACACATCATCATACACATTAATTCCTTGTATATACTTGCACTAACGATAACTAACACATTAACTGTGTTGACCTGCAAGTTTAACCCTTAAAACTCCAGTTGATTGCCGGAGCCTCCGTGTTCTGTCGGTTGTATTGTTAACAATTTCTCAGGAACAGGAGGGTGTAACTCTGTTGGGTAGGTTATGAAGGATAGCTTACCTGTTGCTAAGAGACCTCTATTTTGACCCTGAAATTATGATGAAGCCACTTTCTTGCAAACTTTCCACCAATTAAGTGGCTTAAATGGATGGTAATGTTCAATCAGGAGCAGCCAAAGATCAACAAGCGAGCAAAAAGTTTTTTGTGTGTCTAAAAAAACCAGCTGAGCTGGAGTTGGTCTTGTGAGGTTAGTACCTGTAGGTAAACAGCATCATAAATAACTGTAAATTGCCAAAAAAAAAAAAACTCCTGGAGGTCAAAGTGTAAATAATATGGTGCTATATCTACTGATACATTAATTTTACATCATATTTAGCCTCAAGTTCTATATGCATTTTTACATAAACAAAACTAAATAAATAAAAACACAGCTGAACCAAAAACAGTGAAAAATAGCTTGAAGTTTTCAGGGTTAATCACCAATTGCTTCAGTTATGTTGATGTTTTTCTCAGTGTTTCTTCTTATAGGTGCTCCTGATTTTTCTCTGCTTTGTTTGGGGGGGTTTGAGGCTGTCAGATATTTTTTTTTCTGCTTTGGTTCTATCTTTAATATATTTGTTTCTCTTTAATTTCTTCTTTTCCTTGTTCTCTCTGTCAGAACCAGCATAAACATGTAACTTAGCAACAACCACATTTATATCCTTTAAGCTCCCACCTTGATAAAGCAAATCAGACCATCATTCTTCTTGGCATGATGTTGGACAGGACAAATAATAATAATGAAAGGATTAAATCATGCCTGTTATGTTACTGATTGTGGCTTATGAGATGGTAAGTTAGCAGACGTTGTGGTCAATAGGTCATACAAAAGAAACAGATGTAATGAGCTCAGTCATTAATTCCAGAGAAGTGGGTAAGAACATAACAGGAACTATAAGATGGGGTGTTCCCAGTCTGCGGTGGTGAAACTAAAGATAGGCAATGACCGGAAAGTAGATCTAATCTGAAGTTGCACCAAATTCCTATTTCTAGGACAACAACATTGACAATACACCAGCGTATTTCAGGCAATTCATTAAAAGTCTTTACTGCAGCGAGATCATTATGAAGAATGATCAACAGAAGTTTTTTCTGTTCAAATGCTAATAAAAGAAAAGTTCCAAGGTGTTAAATTTCCTGTAACACAATTATGAACCAAATGTAGGTCCATGCAAGCAACTCCAAAAATCTCATTTCTCATCCCCTAAAAGCTACAACTCTTTTACCTCTCCATCTCCACCCGGCTGTGGGCCAGCCCGACAGTCTGGTTCAATGCACTTTGCTGCTCATGACTGCTGTTGGCATGCTGCTGCATCCGATACAGTCTGAATCAAGATCCAAAACTCCTATGCACCCTAATCTTTCATAAACATAGCAGTGGACAAAGTGTCACACAAAAAAGCAGCATACTGCAGATACAACCAGGGCGACTGGCATAAACATGCAAAATATTGTCCTGATGAAAGGCATTGGCTGTGCAGCTTAGTTGATTTCTGTACGTTGTACAAGTTAAATGCTTGAATCAGACCTCATAACATTTATGTCTTTCAAAAAGGTCTCAAATTAAAGTTAGAATGATGGTGATCAGAGAGAAATGTGCAAAAGACTGATGTTTTTAGAAAAGGAACAATGACAATTATAGCGTTCACAGAAACTTCTGAAAAGCACTTATCATTTAATCTGTAACTTACTTATAAAAATAAATAAATAAAATAAAAAAGATAATAATAATATGTAACTCATTAAAGAAATGAGGGTATTTGTTCTTGACTGTGATTTGCTCAGTACTGTAACATTTGCAGTATAACCCAAAATCAGAAAATTTCAGGATGGTATGAGAAAATCAAGACATTCTGCTCGAAGGCATATTTTCTCCCACTCATCCCTCAAGCACTCTGTTTGAGACAAGTCAGGACTGTAGGCAGACTAGTCCAGTACCCCCTCTTCCATGTGCTGTAACGTGACCAGAATGTTGTGTTGATATGTCTAATTGAAAAATGCATGGACATCCCCGAGGAAGATGTCATTGTGAAGGCAGCATATTGTTGTAAAATCTCCAATCTCAGTTTTTCTTGTGCAGCCACCACAGACAAGCAAATGATTTGTGTAGCACCAATTCTTAGCAAAAGCATCTTAAAGCACTTTTACAGACAGTCCAACTCGGTCCAATTCATTGAAGTCTAATTATAATTGAGTTAAAACAAATCCATTACATTATCCACATTAATCTAATTTATAATAAACTGTGTTCATATAAATAAATTCATAAAATAATTACTTTGCTAAGGAAATCTTCTCTTCTTGATTTAATCTTCCATCCTTAGATGCACAGAGAAACTGCAGTGGAGAAAAAAATTCCCTTTTAACAAAAAAAAAAAAGCCAGCAGAACCAGAGAATTCAACAAGGACCAGAACTCTAAGCCAGGTATACTTGCTGAAAATAACATTGAAAAGTTGAGAGAGGTGCTCAAGGTTTCATAGGACATTGCCTAGCAGTCTAAGCCTGTAGGAGTATAACTAAAGGGATGGATAAGGGCTTGCTGTTAGTAACGCATCTGCGTACGTATCATGGCTGTCATGCATTCCTAGTGTTCGTTTGGCATGTAGGCAGCTCGTGTTGACACGAGGTAATGTTAAAGTTGCGATATTGATTTGAACGCTAGAAGCGCTCATGTGAACAAGAGCATGGAAATGACAGGTCTGAGTTAAACACAATGGTGGATAGTTTTGAAGAGTGTCTCTTGGACCTTGTCCGCAACCACTGGCATCTATATGATTTTTCCTTCCTGTTGCACAGTGATAAACACTTGTGTCTTAATCATTGGCAACAAATTGGAAGCGTTTTGGGGTTGATGAAATGGAAATACAGTGTTACTGGTACTTTTTTACTATTTCTTTGCGGTGACTTCCAGTATTGAGCGTTTTTGCTGTGCCGTGCTTTGCAGCAAGCCTATACACAAAAGTAGAGGAATGTTGACATGTATGCTTGCGTTCACATCAAGTTTATCCCAGCCCTAACCCTCCTTAACCCTTCATTTACACTAGGCGCATGTGCACCACATTACGGCTGTGTCGTGGCCTCCCCTGCCATTCGCAGCCATTTTAGTCAGTGGTCCCACCGGGTGTGCCGCAGCACGCTTCAGGAGCATCCAGAATTACCTATTTTACCTAAAGCCTGAACATTGCAACTTACATCCGGGAGTAAGAACAACACAAGCAAGAAATCAAACAGGCGGGGACATCATAATTAAGTGGTAGTAAGACTGCTGTGAAGCCAACTGGACATGGGCTCTGTCATATATTGCTAGAGGCAATTTCCCCTTTCCCCTCCCTGCAAAAGTCCTTTGTTTAATTACAAGATCATGATTTTAACACACAATATTATCTTGGTCATAAGTTAAGCACTAAGCACTATTCAGTGCTTAGTTGTTCCAAAGAGCTGGACAAATCTTTCTAACTTATTCCAGCGAGTAGAAGAGTTAAGCTAAATGCGGAAATGCAGCGGATAAGTCCAGGACTGAAAATGGACCAGCGGACCTGGCAGCCGTAGTTAATCAGTAACTGACAGGAGAGCAGTTTCAGTAGAGTGACCTTGCCTACAGCCAGATTGATATGGATCAAACAGGTTGTTGGTTTGGAGGAACTGTGAGACCTGACTGAAGACGGCACGCTCTAGTAATTTAGACATGAATGGAAGCAGTGACACCGGCCGGTAGTTTTCAACCTGGGCTGGGTTGAGTGTGGGTTTCTTTAGCAGCGGGGTAACCCGAGCTTGCTCTAAGGCAGAGGGAAAGACACCGGATTTAAGAAAGGAGTTGATAATATGGGTTACTGCAGTTTTGATTGTAGATAAAATGCTCTGCAGGATGTTGGTAGGGACAGGATCAAGAGGACAGGTCGTAGGTTTTGAGTTGACTAGAAGTTTAGAGACTTCGTCCTCATTTAGAGAGCGGAAGGAGCAGAAGTGAGGTACCAGTAACTGCCATGGCAGCCTTTAAGCTGGATATGTAAAATGCAAGTTTTTGCCTGTACTCGGACGAGTCAGTGTGCTCTTTTGATTTGCACTACTTTCTTTCTGCTGCCCTGAGTCCTGCTCTGTGATCCCTTAGAGCCTCGGTGAGCCACGGACTAGGAGGATTTTGTCTGGCTGGTTTTGACACCAAAGGACTGAGTTTGTCCAGAGAGGCAAGAGAGGAGCAGAGTGTTTCTGTAGCCTCATTAGTAGACAGTAAGGAGAAGTCTGAGTGGGAAGGGAGGTAGAGTAAACCTCATCAGACAGCTGTGTAGGTCTGAGGGATCTCAAGTTTCTGTGGTTTCAAGCTGTTTGTGTTTATTTCTACATAGTAAAGTTCTGCCTCTTTGATTTCAGTTAGACTGGTGTGAACACAGGCCAGTTAATCAGAAAGCATGTTATTTGTATTTATAACCATGTTAATGTTTTTCATTAACACAGTCAAGAAATGGTTTCAATATTCTTACAAAGGTATTAGTTTTGGGAGAAAAACACAGCATTTGCTGGCACTGTGGCTGATTCAGCAAAGAAACATTAGAAAGCATCATCAGAGGAAGAGAGGAACCCAAACAAAGCCAGAGACAGAGCAAGAGATAAAAGTCAACATAAGACTGTTTTTATTATCTGTAGAGCTAAGAGAACAGGTAGGATGTAAGATGGATGCTGAATAAGCCATTGATTGGGATGTGTCACTAAGAAAATGGCAAAATTTAAGTAGTGCATCTTAAAGTGCAGGCAGTCATAACCTGCATAGAAATTTTTTATTTTTACTGTTGGAATCTTCTGCAGACAGAACGTAATATTTCTGTAAGTAATGATAAGCACACGAAGCATGTGATATGTATGCTTCAGCTGCTGAGACCTGAGTTCGGATCCCACAGGGGACGAATATTAATACCTTCCAGTTGGGTCCTTAGGCAAAACCCTTAATGCTACTGTCTAACTACAGTGGTCCCTCACCATATCACGGTTCATCTTCTGCGGTCTCGCTGCTTCGCAGATTTTTTTTTTGTATGCAGCGCTGCATATTTAAGGCTAACTAAATCCTATTTCAGCCCTTCTATGTCCAAATTTTACTGTAGGAATCAGGAATGTAGGAATGAAAAATGACGTTACAGAGAAAGGTGGGGGACGCAGAGCCAGCAGAGAAGCTGTAATATATTTTACGGGGTGAGTAATTATTAAGAAATTCACGTTGTTAAATATATATATGTTTTTGAGAGTGTATAAAGTGTGTGAGAATGTTGAAAATGTTCATTATAGTTTGGGAAAGGTGTATAAACACTCCGAGGAGGGATAATTAGACCTTAATGTACATTTGAAATGTGAAAAATGAATAAGGTCTCCTTTTACGGATTTGATTTATCGCGGGATGTTTTCAGAACGACACCCCCACAATAAACGAGGGACCGCTGTACCTTCAGATGTAAGTTGCTTTGGAGTAAAATGTCTGCTAAATGACTGTACAATGCTGCATTGCTAGTTTGTTAAGGCTCAGTTATACTAGCGCAGCATCTGCATCAGTTCAGGTACACCATCACTGCTGTAGGCATGTTTCAGGATTTTTGGATCTTCTCATGGAATGACATCTTCTTCTGATTTATTTGTAATTGTCTGTAAAATGTTCAACAGATGGATAATTGCTTCGTCTGCTTCTATGATCTCTCAAAGAAACTGCATCATGTCGGGCGCCATTGTTGTTTTAAAACAGGAAACACTTGCCAGAACTGAAGTGATCCATCGAAGAAACTCAAACAATTTTAGACTTACCAGCTGATACCAGCCCTATTGCCACCTGCAGATCCAGAAAAAAAACTGCAACATGAAGCTGTTACCCTACGCTCGAGTATATACGCACATTTCATCTGCGTCAGACCCGACCTGACGCAGATGCCAGGATGAGTATAACTTTTATAACTGCTTTCCATTACAGTGCGCAATGCATGATGGGTAACGTAGTGTGGAGCTGGTGTAGCACCAGTGAAAATGTAGGAAGTGACTGTTACAGGACTTAACATCGAACCAAGAATTTAAATTCTTTTTTACAAATGCGTCGCCTTCAGTTCAGCTTTCACAGCAAAATGAACGTTTTACACGACAAAGTAAATGAGTTAGATTTTATTGTGTTTGTCAGACATGCATCAGAAAACCTATTTTTGACTCGCAGAACGGCTCAGTTATATCTACTTTAAACAAATTTCTAAAAAGAAGTTTTCCACTTAAGTGAAACTTTATATCTCAGAGTTTCCTAAATGAAGTTGCTTTAACAGCTGAATCAGTGACATTCTGTCAGATCACACCAGAGTGGAGTGAAATCTTGAGATGCATCTGGTTTTTGAGCTGTTACAGAAGAGCAGCATAAAAGGATCCACATCTTCACCCTTCCCCACTTCTGAGTCTTCCTCCCCTTCTCCGACTTACTGTGCCACTGTTCCTGGCCCCCTGTGGCCTCATTATCACTCAGACTGAGACACAGCAGCCACGTTCAACAGCACAGACACACACAACCCAAGATTTCTATTTCTCCCCATTTTTATTTGATTTATTTTTTACAGCGATTTGCTTTCATCTGAAACACAGATGGTTGGGCACACACACAACGACATGACTAAATAATGTCCATCCCAAAAACCAGAACATGATCATGAAATAAACACATGCTGAACAATTAAGCAGTTACGTAATGCACACATCACCACAAACCTGTAAACACTGACGTACACCGAACACATTCCCACACAAAAATGTAGCCTGAGCTCCAGTTTGCTCCAAACATTAGGACCTGCGAATTACACAACATGCATGTAAAACCCCATGTAAAGCAAAACAGAAAGGATGACATAACATGTTTTTTGTTTTATATAAAACCAGTCAGGTTTGAGACACAGCCATTAAACATAAGCTGAGAAAGGACCGGCTGCTCAGTCTGTCTGTTTTCATCTAATACTTCAGTTCAGGACCAAATAAAAGTTCCTGCCTGTTAGAAAAAGTTTAAGCAGTTTGAACTGAAAATGGGAAAACTTGTCACATATTTCCTTGAGAGTATCTAAACCCTTAAAACTCCACGTCATGTCTGTTTCTTTGTGTGTTTTTTTAAATGTAAAAATGCATGTAGAACTTCAACCTCTTCCCCAGTCAGTTTGAAGCATCATCTTCTCAGTTTTGTCCTATTTCAGCTCCACTTCACTCAGCATCAGCATTATCCATTCATCTGTTAGCTGTACTTGCTTTATACAGTTAAGGAATAAAAATTAATATAGTTTGTTTCACAAAACACAACAGGGTGCAGTGCAGCGGTCGTGAGATTTGTTTCTGATGCCCGTTGGTGGAAACGAGGCTGAAGAAATTTCAGCTCACTTGTTGATCTTTGGCTGCTCCTGATTGGTGGAAAGTTTGACAGGAAGTGACTTCATTGTAATTTCAGAGTAAAAATGAGAGGTCTCTTAGCAACATAGTAGTTATAGTGATATTTTTTAATGGTGAAAATGTGATAAATAATGGCGTCATCATGGATCACTCATTGTGGGTTTACCAGTCTCTGAATAAACACTACGTTTTGGGGCTGGATCGTAAACCTCCTGGATGGGATATAAATGTCTGGAAAACTTCCATAGATCACAGTTTTTCCAAATCTTAACTTTAAATCAAAAGTGCATAAAAACAGTCTGATTTTACTTTGTTTTTTGTCAGAGTTCTAAAAGAATAATAAAAAGCAAGCCAATTATTTATTTATTTTCAATTTTAATTGAATATTTAATGAATGAATAACAAACAGAACCTCTACCCACATGTTTAGCTGTGCTGCTCGTCCCAAAGCAGCATGATTCTTACAAGTTCTTACAAGTTCTACCTTGTAAAGATAATTAATCAGGCTTTTCAAGGGTGTATTATACAACACAAACTGGAATTATTAAAAGGGATAAATAATCAAACACATTTTCTTACTTTTTTGTGCAAAGTTTATTAATCTAATGTACATTTTTATTGATATAAATGTGTTTGTATGTCTTTAAAAATGAAGTTATTATTGTTATCTTTTCATATCTGTGGCTTTCAGATTACAGCTTCATCATCAGCAGGGCCGACGGGTCAGCTGAGGTCAACCACTAATCTCCATGCTAATTAAAATCTAGCTTGTGCAGCTCATCAAAACAATTAGTGGAGAACAATAATGAGACGACTGATGGAATTTAGGAGGGGAGGCAAGATGGAGGGGGGTAAATGATGCATGTGTGTGTGAGTGAAGTATAAATGAGGAGACAGCAGTTCCAACATGCTCGTAGGGCTGCGACACTGCAGAGGTAGACGGCGAGACACGAGCGAGGTCCCAACCTGGTAGAAGATGATAGAGTGAGACAGAGGAGAGGGAAGGAGGGATGAGGCTGTGAGAGGCTTCAGTGGAAGAACAAGAGTGACAAAAAGCATGACTGCTCCCAACGTGATGGGTTAGGAAGAGGGAGGTTGGGACGCTCCGGAGCTAAAGTGGAACAGAGCGATGGCTCTTTTCTCCTCCTGTTTTTCCTCTCTGGGCTTTTTCTTGGTCTCCCACAGAAGAAGCCGCCTGCCAAAATGACTCCTCTTGTTCCTGAGGCAAAAAGGCCTTCGCCAGATCTCAGAGGAGGAGGAGGAGGATTGGCTGACGAGTGTAGAAAGAGAGAAAGAAAAGTAAGCAAGTGCAGATGGTGTAGGTGTTTTTACAGGGTGATTCATTTCACCTCTCAGGCCACTCGGTTCAATTTGAGGAATTCCCTCTGTAGGAGGAGTACTAAATAAAGGACTAGTAGCATCAATACCGATACCAAGATTACTCTTTGAAACAAACTTATTTAACACATTAACAAAGTAATCATTAATACTATATTAAAAATCGACATGTGACTGGTCCGTGTTGTGACGGAGAGCGACTCAAAGCCCATTTATGCTCTATGCAAAAGACTGATATGGAGCATTTTGTCCATCTTTTGCGTCACTTGATCCTTTTTGAACGTAGAGCAGTATAGCTGATGTTTGACCCGTGAAAGGTAAAAATAGGAACCTGCAAAGTATTTATTGGAGGCACAGGCCACCATTGTCTATGCTGCCTCTTTCTGAGTATAAACATTATCATGATCTCTTTCATTGTTGCCATGTTTGTTATTGACTGAAACCGACACTGGACCAGAGAGCCAATTAAATTCACAGGAGACTGGTGGATGTATTGGCTAACAGCAATGACAACATAGGGGAATCATGAAAGTACAAAAGTAGTGATGTTTAAACGGATGTTCCTATTTAGTGGCAGCATAAACAGACCTTATGACTGTTACTTGTGGCTTTTATTTTCATTTTCTGTACAACACTTTGGTCAGGTCTCGTTGTTTCAAAGTGCTTTATAAATAAAGCTAGGCTGGACTGGATCGTCTTAACTTATTGTTGAAAAATCTGACCAATTGTATCTATTACTAATTAAAATAGGTGCTTATCGCAAATATTTTAGGTCATCTCATGATCTCAAGAAAACAAAGCTTGCAGTCTTTTGATAGTTAGAGTTTGTAGTTACCGCTACAAATGGACAGTTTCTCAAGATAATGAGAAAATATTTTATCGCAAGAAAATGAGAATATTATAGCAGTTCTGGCCCATTTCTTCATAGGACCCAAAGGAGAATTTGATTTGAGTAACTCCCGACCACATCAGCACCACTAGTACTCAACTATTACTGGTGCTTGATCATTTCATTGATCAGCTTTACCTATCTATCTATCTATCTATCTATCTATCTATCTATCTATCTATCTATCTATCTATCTATCTACCCTTGTGTCTGTGTAAAGACAGCATTAATATTTTAAATATATTGCATGTATAATTTATGTAAGAATTAAACTGTTTCAGACCTAATAATAACCCCTAGGGGATGTCAAAGGCTATTTTAAAAGCATGAGAAATGTTTTTCCACTAAAACAAATTGTTTCCTGCCAATAACTTTTTACCACAATCTCATTATGTTCCAGTTTATTAAATAATATGTCATGATCAATTGGGTGGTTTTTTTAAGAGCCAAAGGAAAAAAAAAAAAAAAGAAATCCCAAAACAAACAAAATGCACAAACATCATCATTTCCTTCCTCCAGTTTGCACGGGGAAAAGAGGAGGAAAAGAACACAGTTTTGTTTTATTTTCTTCATGAGAAGTAAATATTTGAGAAGAAGATGATGGCATACTGCTGGGACACATACACTCGAGAGCCAGATTGCACACACTACAAAGACACCCTAAAAAATATCAAATGTCACTTATTCTGCTTTTTCTTAAAGTTTGAGAAGAATAACAGTGTCTGAAGGATACCAACGACTTCAAAGAAACCAGAAAAGTCCTTATAAAAATATCACAAATATCACATAAACAATGCTTGTAAGTGAAATAGATTTATTATTCACACTTGTACATGTTCATGCTGTGTTTCTGATCTGTAATCCTAAAGATTAAATTCACAGGAGACTGATCATTGTGATGAATCTGAGGCAAGTCAAATAAAGAAATTAGAGCTGGTGGCTTTTTTAAATAAATACAAACCTGCAAAACAATCTTTTCTTGTACAAACTAAAACACAGATCCATGTGATATGAAGGAAGCTGGAACAATGCTGGGACGGGACAACAGGGCAGCTCGGGTCGTCTGCACTTCATCTTGATGCTTTTAGTTTTTGCTCTATTAGGAGTCTGAGGTTCACTTTTGGGCTAACAGTCGAGTCAGGACATTTGCTACAAGTGCTGCATGTTTTCAGCCGCTGGCTGCTGCTGTGCGTATTTTAATGTTTTAATGCCTGATTTTCAACTCATCTCCATTAATAAACAGTCTTCAGACGTCTTGTGACATAAATCTGGAGCCGATAGCTGAGGTCATATATAGCTGCTCACATGACTTTTCCATTTGGACAATGAAGTGGTGGTCAAACAAACTGAAATAGCTAATATTATTAAAAGAAAGATGTCTGAGGTGGTAGTGTATAAACCTAGATACCTTAAAAAGTTGAGCTATGTGATGACAGAGCCACATAAACTATCCAAAAAAGATTTAAGCTTTGAATAACAGAAACTTCTATTTGTTCTGTTTCCCAATATCATGAATTTTCTGGTTCTGCAACCAGTTTCTACACGTTTAAAAGCTTGGAGGTCTATAAGTTCTTTATGTTACAGCCCCAGGGCTAGGCATGGATGTTTAGTTATTCAGTTTTTTTGTGTGTGGTTGCGAACAAGTGACTGGCTAGTTGTGGTTCTCTGTGATTGGCCAGGTTGGTCAGCTTTTATCACCCCATGATAGCCACATAGCAGAAACTAAACCTAACCAACTGAAGTAAAATTATTTGTGATCTTAAAGAAATGTTGGCAAATGCGACTTTTATTGACAAATCTTTTAAACTGGCAGCTGGACAGCTTAGTTAGAAGGGCACCCATTTCCCAGTAAGGGAGACCTGAGTTCCAACCCACATGGGACAAATATTAACACCTGATGTAATTCGCTTTGGAGAAAAGCATCTGCTAAATAGAAATAGAATAAATACCTTGGCAGGCTATTCCTGAGAGGAGGAAGCCAGTTTCATCATTTATACAATTCGAAGGAAAAAAGTTAACAGAAGACATTTTCCAGCAATCAAGAACATGTTTGCCACATATGCTTTGTTCTATAATGACCTAGGTTGACCACCACTTCATGTTATGTACATAGGGGTGAACACCCGCTATACAGAATAGGCTGTAGCTTTGGAATGATGGCCTACTTTAATCAGCAGAGCTTGGTAGCTTTTAAAGCATTGGGATTCATTCAGGTTGAAGCCAGAAACAGCAGAAATGAGCCAGTCTACCAACATCCACTGGTACTTCAGGTGTCATTGTGTTTGCATGTCCATAGTCCCATCCAGGAGTAGCCGACGTAGCTCCTGGGGGTCTGTCACAGGAAGAGAGCATGTGAAGTCCTGGCAGACGTAGGCGGTGGCGACACCACCCAGCTGGACCATGGAGGAGAGGACGGGCAGTCGCTGGCATAGGAAACTCTCTGGATTCCCATCAGTGAGCATCAAAACCTGCCAGGGAGGACAAAAAAAAATGAGAGGAGGGGAAAGTAAATGCCAGGAGGTTGGCTATAAAGCCAAGGTCAAATACAAAACTGAAGGGATTAGACGTGAGTGTTAGGTCTAAAATTTAAAAATAAATACCAACATTGCGGCAAGCAGTTTTTAGCAAACAACGATTTCGGTCATCGATTGTGTTTATATCCCTTCCTTTTTTTTTTGTTTTTTTTTAAACTTGTCCTGTCCAGCATCATGCCAGCAGAATGATGGTCTGGCTGCTGTGTTGTGCATAACAAATTTGCTTTGCTAAAAGAAAAGCTTGATGGGTATAAGGCTCCTCTTATATCCATAAAAAAAAAGAAGACGATCATCAGGAGCACCTGTAAGAAGATTAATTATCCATAAAAGCCCTAATGGAGACTTAATTTAAGGATTATAGATATTTCTTATTATTATGGACGTAACACTTATTACAAAAGAAATTATATCCAATATTTCTATCTCTAAACTGTAACTACACAAGTTGTTCAGGAGGTTTGGTCCACCTGGGGCCTGTACTACGAAGCGTGATTAACATACCCCGGATTTCTCTCCGTTACCTGGGTTGACTTACCCAGACATTCAGGATCTGGATAAGTTGTACTACGAAGCTGGTTATTAACTCAGTAACTCAACCCCGGGTTTTCCAATTAAGATTAGTGCACGTTCACATAAAAGGGGTGGTGTTTGGAGGGTCTGACCAATCGCAAACATGGACAAACCCTGCAGAGCAGTGTATTTTACCATTAAATAGCAGACTATTATTCTTTAAAAATACAAAGAATTTAAAAATATAATTAGGCTAAAAGCAACACTGTTGCTGCAGCAAAAGCCAGGAAGGAATGCTGGTAGAAAATTGCGACTCCGTTAATGCCTAAGTTCGTCAGGTTATCCAATATTAATTAATGGGACATTATAAACTGACAGCACTCATATCACTGTATTACAGCACAAACATTTCTGGGAATGCTTTATTTATGTCATATTTCCTCAGTTCTTACAAAGGAGCCGCTTCCATGTGAGTGCGTTATATTTTGGAATATCAATTCCTCCATGAATGCACGGATAGTTGTGCGTTCCATAACTCAATGTTTCTGTACTTATGTCATATGTGAAAAAGAATTATCACTATTATTAACCTCCATTTTAGAAGCAACCTCAGTGGAGCTCAAAGGACTTAAAAGGACTAAATCAGTGCAACCATGATTTTCATCACCCGGGGTGAAGGTGTACGAACAGAGGATGTACAGTTTCTGAGACCCACTGACAACTTGTGATTTTAGCCCATATATGGATCAATTTGACAGACTGATCAGCCTACCTGTGGCAAAAAAAACCTCAATGCGATGCACACTGTCTGCGGGACAGTAAGCGCCCCACTACGATGGGTCACGTTTGCTACAGACGGCTCCAACAGCTGACATATGTATCTCAGCCCATTTGTTGAAAATCTCTACCTTTGAAACAGTATGTCATCAGGAAAGTCCAACGCATTGGATCTGTCCCTAAAGACTCTTTCTCTCCTAAGCGCTCCTCTAACTATCCGTGCACCAACGTCAATGGGATCTTCTAAAAATGGGCAGGCCATTTTTAATGAGATCGCTTTTATACTCGCTGATCTCTTATCCAGAACATAACTTGCTCTGGAACAGGTTAGCCGTTCTGCGTCTGTTGCTGTGGTGATACAGCTTGGTAAGAAGTGAACCAGCGTCGTAGTCCAGAAAACCCAGAAATAACCCTGAAGTTACCCCAATAAGAGAAAATCCACTTCGTAGTACAGGCCTCTGAGTAAAGGGCAGTGTGAAAGCAAACCAAACCAAAGGGTGCTAAATATTTAGTAAATTCCCCACCCAACTGAACTGAGTCCCCTAGACTATTAGATGGTGTAGGTGTTTATACACCTACTCCGTGTTTCTGTGTTTTGCCGATTAAATGTGGATATATTCTAAATTAATCCTAAAACAGTCATTGTTGTGAAGAGTCAGAGCCGTGCAGAATGTCATTGCACCATTTGTCCACTAGATAGAGCTCAGATTTTATTTTTTTTATCTGTGTTATGTCTCCAGTTTTAGTGCTTCATTGCGTCGGTAATGCTTTTTTTTTTAAAGTTGCATTGCTAAAGTTGTGCTAATCTAGCTTAAGTTTCTCCCTGTCTATGTTAGCAATAACATTGCTGTGGTTTTGCCAACCCAGCATAGCTTTAGCTAACAGCTTCAAAACCAGCAGGTAACTGCAGAAATAACGTAAGTGTACATTTAAAATGTTTAAAATGCAACCCTGTTCAAGATGACATGTTTTGACGTGTGAGAAAAACAGCTCTGAATTTTAGTTAGATTCATATGAGTTGTGATTTGATGGCAAAAAAAACAAAACAACTGAATAGAGAAAATCTGATTTAACATTAAAGAGCATCAGAGGGCTGCATAAATGATGTTTTGCCAGTAATTTTACTTATTATATTGCTTATAGAATACATCTATGGCCTAAATCTAAAGATAAATTCATTAGAACAATTTGTAGCTATATTAATGCACGCTCCGTAGAAAGCAAAAATTCACAATGTAAATTTAAAATAAAACAAAATAAAGTTGTTTTATTTATATACATTTTTTTAATTAATCAGTTATCATAATTTTTTTCTGCTAAATATCAGAATCGGCCTTTAAAAAATCCATATTGGTCGGGCTCTGGTTCTTTTTGCATCAAATCATTTGAAGGCTTATGTGTCTAAAAAACAGAACTTCTTATTGACTCTGGATCCCCAGTTCAACCTTAATTTGAACCTAATTTTGTCTTAACCCTGAATCTTTGGTTAGTCATCATATTAAGTCATCCATTAGAGGAGACACACAGGTCCCAGTCAGCCACCATACAAAACTGTCTGCAGCCCCTCCATCCTGTCTCGGAGGGTCCCAGGTGGGGTCCTCGTAGCCATTTAGATGCTCATCTGTTCTGGTAGCCATCTGCATGTTTAATGCCATGAAGCTACTAGGGCTCATCTCCTGTTAATGAGGGGCTGTCTCATCACTAGTGATGAATTCTGTTACTTAAACTAATAAACTGTGATGCCGTTCATCTTCATCTTATTCAGTAAAGCTGTTATGTAGAGCTTAGAGCGCAAACTAAACAGAAACATTTTTAGACATTAAAAAACACACGTACAGACGGGGGAAGACCGGTAAAGAGTGTGATGGAATGAGAGCATAATGGTGTGACTGTTGCCATGGAGACAGGAGGATTTCCCTGCCAAGCTGAACATTTTCCTCTCTGTCTTGACTTCTTTTTGCTGTCAGCTTCATGCCAACTCTCCCCAGGTCCAGTACCCATCCAGCCACGTGCCCTCAACTTAAAGGTCATGCTGCAGTCTGTAGAGTGTGTGTGTGTGTGTGAGAGAGAGAGTGATAGAGACTGAGAGCAATAGAGACAGACAGAAAGACAGATTATGTGCGAATGTATACACAAGATGTATGAAGTGAAAGTGTGTTGTCTTGCATCCACACACAGAGTCTGTGTGTGTGGAGCTGCAGTAGACAGCACAGTTGGCTTCACATGAGAGAATAGTCAAACTCCCACAGGGTTAATTCCCTCATACTGGGCACCCCTGATACAAACACACATGGACACACACAACTCCCACCCGTTGAATGTCCCTGCGCTGACAGCTCCCTCCCACTCTGCCAAACCCATTCAGCTCAGACACTTTAAAAGAACACTGTGTACCTGTGCTGACAGGAACTCACAAAAACCTGACTTTAGGAATCATTTTAACTTAGGACCCGGCTAGCATGGACGCTGCTGTCTGGCTGACCTTCTGTCAGCGAGGTAGAGAAATGGAAAACACACTAAACACACTTTTAAGATCTGCTGTCATACCTGAGGAAGAGTGATGGCAGTGACTGTGGATGTGCTGCTGTAGCAGAGCATGAGGCAATCTACTTTCTGCATCATGAAAGAGCCTGCTGTCATCATAACAACCTGGCATCTGAACAGTTATGGACACACACATTCACTGTTGGACATAAAATCTGGCTGCAGACATATGGAGCTAGGACAGGGACATAAGTTTAGTAACTTTTATTTCTCTATTTGTAAGTGTAATAACAGGTTCAGGTACATATCAAATCTACCAACATGAATTGATTGTGCAAGTCAGAAAATACAAGTCAGTAAATATAAGTCAGTTTTGTAAGTACAAAACATTTGTCCTAAATATATTTTATGACTTGTGAAAATAACCTGTTTTTGTGACTTGTGAGAATTACTTGTTTTTTTTTGTGACTTTTAAGAATGACTTGTATTTGACTTGTCAAATTTACTTGTATTTCCTGACTTGTAAGAATTATTTGTTTTTTTGTGACTTGTAAGAATGACTTGTATTTGACTTGTCAAATTTACTTGTATTTCCTGACTTGTAAGAATTACTTGTTTTTTTTTTGTGTGACTTCTAAGAATGACTTGTATTTGACTTGTCAAATTTACTTGTATTTCCTGACTTGTAAGAATTACTTGTTTTTTTGTGACTTGTAAGAATGACTTGTATTTGACTTGTCAAATTTACTTGTTTTTCCTGACTTGTAAGAATTACTTGTTTTTTGTGTGACTTGTAAGAATGACTTGTATTTGACTTGTCAAATTTACTTGTATTTTCTGACTTGTAAAAATGACTTGTTTTTTTTGTGTGACTTGTAAGAATGACTTGTATTTTATGACCTGTTTGGTTTGGTTTTATGGAAACTGCTGAAGTGAATCCCTAGAAAAACACTTCTGTTCTTTATTGAACTGCTTATAAAGAATAGGGCACTTGAATTGATTTCTTTTTAATATAATACTCAGACAGTGACCATCTAATGCAGGGAAAGGTATCATAAAATTTGACTTGTCAACTTTAATTGTATTTTCTGACTTGTTCAAATTACATGTATTTTCTGATTTTTCAAATGTACTTGTCATTTTTACTTGTTGACTTGTTTTTGCGTGACCTGGAGAATTAATCTATACTTGTAGATTTGACTTGTACCTGCACTTATTACAGTTTCAAATACAACACCTATGTCCCTGTCCTAGCTCCATACAGAGGATGTTGCTGCAGCAGGAGACAGGTGCTCCTCATTTCATCAGACGGACACATAGTTCACCATCAGATTCATTCAGCCATCTGAGTTTTTACCAGAAGCAACAGTGGTAATGGAGATATCACTGAATGGGAGTTGAGTAAGAAAAACTGAGCAGGAAAAGAACTAAAAGAGGAGAAAAAAAGAGAAACTGAAGTGGAGTACCTACCAGATTTCCTTTAGTATTTAGTACTCAAAGATGGGATCATGTGCCAGCAAAAGTTGTCCACAGGCAGACAGAAACATGAACCCCAAATATTGATAAAAGGTTTTACAGATCAGGACATAACATATAGCAGAAGTATAACCTTAGACAAAAAGTAGCACATGTTGTAATTACTGAGAGAAAAAAAAGATAAATTACAGAATGGGTGTGTGAAATGATTTTTTTCTGAGCTGTATGGTCTGAACTTGGGCTGAACGTGCAGGGAGGATTGGCAGCTGTCTCCAGTGTTTTCTATTTATGGATGATTTTTCCCACTGACTGACTGCTTGGAAATGACCTTTTAACATGTCCCAGATAGATGAGCGGCAACAATTGCTTCTCTGAGATCATTACTGAAAACTCCACAAACAAATGCTGAGCGGTATGACTTTATATTATTATATATGTGTTATATTATTACTATATATCACAGTATTTTCAAAAATATACTTGTTTCACCGTATTGGTATTATTTGTATGTTTTTTTTTCCAATGGATGCCTGAGTGTTAACCACATTTCCCTCTGAAGAATTACTGCCTTAGAATAGCCTATTCCACCATCATAAGATTTGTACATTGTACAATTCAACGTTTCATGTCCACAATATCTTGGATCCAGTGTCTTGATTTTGACCCTGAATCCATCTTTCTCAGTACATTGCAGAAGCAGGTCTTTGGCTGTGTGGATTATGATGGTGTTGGTTATCTTGATCCACAGCTTTTTTTTTTTTTTTTACCTCTACCAAACTAATCTACATGTTACATCTGATTAAAGTGTCCTCCATCTTTTTAGGTTTTACCTGAGAAATGGAGGGTCAGTCTTGGTTTCATACATTGTGGGTACTCGAAAGCATGTGTGGGTAAGGTGGAGCAGTATATTGCCCATATCACTGCCTCAACAACTTTAGCTCAGAAGCAGAAGATGTTTGGTCCACGTGCAAACTTTTAAACCAAAGTATCTCCACACAACAGATAAAGCTCCCTTTCTTTTGTCTTCTGCAGCTTCACTTTCTCTGTTTATTTTCACCACTCAACATCTCCAGTAACACAGCTGCTCTGCTGCATGAATGTTTGAGTAGTGCAGCAGTGAAAAGGGTCCCCTGTCAAACAGTTTCCTGCTGCACCACACTTCCAATGTTATTTAGGCTATTTATAGAATTACAAAATTTAAAAACCAGTTTTCAGTATGAACTGGTACACTGTCCAGTTGGTTCAGTATGCCTCTCATGCTGTACAAGTCACCAACCCTGGATCCAGCAAAACAGCCCCAGACCATCACACTTCCTCCTCCATGTTTGACAACTGATGCCACACTGTAGAACCATCTCTTCATCTACTCGACTCGTACAAAGATCCTGCGTGATGAACCAAAGATTCATCAGTCCATAACTCCTTCCAGTCTTCAGTAGTCCACTCACCTTTGTACCTTTCGCGCTAATCATTGGACTTGAACAACTTAAATTGCAATAAAAACTGGAAAAACTTTCTTTTTTTCTGTTTTACTGTTAAACTTTTTACTGTTTTATATACACTGAATTAAATACTGAGATGTTCATATAAAAATTATTGCAAATATTTGGTCAGATCCAGAAAGATCACATCGTTTACAGTAATGTTACAAATTCAGGGATTTTAAAAGGATTAACGACACTGGAATAAAATATGCAACAGCTTTTTATGGTCTTGAGGCAATCATATCATGAACATACAGCACACACATGTAACATAAAAAGTAAATTACTTCATGTCAGCTTTGAAAAGACTCATGTTCAGTGACATTTAAGTACTGAATGAAACATTAATCCATGCTGCTGAGGAAAAGATTAAACACTTTAAAATGTCAAAAAATCTGCTCTTATGTAAATCCTATTAGAAAAACAAATTGACTAATGGCTGAAAAATACAACATGCACACGCATGCCTGCTTGTTTGCTGCTCAAAGTGAGTATGAATGAGTACTGGAGTGTGTTCTAGCACTGCGCTCTGTCCTTTGTCTCACAGGACATCAGTTCTCAGATGCTGACAGTCTCTACAAGAACCTCTTCACTAAATCAGCGGTGTCGGCAGTGAGATGTGAGGACGCCTCAGTGTCTGAGAAGAATTAACAGCCTCTCTCTTCAATCAGGCCCTGACACCTACGACATACTTCATCAGCTTATGTTGCGTTTAAGATAAAAAGGGAACTCTCATCTGTTAATGTCGTAAAAGTCACATCAAGTTAAAATGCTATGGTGATCAAATCTGACATATCGGGTTTGCAAGGACAAGGCCAGACGCCTTGACTGAAACCGGATATATTTGTTATGAACTATGTAAATCTTCTGATGGACTTCTACAAAGGGAAGTTGACATTTCAGAACACCAGCAGGAATATGTTGAAGACAAATAAATAGGTGGGTTTTATGTGACGTCCCGTCTACATCATAAATTGGAGCTCAATGTATACCAGAGTGTGTGTGGCAGACGTGTTAATCACTGGAATATGCCTTACTCAGCATGCCTTTGTCTTGTTCAAATTGTTCAAATCCTGATACCGACTGACGTTACTTCAGGGTTTCTTGTGAGGGAGAGCGAACTTTTGAAAAAAAGTTACTTGCAAACCTTCAGTTGAGTTCAAAAGCATACCAGAGTTAGCAAGATCACTTGGTTAAAGGTTTGTAAATCACTTACTTTTAGCTGGTTAGGGTCCTTCTCTGTTAGCTTCTGATATGTTGTGGGTAAATTAAACCTCACAGGGTGATAAAAGCTGTAGCTGCCTTCTTGTTTTACTTGTCAAGATTATAGTTGCTAAGCAAAAAGCCGACAACAAACACGCGAGTCGAGCTAATTAACTTTTGTTTCAGTTAATTGCTTCATTTGGCCTCATCTTCATGGGAGCCATGGAGTAGAAAAGTTCTTTGCACATGCTAGGAAGCATCAATCTTAACATGCAGGGAGAAACTCAGCTAAAAGACTTTACCAAGCATTTTACCAAGGAAATCATTTAGAAGAGATGTTGGGTTACAGAACTGACGAGTATTTCTCAAATTCAAAGTCTTTCTGGGATACTGTAAAAACATCAGGCTCAGCCTTTTTAAGGGATCTTGTGCATGAATTCACATCTAAACTGTGATAATACTCGGGCATTCGCTTGCATATTTTAGCCCTTACAAAGCAATGTGCTCTATGTAAGGTTTCCATAGAGGATAAGGGATAAAGGGGAGGATAAGAATGGAGCCAAGTTGGAGGACCAGTTGTGGCCGTGTGTTCTTACAGTCTGGTAATTGGCCATCACAGCAGGATCCATGAGAGGGACAACTAATGTCAGCTTAGCCTTGTTTATTTATCTATTTACCTTGTATTTGGGTCACAGTGGTTTTCTAACTAAATCTAACCCCTCTGTTCCACCAAACGTGGTAGGGCTGAGGAAATGCTGCAGAGTGGCACCGCCGAGCTTTCCGCCTGGCACCCTGTCACACCAGATGCGTTTCAGAGCAAAGCGCCTCTGCCTCGGTTGGATTCTTCAGTTCACTCGATCACATGAGAATTGCAACATCGCACATAAACCAGCAATAGGCTAATTAGCCAGTCCGACTGGGTTTCACGTGCTTGTTCTTTATTTCTATGTAGTAGGGATGTGTGGTGTCGAACAAAATGCTGCTATTTTCCAACTCCAAGATAAACGTCTCATCATCCATGGTGTCAAGTATCATGTAAGACCCTCTCTCACCTGATGGCTTGGTGCCCGTGCCTCTGTTTATGACGTAAAGCTTATGTTTCAGAGTAAAAGACGATCCAAAGAGTGCGTCATGGTGCTTCAGGGGGTGGTGGAAGCACTCTGATAAGGGGTAAGCAACTCTATGTGCCGTAAATCACCTTATTACATGTTTAATTAAACGGGACATTTTACTGGGGACAGTCCTTAGCCCTTAGGCTTCACCAGTGATTACACATTGCATTTGGTGGTTTTTACTTATACTTCAACACTTTATCTTGTACCTTAACAATGCAAATGTACAAAGATTGATTTACTCCAGAATAAATAAAGTCCTTGCCAGATACCTTTTTCCTGATACAGTTAATTATAACACTTCAACTCTGCTGAAAGACAGATGAACTGTAGTGACCCCTGAGCACCACTAACAACTCTCTTAAAGTGTGAAATTAAAGACTGCTGGACTCCATCAGGGTGTTTCATTAGCTCTCTGCTGTACAGCGAGCAACAAGACCATGAACTTGGGTGTCTATAGAGAAACTGGGTATAATGTCACAGACAGTGAAAAGATATGGGCTGTTACGTGACACTGAAGAAAATCTGTCCAATAGAACTGAATTTGAGGATATATGCTATCGTATTGGTACCCATATGTTGTCTTATTTTTTTAAAAAAACATTTCAATGTTCTATGTTCAGAAATGTTGGGTACACAAGTCCAAAAGGAAATTATTCTAAATCTCTTTGTCCACCAACTTCATTGTATTTAGAAAATATGAACAATTTTACCATTTGAGTCTAAGAATGACAGAAAAGTTTTTAGAACATACAGGGAACACTGTTCAGTAAGACTGTACAATCAGCAGATTTGGTAAGGGTGTCAGGACTGGGTATAAAAGGAGCTTCCACCAAAGGATGTTACACACTCCACAAAAACAGAAATATTTGTTCTTGTCATGTTGCAGAGAACAAAAAATGACTACATTTGGCTCTTAGCTCTAGTTTGGAAGTTGTTGCAGCTTTTTTCGAAAGATCTCGGTAGACCTTTTTTCTCATGTGGTGTCAACCAATCAAAAAATTATATGACAACATGACATATTTGGTTGCTAAGGAAGAGGGTAAGTTGTAGGAGTGACCAAAATCCACCAAAGGCAGATTATAGCACTGCCTCCTGGTGGAAAGAAGGACTAATGCCCTTGAAATGTCCAACCTGTGATGTCCTTTCTGTCTAGTGTAGAGGAGTAGAACAAATAATTTGTGTGGCATCTTATAGTGATAGTTTATTGTTTTGTAAATAGTTGTACAAAAACCGCCTGAGAAATTGCTGCATTTTGATGTAAAAACCAGTTGTAAAAAAAAAAAAAGTTGTAAAAATGGTTAGCTTAACATGTTTGATGTTTTCACACTAAAAAAAATAAACTTTTTCCCTAATCGGATTTGAGGGGGGGGGGGGGGGGGGGGGGGTTGGTAAGAATAATACCAAACAAGGCAGGTAAACTGTTTTAAGGTTTAAATATAAGGTTGAAAGTTTCTTGTGACATATGAAATAACCAAGCCAGAATGACCCTGGTTCTTGTTTTTTTCATCTGGAGAAAACTAATTAATTTCTTTGTTTTGTGACATATGCAATGGCCTTTAGTCTTTCCAAGCAAGGAGTTGTGGCTTTCTAATTTATGCCAAACTCTGTTAGAGACACAAGTTCAGCTCCGATTGACAGAAAAAACAGCAGATGAGTCATGTTTTCGCTGTTTTTTGATAAAAACTGAAATCTGGCTTCAGATTACAAAAACACTCAGATAAAGCAGCAAATCCGTTATGGTTTGGGGGTCAATCAGTGTCCACGTCCAAGCCAACAACTGACATCTGGACAACATGTGGCCCACAGCAGACTTGCCATCACCCAAGCCAGACTGGCAACTGAAATATGGTTCTCTTCTAGCCCACTCAATACTTGCCAGTGCTGTAAATAAGCCATAAGTGCCAAAAGTAGCCCAGATATGGCCCAAATATGTCTGCTATCTGGGAGGACTTTGTCTCTGTTGTTTTTAGGCTTTTCTTAGTTGTATAGTCGACATTAAGTTTTAAATTTGTTTATAAGTTTTAAATACAGTGATGTAGGTTAGTGAAAACACTACAGAATAAATTAAGATTTTACTTTGTATGTGCTGCCTAGATTACCACACATATCAAGATATTAAAAATTTGTAGTTTTTTTGTCACATTGGGCCAAAATACTTTAGGGCTTATTGTTTCAATGTCTTTTAAAAGACAATGTCAATTTAACCTAAATCTAAAACACCTTTTTCAAATGTTATTTATATTCAGCGACAAATCAAACATAATTCTAAGCTACATTTGGGTCTGTTATTCAGAGAAATTTATTCAATGTCTTTTATGGCTGATGAGTCTGTACTGACTCATCAGAACCTGAGGATGGTTCTAAGACAGGAGGATGAAGAGAAAGAACTTTGTGAACCATGGAGACAGAAGTAAACACAGCTGTATCACTGCTGCTGGATTTAACGGTGAGGTGGATGGAGATGCTCACCAGAACAGGAAAGGTGAACAGGCAACCCAACAGAACACAATCCAAACCATTCTTCTTTGGATAAATGATCTAAACAAGCTGTCTGTGCTGACTGAGCCGCTTGTAAAGTAGCTGTATGCAGATTAGAGAAATGTTGATGCAGGATGCTCTTGAAAAAGAGTCGCCCACTAAGTGTAAATGAGAATTTAGAGTTGGCACTGATAATGAACAAAATGCTCAGAGCTGCTTTCCATCCTTTCACTGCCAACGAGATGCTGGCTTCAGAGTGCTTCCAACTGTTTGTAGCAGCACAAACTGTGTAGTTATTCAGTAGTTTTAAACAGCTTTTTAAAAAACTTTACATGACAGTTTTGGCAAAGTTGTCATGATTAAAATATGAACTCACTGTCCATGTTATGTCACTCTTGCTAGTACCGGGTTAGGCTGCCTTTACTTTGAAAACTGTTTAGTTTAGAGCCTGAGTTTCTTCTACTTCATCTTGGTTAGTGGCTGTTTTGTTGTGACTATGTGCTATTGTTCAGGCGTTTTAGTCTACTTGCACTTTGGTAAAGTGAAAGCAAACCAAAAAAAACAAAGTTGCAAAACCTTTCAGAAATATCCCATCCAATTAAACCGAGTCACCCGGACTATTCTGGTTTAAATGCACCCTGAATGTGGTAGCTAGTTAGTCTTGACATGCTCTACATCACTTTGTTGTTTCACTGGATGGCCCATTTGTTTTCATACTGTAAGCAAACCTCACCAGGGTTCAAGTGCAAGTGAACCAAAACTCTTGGTTTTAAGCAAACCAAGTCTCAGTCTGCACCAGACTGTGAATGAGCGTTCACATTACTCCAAACAAACAGTACTATCCGTGGAAGCAGACCCGGGCTTCTTTAAAGCAGGCTAAACAGCACCAGTGTGAATATGCCCATATGCCTCTTGCTTCATCAATCTGAAGCTCAGTTTGAACTCCAGAAAGTGGTCTTGACCATGTCTACATCACTAGATATATTAAGTTGCAGCAATGTGATTAATTGATAAACTATTTGTGTTTATAAGCAATTGAGGAGCTGGACCTAATAAAGTGACCACTCAGTGTACAGTTTCAGTTACATCCAACACTATTTCAAAAACCTTCACTATTAAAAGTAATCTGAAGGTAAAACCCATCTCAAAATACTCATATTTCTGAATTATCTAAATAAAAAAGGCAATATATGAGCAAAATGTCTGCATCTGCAGCTGAATGCTCTGGTGTATTGATAAATACACAACCAGGCCTTCTATCACAACTCTGAGCTTCTGAGAGCTGATAATGTCCTCCAGACAGCTCCAGGATGCTTCCCTTTAAGCTAACAGAGGTGTGGACAAACAGAAATGCTGCAGATATACAGACAGGATACAACCACGGCAACATGATTTCAGTGTATCTCAAACTACACCACAAACGCTGCCCACTATCTGCAGGATCCTCCCCCGTAGCTGTATGGATGTATTTGTATTAGAGGATAAAAGGAATATGCATCATTTTAGATTAACAAGTCGAAGGCGAATGGATTAAGATAAGGTGGTTATGTGACAGTGAATACTAAATCATGATGTGCAAAATAAAGAGTGAAAGAGTGGAGAAATAAAGAGGAGGAGAGGCGATTTAATTGCATACCCGGTTGCCAATAAACTTTCCCACAGCTGTCAGTCAACCTGGCTTTTGTTCTCTTAGTGGTTATTGAACTTAGCAGGTCATTAAGAGAGAACAAAGGGATCAATTCCCAGCACAAAATAAAAAATAAAGCCAGACAAAAATAAACACGTGGCCTAACAAGGAGCTTTGAAAAGTGACCGGAGGGACTGTGATGGAGAGAGGGAAAGAACAAGAAGGGCAACAAGGAAGCAGATCGAAACAAAAGGAGTTCACTGAGGAGGACTGTGGGACTGCTGAGGTGTAATCCTCCTCTGCACCGTGGTGTACCAGCGCTAGTTAGCCTCAAACTGGGCTCTTCGTCTTCATCCGGCTCAATCACTCCTCCTCTCTGCACTTCATGTCACCCTGCCAGTTCTTCCCGATGTCTCTAAGGTCTTGTTAGGGATTCCAAGTTGTTTCCCTCCATAGATGTTTTTAAAGGGCTCTCTCTCCTTTTAAAAAGCTGTATTCCTCCTTTCCTCTGTCCCATTTATCCTCTATTCCACATCGTTGGGCTCTCCTCTCTGAAAGGCCAAGGGGAATGGGAACCAAGACCCTTTTACATCTTGTTTTGTAAATCCTACAAAATCTCTGTAATACTTTTCTGGTACTTCTTAACACCAACCGCAGACACCTCCACCAGGATCTGATGCTCAGCTTTCTTTACCAAAATACTCTCCAAATGGTCCACGTAAAACAACTGCCTGGTTGTTGTTGTGTAACATCAACATTGAGTCGCATGTACGGTGTTTGGGGGTAAAAACACTGTACACAATAAGCCATACTAACAGAGACACTCAGGCCAACAGCTGGGGGGTTTCATTGGGAGTTGTTCTTGTAAAATGTTATTTAACACATAAGACACATTAAAAAAAGATCTTTCCTCAAAAGAACTCTGAACTGCAGTTAACTCCACTGCAGAGATGCTTTGACCAGAACCAACCTTAAATATTTAATCTTCATGTTTGGCTCTATATTACTTCCATTTAGTCCTACAGGTTTCGGATGTTTCCTGCTGCAGCACACCTGAAACAAACTGGTGGGTCAACATGTTTGGACAGAACTTGACAAGCTGTTGAGGACAGCCACTTGATTTGAATCAGGGATGTTGGATCAGGGACACGCCTAACACCTGCAGGACTGCAGCCCCCTGCAGCCAGACATTCCTGATCTATACTCATGTCCATAAGTGGTGTAAATCACATGTTAAATCACAATACGAAATTGCATCAATTTAAAGGCCCCCTATTGAACTTTGGTACCTCCTAACAACTAATTCATCATCCATCTTGCATCCTGCCAGTACTCTCAACTCTCACCAGCCAGTAAAAGTCAGGACAACATCGGTTCTAGGATTGTTTCCAGTTACTGGAACTATCACCGTTTTGTAGTCAAACTCTCTAAAAATCCTTTTAGTGATAATCCAATAATGATCACATTCTTACTTTTAACAGAATTTAGCTGCAATCTGTTGATATCCAATTTGCCTTCAACTCTAAAACAACTTCTGCTAACTGCTAATCTCCAACTCTGCAGCATCACAGGTGACATCCATCCACAGTTCTGGTTACTTATAACATCTTGTAGGGAACATCTACCCATTACCTGACCCTGCTAACACAGTTGCTAGCGTAATTGTTTGTTTTGTTTAGTTAAAAAGTTTGTCAAGTGGTCAAACCAGATGGAGAAAATAAGAGGCAGAGGTGGAAAAGGACAAAGAAAATAATCTCACTGAGAAACAGAATTGTGGTGCTTGGGAACAAGATAAATAGCACAGATCCACAGCTGGGCTGGTTTTTGACTCTGTTGTAGTACATCTGCTCATTTTCCTTCATATTATGAAGTATATTTTTGGACTGAGTGGATTCATCTTACTTGAATTTAAAAGTCACTAATCCAACAAAGCTCATGAGCAGTTTTCCAGTGACTGAAAGCAAGTCTGTTGATTACAAGCCGGTGTTGTGCTGAAATCCAATCCCCTGCAGGATCATTCATGTTCATTATACTGATTCCCAAGCTGCAGGGTTTATCAAGTCGATATATACACAATAAAGATTTTATCCAACCTGTGAAAACCTGCAGTGGGCTGAATTATTTGGCATTTTGTTAGGAAGGAGAATAGACCCAAACTAATTGTTAAAGATTAGTCCAACAATGTGTGTCTGGAAATGCAATCCTTTATACTGGTACCCTTAAAGGGAAATCTAGCATCAGTTGAAGCAGGATGCTCAAAGTATGACATGTTGTCAAATGACAACCCAAAAATCAGCATCAGCCATCAACTTCACATTCTCTGCTCCCTGTACTATTAAAAATGAGACTTTCAATTATACATTAATACTGATCAGGTGGACACATCCACTACAGTGTAAGAATAAAAACATACACAGAGTTTGAACAGTTAATCAATGGTTCAGCAAGCTTAAAATATTACATTTACTGAGTGTTAAGAACTTTGGTCAACGTCTGTTGTGTTTAAATGTGATACATAGAAAATGACATTAAATGACAAGTTTAAATCATCTAAACCAGTGTTTCTCAACCCAGGTCCTCAGGAACCACTACCCTGCATGTTTTAGTGGTAAACCTACTTCAATGTGTTGGAGCAGGAACACATCTAAGACATATGGAGAAGGGGTCTAGAGGACCTGGATTGAGAAACACTGGTCTAAATTATGGATTTCTAGCATAGAACAATATAACAAACACATCTTGCTTTCATTATACTTTATGACAGTTTGTGGTTATCTTTACTGTGGGTTAAAAAAAAAGCATAAAAGCGTTAAATATCTAAATCTCATCAGCTCATTTTTAAGTCATTATGTAGACACACCAAGCACTTTATGGTTGGACCCCTTTTTTCTTCAGAACTGCTTTAATTCTTGGTGTTATAGATTCAGAAAGGTGTTGGAAACATTGCTCAGAAATTTAGCTCCATTTTGACATGATAGCATCACACAGTTGCTGCAGATTTGTCGGCTTCTCGCTGTAAACCCTAGAGATAGTTATGTAATGGCACGTTCAAAGTCACTTAAATCCCCTTTGTCCTTCATTCTGATGCTCTTACATAGAAACATGCGACACAATGCATCTGTGATCTCTTTCCATCTGGATCCTTATCATACAGGATCCACTGCAGAAATAATTTCTCTGATGAAGGTTGTCTCTTAACTAGGGTTTGTGGGTTAAGTTGACTTCTGCATCTCATAGAGAGCAGCATTTATTACTGCAGTTATACACACAGCTAAATCCCAGGCGTGAGTGAAGGGTCACTTCACTGAAAATCTGTCAGACAAACACCATTGTGGTGTGGAGGGAGGGCTAAGTCTGCTGCTAACTAACTATGGAAAAAAATCCAGATTTTCATCAAAATAAAGAAATGGAAAATTCAATTTATCGATTTAATCGATTAATCGCCCAGGCCTGCGTCTACATGACTGAATGCATTCGGTTGCTGCCATGTGATTGGCTGATTAGCGTTGTGTTGAAAAGCAATAGAACAGGAGGACCTAGTAAAGTTGCTGGTGAGTGTAAGTTTGCAAAATTTTTCAAGCTCATGAGGTACTGGGCTCGCTCTTTGGTGTGTGTGTGTTTTTTTTTAATATGGAACTGATGTTGTCATCATAATATATACAATGTAAGATTTTAATTGTTTAGCATTTTATTAAGAGCTTTAAAACCCCAAAGATGAGCTGGAGAATTAGACGACAGTGTAACCTGATTCTGGTTATTCTTGTTTTCACAAAAATAAAAATGTTCCTTCCACAGGAAGGAGACAAAGCACAAAATAGCTAAAATCACTGCATATTCAGGTTTCAGAGGAGGTTATACACAAACACACACACACACAGGCGAGAAGAGCAGTCACGGCAAAGTGTGCAAATGGGGCTAATTGCTAGAAAGATTTCATCTCTATTTGTGTTCCAACTTCCACACTCCTATAATTTCAACAGCCTCGCTACCAACAAACCCTGACCCATTTCCAATCAAGATTTATTTCTGTGCGATCGAAAAATGAATAAACCACAATTTATTACAGCCATTACATTTAGAAGCAAAGTTTCAGTCTGGCTCAGGGTGGGTGGGGGAGTAACAGATTCCAACCAGCAAATGTGCTCATGGTGATATAATAGAGTAAATTAATCAAATGAATTGAATATCTCAGGGTGTTTGTGTGTTTTAAGCTTAGCATGAGTTGGGTTATGAGCACCTCATTGACTACCATTAGTTTAGTTGGCAGCTTTAAGCCAAGCAGAGCAATCAGATTTAATTAGACGTGTTCTCTGGTTAAAGCTTCCTAACGTTACATGGAGCACCTTACAACTCTTCCTTCTTGGTGGACTGATGTAAATTATTATAATAATTATGCTGCAGCTAGTGGGGATTCAAATTAAGAAACAATTGATGGGACTTGATTGTTGAAATAAGTGCAATATCAGCACTTAGACTGGTAACTTGTGGATTCTGAACATTTTTTTTTTTTCTTTTTGCATTGAACATGTCGCTGTAGCTTTGATGGTAGTTGTGGTTCAGTAGATGCAGTCTGCCAATGAGAAGGTCAGTGGTTTGATCCCCAACATCTCTAATGTAATCACTAGAAAAGATCTGTTTATTAGTTTTTGCTTTGGTTCTGTTTCCACCACAGCGCTGAGACAGTAAAACCCAAGTTTTGTTGCGTTCTGGGCTCTTGTTTACCCGGTAACAGAGTTTTAGGTGGCTTCCAGCGTGAACTCAAGGCGAGTCCAGTCAGTGTAAACTGGCAATGGAATCTTTTGGTGACGATGATGGATTTTAGGTCATCTTGCCCTTGCACACTCAGACCCTGCTTAACCCACAAAAAGCACAACAGCAACAATAGCGGTCCTCTGTGTCATGTTGGTGCTGCTGCATCATTTTAATTTATTTGGTTGTTGAAGCAAAACTGTTTTTAGTAGAGTATTTATGCCATCAGCGAAGATGCAGAGGTTACGTGCTCCAGTTAAATAGAGGCTGACACATAACACTTCTGTTGTTGTGTTGTGTTTAGCCGTCTTATAAGGATGATGTACACACCTGGGTGTGTCGTTGCAAGGTTTCACTGCCCACTAGAGGCCTGACATATGTACTACATTGTTTCTGGTCCTCTTTGCATTTTCTCTTGCACGGACATAGTTTTCATTCTGCTGCTGTGTTAATGCTTTTTTAGGCAATATTTGCATTTTGGGTAGAAACACTGTCTTGTAAACAGGGCCAAAAAGAGAGAGAGGGGGGAAAAACACAAAATAAGCTGGAAACAAAAAAAAAAAACTAAAAAAAAAAAAAAAAAAACTACATGTAATTCTTTTACTTCCTACCTGCAGTGACATGAACAGTAGCAGACCAAAGTATCCCACACTACGAGACCATATTCTGCAGGTCTAAGCCCAAAATATCAACAACCACACAGTAAAATGAATAAAAAGTCTTGAAATGCACAAACATTTAGTATCTGCTGATTGTTTTTGCAAAAATAACACCAGCAGTAAGCTATCCAACAAGTTGGACAAGCAATGGACTCATCAGCTGAATAAACAATGCAGCCATCATGCATTTAATGATTCAGAGCAACATGGATGTTCTTTGATTGTAAAAATATTGACACAGTAAACAGTTGTTTCACAGCAAAAGTTCACTGTAAATAAGATTTGCTGACCTTTGTGACCTCAGACAGTGTACATGAATTCCTCCCTGATGGTCCAAACAGAGACGTCTGCAACAGGTAAATACTTTATAATACTTTAAATGTCAAATAGATCCAGAGAATGGAAACGGATCAGCTACATTTTCACCGTGATCTTAGAATGACAGTTTGCTATCCATCATTTTCTTAATATCCATCATTTTCTTAACAACATAGGTCTTCCAGGTTTACAGCAGGAACAAGTCACGGCCTTAGATTCCCCCCTCACAGTGGAGGAGCTACATGAAGCCCTTAAACATATGCCCTGTAAAAAAGCCCCAGGTCCGGATGGCTTCCCAGCAGAGTTCTATAAAGAATTCTGGTCAACACTGGCCCCAACATTTTTCAAAATGGTGACACAAATAAAGGAAAATGGTTACTTACCCCCAAACATTAACTCTGCCACCATTACTGTACTATTAAAACCAGGTAAAGACCCCACAATACCATCTAGCTACAGACCCATATCACTGATAAATGCGGACCTTAAAAACATTTGCAAAACATTAGCTGGAAGGTTAGAGAAAGTAACTCCTCTCATTATACACCCTGATCAAACAGGCTTTATAAAGGGCAGATATTCCTCTGTTAACATGCGGAGACTAATTAATATAACAGATTATTCTACCATCAATAACCTGGAAACAATAATAGTTTCTTTAGATGCAGAGAAAGCTTTTGATCGTGTTAACTGGAAATATTTACTAGCTACTTTAAACAGATTCGGCTTTGGACCATCTTTCATTAACTGGATTAAAATCTTATACAGTTGTCCTAATGCGAGTGTTAGAACAAATGACCAAACCTCTCCAAGTTTTAATCTACAAAGGGGCACCAGACAAGGTTGTCCACTATCTCCCTCACTTTTTGCTATATTTATTGACCCGCTAGCCGCTGCAATTAGACAAAATAAAGCTATTAAAGGCATTCAGTCCAAAAATATATTTCATAAAATAAGTCTTTATGCTAATGACGTTTTACTATTCCTCCAGAACTCACAAACCTCTCTATCTGAAACAATCTCACTAATTAATAAATTCTCATCACTCTCGGATTACTCCGTTAACTGGTCTAAGAGTACAGTTCTACCCATCAATTGTAGCTTTCAAAATCTACCCAGCATTACCTTAAAATCAGGTAACATTAGATACCTGGGTGTAAATATTCCCTCCAGGCTCTCAGAACTAACAAAACTTAATCACACTCACCTTCTTAAGACTATAGAAGATGATCTTGCTCGCTGGAAATCTCCACCCATTTCACTCATGGGGAGAGTTGCCACTATAAAAATGATGGTTCTACCCAAAATCAACTATTTGTTTTCTATGATTCCTATGAAACCCCCCTCTACCTGGTTTAAATCGCTAGAATCACACATCTCCCGATTTCTCTGGAAAAATAAACCACCCCGGATCAGTTTAAAAACTTTACAGAAGCCGAAAGATAGAGGAGGATTAGACCTGCCTAACTTTCAACATTACTTCCTAGCTAATAGATTGCAATATGTCCTAAAATGGCTCAAACCTAGTCCACTAGATGACCTGTAGATAGACATAGAACAAACATTCTGTGACAATTTGGAAATTTCTGATCTTCCTTTTTTCATCTTAAGTATTAAAAAGCAAAAGTGCTTTAGAAGTGTCAACATCAGCACTTCTCTGACAGCCTGGTGGGAATTTCTCAAAAAAACCAACTCCTCAGTAATACCATGTAAACTCACACCCATCTGGAACAATCCTGATATTCTACTAAACAAAAATATGCTAAACTTTAACCAATGGATTAACAAAGGAATTAAATACTTTGAACATATTATCCATAACAGAAACATTTTATCTTTTAATACACTCTCATCACAATATGGGATTAACAGCAACAGATTCTTAGAATATCAACAGCTCAAAACCGTAATACACACAAAATTCCCCCTTCACCGAACAGACCTGGAACTTCCTCCAATAGTAGCAGATTTTATGGACCTCTGTACCCCCAAATTACTTTCAAAAATATACAGATTAATGTTAAAAATAGATGACTCAAATTCCCTACCTACTTCAAAATGGGAGATAGATTTATCCATCAATCCTTGTCAACCATTTTGGCTACAAATATGTCTTAATGCCTTTAATATGACAGACAGACCAAATTTACAACTCATACAATACAAAGTCCTCCATAGAACGCATTATACAGTACAAAGGATGTTCAAGATGGGTCTTAATCACTCAGATATCTGCACACAGTGCACAGGTAACACAGCAGATGATTACTTCCACGCTTTATGGCTTTGTGCACCTGTCCAGAAGTTCTGGAATAAGGTTTGTGAGGATTTATCAACATGGGTTAGATGTAACATTCCTGCATGTCCAAAACTTTGTTTACTGGGTGACCTAAGTGACATTAATATAGACACTAACAAAGCACATATGGTCCTCATGGCCTTATGTATCTCAAAGAAAACTATTCTAGTGAACTGGAAGTCTAAAAACAATCTAAATATTAACCAGTACAGAAATCTCCTATTGGATCACATCAGTCTAGAGACTGTATCGGCATCCATTAAACATCAATCAGTTAACTCTCAGTCTCCCTGGACCCCGCTGATTAGTCACATCACGTAGTGGGAAGGGGTGCTGGGGTCTAGTCGTTATGTGGGGGTCGGGGGTGGGGCTGTCTGGGGGGCCTTGGGGGTCCATCGGCCCTGGCTGTTTCTTTGGGTCGGTGGTCTGACTGGATCTGGGGCCTTGGGGGCCTGGGGGCTGGTGCTCACTGGGGGAGGGGCGGGTGGCGACCGGGGGTCCGGGGCGGTCGGGGGGGCTGGCCTGGGGCTGGGCGGCGGGTTGCTGTGGTGGGGGCCGGCCGGGGGTGGGTGGGCGTTGGGCTCTTGGCTGGGCCGGGCCTTTGCCCCCCTTCCCTCGGGTGGTCTTGGGGAGGCGGGGGCACCTACAGCGGCCAGCTGAGGAGTTGGCTGCCTGGGACGGGGATCTCTCTCCCAGTTGTCCCCTCCCTGGGCCCGGCTGGAACGGGGATCTTTCTCCCAGTTGTGCCCCTCCCCGAGCCCCTCTCCTCCCCCGCCACCCCACATCATACACACTACACATAGGGCACTGTGGGGCGGGTGGAGGCGATGGGTTTGGCTGAAGGTTCCCCATTGCGGGATCCCCCAGTGGACCCCTGCGACTGCCCGCCCCACTAGATTTTAATCACAACCTAGACATCAATGTATATTTAGGGCCTCGGGGGGATGGGCACATGGGCTGTGGGTGGGCGGACAGGAGCCACCGAGGTGGCCCTTCCTCCATCCCCTCCCTTTGTGACCTCTCTCCCCTCAATTTTATTTACATGTTAGACACTACCACATTTAACAGTACTGCACTACACACATAACACACACTCACACACACTGAGGGAGTCCTGAGGGGGTCCTGCTACCTGGCAGCAGTGGGACCCACCACCATCTCATGGCTCCTTCCAGTTTTTAATTGCATCATAAATAGCCCATACTCATGCACACACAACTCAGGCTGGGGGGCAGGGGGGCGGGGGGTCTTCCTAAGCCCTCGTGTCCCGGTATGCACTCGGGGCTGCGGGGGGTGGAGGTTCGGTGCCTGCCTGGAGTCCTGTGCGGGGTGCTACTGGGCGCCGTCTGCCCTGGGGGCTGCCCTCGGTGCCGCATCGGGGGGCTGGTGAGACCTCAGGGAGAATGGATGTGGTTGTGTGGGTGTGTGTATGTGGAGAGGGTCGGGTCTGGGGCCCACCAGGCCCCCTGGGTGGGGCTCTGCGGTGGGGAATGGGTGGCCCTTGGGCCTGTGGGGCGCCTGCCCTCTGTGCGGCCCGCGCCCCAGCGCCCGGCGCCCTCTGGGCCTGCTCGCCATCGCCCTGGGCTGCCCGGTGCCCCTGCCCCGTCGCGCCGGGGGTTCCGGTCTGGGGGCCCCTCTGCTCTGGTCCGGGTGGGCCGCTGCTCTGTCTGCTTTGGCTGTCCCAGGCTTGGTGCTCTGTGGACCTGCTTGGCCTTTGGGGCCTCGGGCTCCCCCCCATCCCCCGCTGATGCTTCGGGGTGCGGCGTGATCGCGGCCCCCTTGCGGGTACACATTTCCTCCTTGATGCATGGCCACACATGCATGTTAACACGTGCATGCTCACAAACGTGCTCGTCTCTCCATCAGCTTCTCACTAAATGTAGCTGATGTTTGTGTGTTGGTACCTTTGTTTGCACGTACGTTTGATGACTATTATAATTTTTCATATCATCATCATCCTATTTTTCTTCGGTATCATGTAGTACTGTGGTTGTTTATATTGTTTTCTTTTTTTTGTGATATGTTCTGGGCAGCATAGACAACTGTTATTTCCACATTTTAATCCTGTCCTTTTCTCCCTTTTTTTTTTTTTCTCTCTCTTCCTCTATCTCCCTGTCAGGTTCGGCACTGACATATAAAAACTAAAGAAAATAAGATTACAATAAAAATAATAAAAATATCAAGGGCAGCCATGTATACAACATGTCTCCCTTGGTAGAGCAAATCTGTCAAGCAAAATATGGCACACAGACCACCGTTCTGTATGTTAGGATGCTGGACAGGACAGGGTAAAAAAAAAAAAAAAAAAGAATGACAGTTTGTTTTATGAGCCAACTTGCTGCATGTAATTCAACCAGTGATGATGAGTGTGTTTTCAGCCAATATTGATGTCGACAAGCTGAGGTGATGTGCAGCAGGAAGGAAAAACAGGAATCAGCCCATCAATTATTTAATCGAAAAGTCAATTATTTAACTGTGAAACTGTTAGAGAGGAAGTTTCCAGTCGATCAGCAGCTATTTTTTTCTTTGCTCGCTCATCCCGTTGCTTCTGTCCTCCTGCGTATTTAAATATGTACATGTGACATCTTGTAATTTGCATATGTACCAGAATAAGCCTATGTGTTGCATCTGCTGCTGTCCAAGCATGTGTTTGTGGACATGCTGTTATCAGAAGGTGGGTGATTCACATCTGCTGAAGGAAGCTGCGCTATTCCTCTGGGAAGGTGGTATCTCACTCCCAAGCGTGAGTATATGTGTGTACTTGATCACAGAGTCTCAGCCTGGCTGAGATAACTGATGCTACAGCCTCTCACAGCTGTTTTATCTCATTTCTCCAGATAATGTATGGACTGGAGTTTCAGGACCTTCACTTTTAACCAGAACTACTTTATAGAAGCACGAATTAGCAAGAGTAAGAGTTACGGTTCAGGGATAAACTGATTTTATTGACTTATTTGATTTAGGTGTTGATTTATTTTGAGAAAAATCTTTTTTTTTTAATCCTTTAGGGCTTCCGTAGTTTGCAGCAGACTCAGCCCTCCCCCAACCCCCAATGATGTATATTGACAGAATTCTACGTAACTGACAGGACCTCAAGAAAGACTAGTCCTGGTTAGATGCGACGGAGCACAACACACATCCCTAGAAATAACACATCCATCCTGATCATGGCTTTATTTAGTTTAAGTCTTAGTCTCTTGTCTGTGTGTGTGTGGATCTGGACTGGCCTGATGTTACTGCTGCCGCTGCCTGATAATATTCTACTCATTTATATTTCAGAGGTGCTCTGGTGGAAAAAGTGTGTGAGAGATGGAGTGTGTCACTGGACAATTGCTGCTTTAATGTCGCAGTCTAATTCTGGTTGCTGGCTGGTGGGATGGACATAATTCAGTGAGTTGTGAAGCTGTGTGTGCAGTGTACTCTGGGTGAGTGTTGTTTTTGGCAGCATCTCAGTCTTAGTATTAGTTTTCAGGACAAAAATACTTATTAGTTTTATTCACATTTTAGTTTCTAAGTTTGATAGTTTAGTCTAGTTTTAGTTGATGAAAACTCAAAAAAGTTTTAGTCTTGATTTAGTGAAATTAAAAAAAAAGCATCAGTCTTTTAACAAATTAATTTAGGTCAATAATATGTAGAATCAAGGTTGACAGGTTTAACAAGTATTGCAATTTATAAAAAAAAGTTAACTTTCATGCTTTTACATAATAACCAGATCCTTTACCAGACTGATGGCTGTAGCCTGGACTTTCCCATCAACAGCGATGCTGCCGTGTTATACTTAAGTGCTGTTGGACAGAAAGCTTTTATTTCTATATTTCAACTTTTTTCATACAAAAACGTCACACAAGAAATATAAGTTCAACATATAGCAACACACTGTGAGCTTTTTGTTTGATTATTTTCATCAATAATTACAAAATTAAAAGGAAATGTTTTAGACTTAGAAGGTTTCCCAGCCAACAGCAAATACTTTCTGATCTACTTAGGGTTATTCATTACACAGATAAAGTGCTAACTGTGGAATCAATTACTCCAAAAAAGCAAAGAGCAACAACATCCTTACTTTGGTAACTGTGGCTTTATTTCTGACAATTTTCTGAAGTGCAACACTCCACACATGCCCAAAATATGAGCAATGGATGAGGAACACATGCTCGACTTGACCTGGTCGGCCAGGTCAAGCCCCTTTGTCGACGGTGCCGCCATGATTCATCTACGAATGAATAAACTACTTGTCTGTGCGCGCTGCACGTCTGGTGGTGGGCGTGGCCAAGATGCAGCAGTATTGCTGACTGACAGATTGCGCTCACAACGGGCAGAAATGTCGTGCATTTTTAATCAGCCCTTAAACATTTTCGTCTCATCAACGAAATCTCACAAAAAGTCTTGTCATGTTTTCGTCATCAGAGAGCCATTTTTAGCTCGTCACCGTCTCGTTATCGTCATGAAAAAAAGGTTCGTCAACTAAATAAATTCGTCATCGTCATTAAAAACAACACTGATCCGGGTGGAGATCTCATTATATAGATGTTGAACATCAGAGGATACCAGAAAAACAAGGATTTAGAAAACTTCTCATGTAATTGAATAAATTTAGTATGAACTGTAGAGAAACTGTGCAGTTTAAGGGTAAAAATGATAAGAAATGTGGCCATGAATAACAGAAATGGTTGCATCAATACAGAATGTAAGTCTGACTCAGACTGACAGCTGTCCACTTCTGCACAAATAGTCCGTGTCAGGGCTCGAAGGAAAACTCTCACTCACTAAACCAAAACTGCAGTGCTAGGATGGACACCCAGTGGTCATTCAGATGTCAGGAAAGGGCTCAGAGGTCAAGTCATGCCTGAAAAGAGATAGCTGGGAAGTTACTACACTGAGGAGAGGGAAGGAGAGAAGCTCAGGCTGACCTTTAAAGAGCCACACTTAAACTAGCCAACACCCCAGGCACTGTTCTAGGTCAGTCTCACTCTGTATCTCTGTATGTTTATGTGTCGGGGTGTGCATGTTGCAAAGGTTACTGCAAATCTGCTGCCTCTTTAAAGGTACCGTGGCCGTGGTGGATCATTAGGGACTGATGACATGTTTGTCAAGATGATGTGACGCTCTCACACCAACGGATACTTGCCTTATATGGAAGGAAGATGGAGTTGACTGCTGATAGGAGGCTGGCAGTGTCTGGAGCATCCTTATGACCACAGATCACAACCTGAAAAAGAAAGGGGAGGAAGAAATTTAACAATCAAGGAAAGGGATCAAGGTAGAGAAAATATAATGAGATGGAAGAGTGTGAATGTAGTGAAATAAGAGGGGAAAGGTGATACAATAGAGGTGGGAGGACGGGCAGGTCAGAACTGTATTTGTAGCAGTAACAAGGGAGGCAGGTGTTTTCTCTGAGACTGCTTCGCCTCACTTTGCTCGTTACCATCACCCCATCTCCTGACTCCTTCTCTAAGGGTCATGTTTAATGGACAGAAAGCTAACTAACACTCTGTCCTTCCTTTCTCTGTTCCTTCGATAGTGCAGCATATGCTTTCACACCAAAACTTTTCTTCGGGGTGACCAAGAAACTTTGCTGTAACACTGGTTTTGGTTGGTTTCAGGCTAAACTAAGAGTGTTAATATTTCAACAGTCATTATATAACTGAGGCTCAACAGCTCAGATGGCCCATTAAATGCAAGCGGGCTTTAAAAACAGAGAAAGATTTTGAACGTCTGTGTATCCAGGGATCAAATTAGCATCCATGTAGGAGTGTCCTCAGACGACTTACTAAAGTTAAAATGAGGTGGATAAATGTGGATTAACTTCTTAAATCCACTTTTTAAAGCTGGGAATTGCATGCACCATCAAATTTTATACATCTACTGAGGGTGTCGTTTATTGCAGCAGAAGCAATTGCCAGTTTTTTGCTTTGTTTTGTTTATTTTGTTTTTTTTTTAGATAAAGTTGAGTACTGATGTCATCTGGATGGAAAAAAAGATGACGTGGAAGAGGGTTTATCCATTTTTTTAGTTTGAGAAAAATGATGCATTTAAACTAAATTATACTTATTTAAAGGTTAAACCAAACTATCAAGTCTTACCTTGAATATTTACCACTAATTTACCCTCACTTTAACGCAATTGAATTTGTGAAGAATTTGGGGTCATTCAACAGTGACAAAGATTATTTAGATTATTTATTATTTAGCAATGGAAAATATTCAAGACAGCTGGCATCTACCCAGAGGTAGATGTCCCTGTAACTTTATTCCAAGATCAAATTATACAAGATCATAGGTAATGCCAAAATCTTATTTTTTAAAAAAGCATCAGTGTTGTGAGATAGCTTAATGTTCATGTGAGGCTTCCGTAGTAAGCTGGTAGTGTCATTGCTAGGGGTTGTGTAGGCTAGCAATAAAGGGATACATGTGGAAAAAACCTGAAAAGTCCCTCATTCACATGACATGGTGTTAGAATTAAGTACTCCACGCTAACGTCGGCGATGACATGGCTAGGTTTGGTCCCCTAGAGCCCATCTCGATTTTGCCCACCTGGCAGATTGGCCCATGTGGAGGTAGAAGTTTTCCCATTTCCGAATGGCATCGAGGCTGGATAAGGAGAGCGGGGAGGTGCAGGTGAATTTTCTTCTCTATGCTGTGGGGAAAGCACTCAGGAAAGCACCCACAGCACTCAGATCTGACGTCCTAAACCAGGTGCACAAAGGTCACCAGGGACTAACCAAGTGTCGAGAGAGAGCCAGGTTAACGGTGTGGTGGCCAAGCACTGTGGCCAAGCTTACCAAGAAAGTAGGATCATGTGACTTCTGTGCGGAACACAAACTACACAGAGGCGTGAACCACTGGTAATGATTCCATTACCCAGTGGCCCCTGGTAAATGATTTCAGCCGATCCGTGCAAGTTAGAGGGTAAGAGTTTCCTCATTGTAGTGTATTATTTTTCAAGATACAGTGAAATTGCTCCTCTCACGACTACTACAAGCAGACACATTGATAAACTCAAATATTTCTGAGATGGTCAGCGACAATCCCACACAGTTCACATCGGCTAAGTTCCAGGTATGGGTTCAACCACATAACCTCCAGTCCACAATGCCCACAGAGCCGCTGAGAAAGCCGTCCACAGCTAAACGCATCCTCAAACAGCCTCGCCCCTGCCTAGCCTTGATGTGCTATCGCTCTACACCATGTTGATGTTAATAATATATATGTAATTACAGAGTAACTATACTTACTGTCTATATCATAGGAATAATTTTGATAATATTGTATAGGAGCATCCCCTAATTGGTCTATTTGAACTCACCAGTCTGAGTTTCATCCATGTAACTTATATGTACACTTAATAAACAGGAAATGTAAATATCAGCAACCCCTCAAAATCCTGCAATTTTCACCTAAAACATTTTTTATGGATAAAGGACTTGTTGTGGACCAACTATTTTACCAGACTACTTTTACTGGACACCAGCTGATGTAACTGGACTGTTTTTGTTGCATTATCATTGGATACTGGAGAACAGTATGGCTTCAAAGATAAATGGCATTTGCAGCTGGTCTAAAATAAGTGTTTACTGAATCTACAGTTAAGCTTGTATCCTGGAATGGTATACATTATCCAAGTCTTAAGAATCTTAGCTTTCCAGTGGTGCATAACATAGGTTTTTGGAGGAAAACTGAGCAAGATTTATTAGTCATGTCCAACCCCCGGGACGTCTGGTACTAACAAATTAAAATCAGCACGTATTTTCATAAAGCTATTAACAGGTAGCCTACCCATCATATGAATATGGCATATGTGATAATGACTTAATAATTTAAATGTCATCTAAGAGCTACACACAGCTGTGAAGCTGTGTCACATTCTCCACAGATGACTGAAACTCTGTGACAAAAAACACCAGGTACAAAAAAAAAATCCAACTTCTAAGATGTCCTGACAAGGAGAATAAAGATTGTTATATTCCATAGAGTTGCTCTAAATATTCTTAACATTCAGATCTCACATAACATGTTGACGTTAAGCAAACCTACAAAGAGTACTGACTGCAGGCTGGCTCAGATATCACTACAATCACAGGTAGATTAGCTTGTTGTAACACGGTGTAACACAAGAGTTAACATCTACAACACCGTGGAAGAGTTAAGAAAAAAACAAAACATATTTTTTGGTCAGAATTTCAAGTGGTTGATGTGTTTCCAACGTGCGCTATGTGCTCATGTACTACATAAAAAAAAGATTAAATTGAATTATTTTGACCTTCTGGGTGCCCCCTAATATAATGAAAAACTCTGGATTGAAATGCTCTGATGGTCCTAAAGGTGGTTCTACCTCTTTGGTGTTAAATCATTGGGTTCTCTTAGTTTTTTTTTTTTTTTTTTTTAGTGCTTCTGGTTTCTTAACTCCGCGATGCCTGGTGTCACAAATTCACACCCAACCAATTCTGGCCCTTATTTATTTATTTCTTTTCATCAAATAAATTAAGTTTATTTATAAATTTGCTTTTATTTGCTCTTATTTGTGTATTTATTTTCATGATTTATTTATTTTTTATTAGTCTTTACTCTTTTTTTGTTATTTTTTTTGCAGATTTTTGCTTGTATTTAAATTGGTTTGATATAATTGTAAATAAATTCAGGTGTTAAGGGGTAATGCGTAATACCACTCGGCTATTTTCAGGAAGATAACATGGTGCATTACAGAGGTGGTTTCACTGTACTGAAACATGTTCATCAACACATCTCTATACTATTGAGCAGCCTTTACCAAACTGGTGTCCCAACCCCAACGGGGGGTCCCAAGAAAATTTCAGGGGGTCATCAGATCATTTAATAAAAATATAGCCAACATTTATCAAATAAATTTGGGATTTTTATCAGAGCTCTCAAAACTAACATACTAAAGCAAAGAAATTAATCTGTGAAAATAATTTTTTAAAGCATTAATGCATAAACAACAAAACTATTACTGATGCCATATTAAAAATCCGAATTTAGAATTATCTCCATGCAAGGAGCAGATTTTGAGCCTGTGGGTGTTTTGTCACAGCTGTTAACAGAATCCACCAAAAACCACTTTATCCTCCTTATTTATGAAGATTCTGACAGTTTTCCAGCTTCACATGCAGAGGATGGCCGCAGGATGACCCATCTGATACATCACACAATTAACCACTCAGTCGTCGCCTGGAGAGTCACGAACATTAACATATTATCTTGGGGATCGTGGCTCAGTTTGGCAACCACTGCCATAGAGGACCTTTGGGACGCTAAGAGACTGGAGTGATTCACGGCTGCACAAGGGGGCTACTTTAATGAGGAATGAAATCTCATTTAAATTGAGCAGAGCAGGCAGATTAAAGACTAACCACTCCAACCAGCTAACAGTGAAGTTTACCAAAATAAGTCCATTCTGACTGATGCAGTGAATAAGTTTATCAATCCAAAAACATTATGACTGACATTTTAGATGCATCTAAAGTGAAAGAAAAAAGGTAAAATATCAATTAAAAATTAATTTGCACATTATATTCTCACATTCCTGTGATCATCTCTGCCACAAAGTGGCCTGTGTGGAATCCATGGATGTATTTTCACTGCTTTTGCATTTCTACTGAACAGAAGTGATTCAGCACAATTAATATGCAGATCCACATCTTTTATACAGTTTCTTACTCAGCCTTTTGTTCTGCTGCTGTGCATTGCTTTGTTAAGAGTTTGTTCATCAGTAAAGGCTACATCTATTGTGTTTGCACCATTTGTCGTGCAAGCAGAAACACTTCCAGCTTTCAGTAGGCGGACATGAAAATTTGTTCAGGTAAACACACCCATTACACAAGCTCATGACACACAGACTGAAAACAGACATTTTGATTTGCACAGTGGTATGTACAGTCTACTCTGACTACTTGTCAATATTAATAACAAAGTATAGCTGGAACATTCAAAACAACCCAGCAGGGTGCTTCATCCCTTCATCATAAGCTGCATTTCTTCTGTTTATATCAAACTGAGTAGAAGAAACAAACTGTATCCACTGGTTTTTGTGTGCTGGAGGTTTGGTTCACCTGTTTAAGTGTGTAGTGCTGGGCCATCAGAGCTCGAACCATTTCAGGGAGGGCTATGGGAACTCTGGTCAGGCGATCAGAAAACGCTGCCAGCAGCTGCTGGGACTTCTGGAGCCAATCCTGTCTTCCAGTATACTGGGACATGCGCAAAAGATTGGAAGCTGACACCGAGTTAGCACTGGGCTCTGCTCCATCCTGATCTGCAACACACAGATACACGACAGACCCACAAGTTATTGTCTTAAAAATAGACGTCAGATACTTTACTTCATCGACTAATATATTTGACTTGAGAGGGGATGACATGAGGGGGGGCTCTGCTACTTTGGTTGTTGTTGTGATACATGTTGTTACTCTCTTGGATTTTTTTTTTGGGAACTCCTGATGATTATCAGCTTAGTTTACCTGTAAAAGCTGAAGGAAAGTCTCTGTTGTTGCAGTTGGTTGTCTGGTGTTAGGCTGGACTGAAGGGTCGTTGCCTCTATCTACTGTATCTGTCTCCTCTTCCTTTTTTCTACTTTATTTTTCATTTCTCTCCATTATTCACCTTTTTTTCTGTGCCCTCCAGTTAGGTCCAGCAAGATTTCATAAATTCCATAATAAAAAAAAAGATAAAGAAAAAACAATAAATAAATAAGATTATCACGAGCAGATTTCTACCCATAAAGCGAGCCAGAGCATCATTCTGCTGCTACCATGCTGGACAGGACAAGGTAAATAAAGAAAGAAGAAAGAAAACAACTTCATAGCGATGCATTAACGCTGCTAACCGGTGTCTGAAACTGACGTCAGCTCGTGGGAGGGAACTCTGAACCTCGCCCCGCCCACTAGTGGAGGAATTGACTTAACAACCATGGCAATGTAAAAGATGCATGGAAGTATGAGGACGGCGACGTATGACAACGTTTGAAACGGACGTCCCTTTTTACGTACGTAAGGGAGCATAAATGGGCCTTTAGTGTGTATTTTGTAGGTGTGTGCTGAGGGAAATCAGAGACTCGGTATTGGCAGAAGCTCTGTATTAGATAACTTGGATCAGTTTTGGTGTGTTGTTTTCTAAAAAGTTGCCAAAATCTGAGGGAAACTTGGAGATAATTCTGTTCTTAAACAGAAAAAGAATTTATTTGTAGCTTAAACCTAATTTTTTAATCTTTACAAAGAGGGAAAACATTTAAATATATTCACTTTACCTATTACATAAGTATTATGCTTTAACTTCTTTGTGACAAAAGCATCAAATCGTATTAAATTATTATTCCTCAGCCCAAAGCTACAATGGCCATTTGTGGTACCACAGACAGAAGACAGGAAGGAAAAGTAATAAAAACATCACTGGAAGTTAAATAATCCACCTAAAGTGTCTCTATGATTCAGTGACCTAATGCAGTTCATACAGTTAGAGAAGATGTAAAACGCTCTGACATATTTTTTCCTATCTGGGACCCAGTACTGTTGCACCTGTGCCCACTAAGTATCATTTAAGCAGCTCGTCTTGAATATGCATTTGTAATTGTGATATTTATTTATCTATGTGTAGTGCATAGCTTTAGTAGTGGTGAACCTGTGTATATACTCCCTTTCTTGATTTTTCAGATTTAATTTATCAAGTTTTTTATTCTGGATGGATGTCCCACATGTTCCTGGGGGGAGGGAGGGTTCTACAATTAGAAAATACTGATTTCAGCTTTGTTTCAAGGACCCTTTACCTTTGCATTTGTGTGTATGTACATGCCCTGTACCATACTTAAAAAAAAACTATATTTAAATCATTATTCCTCTTACTGAAAAGATTAGTGCAGGGACCAAAAACTCCAGACCTCTTGGGCCAGTGTCCTGCGGGTTTTAGATGTTTCCCTGCTGCACCACACCTGACTCAAATTAATAGGTTATTAACGAGCTTGTGCAGAAGCTTTTGGAGAACCATGGCATTTGAGTCATGTGCGTTGCAGCAGGGAAACATCTAAAACCTGCAAGACACCGGCCCTGGAGTCCAGAGTTGGTGATCCCTGGATAAGTCTTTTATTGCAATTAGCTAACTAGACAGAAAATCAAATTATCCAAATTAAGTCATGCTTACAAGTCGTTTCTGGAGTTGTAAGGCGTCTGGATGGAAGTTAAAGTAAAAACTGAACAACAGTCGTTGACCATGCTGGGACTGAGGACACTTATATACACAACATGTTACATAATCGTTTACAATGATGATGATTTGTAAAAAAAAATGTCTTTAATCCCAGAGATCTTCCACAGAGGAAAAAAATCTTTAGGTGACTTTCAAGAGTTGAATTATTTCAGTGCTCTGCATCGTCCTGCTCAGACGCTCGTGATTCTGTTAAATGTTTATCACTGCAGTTATGAAATGTCATTAATAATTCCAGTTTTACATTAAGAGGATAAAAGGGGAACGTTTGAAAAGGGCTGAAGGGGATTTATCCGTTTTATTTAAGGGGAATCTGACAAATAAGATCTACTGTGTGATTACAAAGCAGTGAAGTGGAACTCAGATGATTATATTTATTTGGAATGAATTAAATGAGTAGTCATCATCAGTCATTGATAATTAGTCATTATCTTCATGATGAGCAGGCTGGTCGACGATAACAAGGATGCTTTACCTGGAAAATCACATGCTTTGCTTCCATTTCTCTCTCACTGCAAAACCATCCAGGATGTGAGTGTGTGTGGTGTGATGTGCTGGAACATAGATGGATGACTTCATGACTAAGCTCTGTTAAGTGATTGCGCCTTATCTTCTATCAGTGTCCAGAGAGCCTGAGGATGATCTTCTCATAACCTCTGACCTCTCTGCACAGCAATGCCCTGATGTCTGCGTTTCTGAAGACGACACAAGCTGGTTTTCAGTCCAGCTGCCATTTTTGGTCATAAGCTAAAAATAGCAACAACAACCCAGCAAATCCATAAATGCAAAGTCACATGAACTTTACTGTCTGCTGCGTATTCAATGTTTTTTTTTTTTTTTACATGCATTAATTAATCACGTAGAAACAGGTGAACGCTCATGTGTGACGGGAATGAGGAATAATTTGTTTCTATCTCACAGTATGTTTCGACTCCCCCCGAGTCCCACTGCAAGGAGGTTTTAATGTATACACACATGCATACAGGGGTTGGCAGGAGAGTCTGACCCCTTGCGTGTAACACGTTCTTCTTCTTTTCCGGAGCTCCGAGAAAGGAGGTCACACTCACAGCTGTGAGGGAGATCCATGAAAACGTGTTGCTTATGCTTTTATCAATTTCTCAGTGTTTACAACAAAATAAAGTCCTAAATGTCTCAACTTGTCAAACAAGAGAACATTGGAGAGAAGTCCATCGCCTCCAGAGGAAGAAACTGGTCACACGCTTAGTTGATTAAAATGAAAGAAATAAAACACGTGCAGGATTTTCACCTGACTCCTGGAACACAAACACAGAAGCAGGGGGTTTGGCAGGGCTGCGAGATGCAGAGTGGCAGCGTAGTGGGGGTAATCTGTCTTACACTGACAGGCTGCGGTGCTGGGATGGGCGTCCGCAACCGCGGTGGCTGTAGCGTCACTAATGGGCTTCAACCCCGCACGGCGCTGCCGCCATAATGGTGGCGTCAATCCTCTCAGATGAGAAAGCTCAGGCATGTCAGCTCCGATAAAAACAGGAGGATGCAGGTCTGATGGCGCGCAGGGACAATCGGTCCGTGTGCAAACACACGAGCACAGACGCAGCCATCACCTCTGATCTGTTAAGCAGAAGTTAAGTGTTCTCAAATCGAACCAAAACCTCCAAAATCTGACTGAGCCTTGTTCAAATATGAGGGAAAAATCACCTTCAAAGTCATACAGCTGTAATGCACTGCTTAAAAAAAACATACAACAGAGAGGAGATGACAAAATAATGAAATTACAAGAGCTAAATGTTTCATAGCTGGATGGTCGCAGATGGAAAAGCCTGAGATCAAAAACTAGACCATTAGATCTGAACTGGAAACTTTGCTCTGCCTGATCAAAGGTAAACGTCTGCATGTCTACAAGGTGTCAGCCTCTCTGACCTGCCGGCAGCCATCAGTTAGAGACGAGCACTAGCAGCTGGAGACAGACTGGAGTGCAAATCAGAGTCAGAGCCATTTATATTTAGATGCCGTTACTCTCCTGGTCCAGACTAACAACATTCAGTGGCCACTGGGGGCTTTTGTTATTTTTTTTTTTTGAAAACTTGATTTATTCATCAACTTTATTGAGTACACCTGTTCATTGGTCTGTTGACAAAAAAAAAGCTAATCAGCATTTAGTCATGCGGACATTTTGGTAGCAGTCCAAAAGAAAAGTTGCAAGTTTCTAGGCTCTGTTTACCAGCAGTTGTTGCTTTTCCATTACACGGTACAGTCCATTACGATTCGGTACATCTTTACCCTGCTTCATTTTCCATTATGAAGCTTATGTCACAATGAAAAATTCACTTTGTGTGCGTTTATTTCATTAGTGTTCTTCACAGTATGCAATCCATGCACTCTAACGTCTAAAGTTTTCTGCTAAACTTCCAAACAACTTCATGAAACAAAGAAGTGAGTTGGGTGTGTGTATACAGTAGCAATAGAGTTGTTTACACCAGAGTTGATGACTCCGGCCAATCAAGTGTAGGACAGTATCGGCTCTAAACAACGTAATTCTTAAATAAAAAACAAAAAAACAAAAGGTATGCTGAGCCAATGCCATATGGTAGAGTACAGTGTAATGAAAAAGCATCATTTATTTGGTGGTTAACACTGATACCAGCTACTGCGACCTCTTTTTCTTCCTGTTGATTTCAGGGCAAAATGCCAACTAGGTGTATAAAATGTTATTACAGTAAAATGGAGTCCATCTCCAAAGGATCTGAGGTGTATCTCTTAAGCCTGGTACACTCATAAGGAATTTTTTAATCTTATGAGAGTTTTTATCTGGTCAAGACCTCACACATGAATATAAAAGAATCAGGCATTTAACCGTTTTGGTTGTACTGTGTGTGGTGGCTCCGATAATCTAATCACAGAACAACACACACATAACGATGCTGTCCCACAACTCATCTACAATCCAATTTCTTTTTTCAGTTTTTTTTAAATAAGTGGTTGCATTTCTCATCTTTATTGAGAATCTAATATTTGAGATGTAAACAAAAGACTATGAAATAGGGCTGTGGTAGAATCAGAAAGTAGATCTGAACTTCATGCTCCTCTTTCAATCTGTCAGAAGCAGAGTGACTGAGAGATGAAGTGAAGACATATTTGACAAGTCTGATGATCAAAATAGCCCAGGGATCAGAGGATCAGTCTTTAGGCGCTTCTGTGGAGAGGTTTGGCTTGAAAGGCTGTTGGATAGCTCTGAGGATGGATGAGGGAGGTCAGTATTCCTCTGCTCCCCACTTTTATCCTCCATCTATCCATCTTCAGCACCCTCCTCTCTTAAAGCTTAAGTGTGGCAATGTAGTGAAACTCGTAGGGATATTACAGCAGAGGTTTCCACAGTTAATCAATAAGGTAAAGACAGGGGGAAAAAAGGCTCATGATGCATTAAAAGATTAGGTTTTTAGGGACTTCACCTATCCAGTAACTTCAATTTTGTTTAAACAAAAATTACAGTTCAATAAAGCCTCTCGTGCCTGCTCAGGTCACCAGCAGGCCGTCATATATTTGTTGTTTCAAATCATATCTGATGAATCAGAGGTAACATCCCTCACCCTCTTTCAGCTGCAGCAGAACCGTGCCATCGCTGGGATTACTGCAGAAGAAACCTCCACCCTGATCATCCCAGAACAACACGTCCTGCCTGAGCTGCAGCTCCTCGGCCCACTGCAACCACTCCGTCTGCAGCGTGGCCTCGTACAGGTCCAGCAAGCCACAAACGATGAAGGCATAGTCATCCAGGAAGCCAGGGATAGGCGGAGATCTGGAGGACAGAGAGGGAAAATGAAAATTAAAGGAGTGGAAGAAAAGCAGGAATGAGGACATTTTTCATTAAGAATTTATTGACAGGGCAGTGCAGGAAGCCCTGAGATGAGTTTCTGCTGGTGAACTAGTTCAGCGTCTTGTTTTTTCCCCTTCATCTTTTAGATAGAAAGTGTTTGTTTATACTGCCTGAGGAGAGTAGATCCATGACTTCTGTCAAGACAGCAGATAAATCTAGAAGAAATTATTAAAAAACTAAGACTTTAAAGAGGCTGGAAGACTTATTTGGAACATTACAGGGTTATACACACAGAGAAGGGTGAGTCTAATCTCAAGCTACAACCAGTTTATGAAGCCTGTGTTCACGTTATCCACATGAAACTAACACCGAAGAGTCACAACAGACGAATTATGATATATGAAACATAGTTTTACTCTGTATTTCAGCATTAGGGAGATTTCCTTTTTTTATATTTTCCCAGCTATGACCCTGGGGGAAATACTGCTCTATGTCATGGCTTTGGTCTGCAGAGCACCACTTTGCATTTGCCAGTTGAGTATGTAATGATGCATATGACTCTGTTCTAAATGCTGTCCATGAATCTGGGGTCAAAGACAGCTTTTTAACACATGCTAATTAAGTCTTCAGCTCACCTAAGCCCTGTTTCCACCAACAGATCTGGGTCGGTATGCATTTTAATGCATTTTCACAGACAAAAAATGGGATCCACTGATTGGTTGACGGAGTCATCACTTTCTGTGTGAGTCAGTGCTCACAACAAAGCGGCAACAGCAGCATATTTGAATATACAGTAGACTTTTTCTTGTTTAAAACTACATGCCAAGAAGAAAGAACATAGACTACTGGATGTCAACCATTTTCCATGTTGCATTCTTCTCCATTTCGAGGAAGGCGTCTAAGACATCACACTGTGACACATTTATCACTATCTGGCTAAAAACACTGCCTACCAGGAAAAGGTACGGTTAGGTGTGGACACGCAGCAGAGATCAAACATTTTTCAAGTCTTTCCTGAAACTCATCGTGTCACCTAACCCCCACATGGTTCAAGCATGTGCAGAAACAACAGACAGCACAGAAACCAACAGAATGAGTGTAGACAAGGTTGTTTTGTTCCTGCTGATCCGGTGGTGAAAAGATTTAAACCACCCCTCTCAATCAATTTGAAAATTCTTTCCGACTGAAGCTGATTGAATAAGCTGATGTGTATACAGACGGATTCTAACTGGAGATTTGATCGGATCAAAAGAGCTCCATGTAAATGCAGCTACTGACCCCTGATCAGTGAAACAACCTTCTGTTGGACGATTTCCTCTCAAATGGCTGCTCATAGTCGTGGCAGACGTGCTGGCTTTACCTGACAGAGGTTGCAGCTGGCCTCATTTTCGTTTACTCTCTTGGAAGATTAGACTTCTATTTCTAAGTGAAACAGGAAAATAATCTTCTAGCATTTCCTTCTTCTTCTCTGTTGCCATTGTTTGGAAACTTCTGCACTTCTTGTTCTTTTTAACTTTAAAATCCTCTCCAGACTTGGGAGTCATTTGTCGATACCAATTCTTACTTTCCTAACTCGTTATCCATCACTGATGTTGAACATGATTTATTACCCAAGACATGTCCTTCAAAGTGAGTTACCAAACTTTGGTTTCATTAATAAACTTTTGTTACCCCACAGAACAATGCTCCCTTGCTTAAATCCTCACAATGGCACCCCATCGGAGTGAGTGCAGGATGACGAACGGTGACAGGAAGCCAGATAGTGCTGTGTCGGGAGAGGCTGATGGTCAAGAGGCTGAAAACCAGAGAAGGCTTAGGCTGAGATGAAGTGCATGACTTTGAGAGGTCACTAAGTGGTGGGGAGTCACGTCTCAGCCTATCTTTAAGTTAAAAGACAGCAGAAAAATCTCTTGGACTGGACGTGATGGATCAGTTCAATGTAAAAGCCAGATTGGGTTTCATTTCATGACAAATCACAATCAATCTCAAAACAAGTTCACTGGATAAAAGTTGGCACTCAAAGTTGGTTAAATCAATACATTGATACTTACAATATCAATACTTACAGAAAAAACATATATAAAACCATATGAGTTGTTTTGTATTGCTTCTGAGTTACCAAAAACTTTACCTTGGTGACATTTTTCTGACATGGGTGCATTCCCACCAGGATAGTCCAGGGAACTCGGATCGACTGGGTGGGAATACCAAACATTTTTGCACCACTCGTTGGTTTGATTTGCTTTCACACTGCACTTTACTCAAGTGGACCAAAACACCTGGACAATGGCACATAGTTACAACTACAGCCCAACTGATTTATTGGCTAGCCGATTAAATCGGGCGATTATTGCCCTTTCCAAAATAATCGTGACTGGCCGGAGTTTTGTTGATTAAGCGTTGATATAATCTTAATTTATATTAAAACAGAAAATGTTGTGAAATGTCATAGTTGTGTAGAATGATGTCATTGCGCCGTTTCTCCACTAGATGGCGTTCCGACTCCATTCAATCACTAGTCCTCACCGCAATAAGTCCTGCAGCAGCTAGAGCCAGGCAGCAATACTCTATAGTACTACGACAGGTACATTTGTAACAACGCTGAAAAAATTAAAGGCAAAATAAGTAGCATTAACACCTAGTGATTTAAATCAGAATTGCAGTCGAAAGAGAAAAACACGGAGCGTTCTTCCTCCCTCCTCCTCAGAGAGTTTCGCGTACGTTGCCAGTTTGTGAGAGGACTTTTTTTTATTTACAGTCTGTGAAGGACGGAGAACATAGCACCAAACATCATGATGAGGAGCGAAGATGATTCACACAGAGTAAGTTGCTATGCTTTGCAATGCTAGCGCTAATTTCACGCGCTAATTTACGTTAGCATAGAGTGTAAACAAAAACTACATTAATCAACAAATGCCACGCAGCCGCAGTTTTCCCTTAGTCGCACTTTTAATTATTAAGTTGATAGTATTTTCTTAAGTTTATAAGGACAAAGACAGTATTCACTTGACCCAAACATCATTACATTTGTTGTTGTGAACTAACAGGCCACCCATTTACTCCACTTACACATCCACACAGTCACACAAATTAATTTAATGAGTGCCAAAAAATAAATTAGACTAAAATCTTTGTAAATCAAGATAAACTTTTCGGTTAATTTAAGCAGAATTCCGGTGTTTACCTGTCGAGGAGAAACTTTGCCAGCTCAGACTTCTCCACCTTTCAAAAGATTCTCCAATATTGATCCTCGTTTTATTCCATTTTTGGTCGTTTGCTTTTTTAGCAGGATGTTGAGGCTTTTTAGGTTTTTCTGAAACTATTTCTGGTCCGCTTCTTTTACTAGCTTCCATACCTGCACGCTACTGCTCTTTTGCCGACATAAAATACCAAACGCTGCCTTGTTGTTGCTAGGCAACCGTGGGGAGTCGCATATGATTGGTTAAGGAACCAGGAAGTTGGAAAACGCAGTGCACCCAAGTTATTTCCGCACAGAACTCTTATTTTGAAGGAGACAGATTGTTTATTAGGAAGCTTCATTTTATCCCTCGCAGCAAATGAGAACATTTTAAATTATTTTTAAGAAAAAAATCCCAGTTATTCAGCCTTTAAGAATGATTCAAGATGTCTCCAGTTTCACTCTGTTTGCCTTGTCATGATTCATGCTTCGTCGTTTCAGTCATGCTTCACGTTTACGTTACATTGCTTAAGCTGTGCTAACCTAGCTTAAGTTACTTCCTGTCTGTTTATGTCAGCAATAACATCGCTGTGGTATTCCAACCTAGCATATTATTAGCCAACAGCTTAAAAGTCAGTAAGTAAATGCAGAAATAACATAAGTGTACAAAATATTTGAGAGTACAGAACGAGCATTCACATGCACGAATGTCGCCTGTCGCTTGGCTGGAGGAGGGCGGCGAGAAACTTAAACTAGAGAAACTAAACTTAACTGGCGAGGTGTTTGCAACTCGTGCTGAATAAAACTAAAGCGGTTAGGGCTGTGGGAGGAGTCTGCAGCAAAGCGCGGCAATGCTAGCGGCGCCCGATTTGCAACTGAAAACAGCACAAGTGGAAACTGCAAAGGACAAAAATTTTATGATTGTTAAAAACCCAGATTGTAATTGTGGTTAAAATTCGATGAATTGCCCAGCCCTACATGACGTCATGTTTCTTTGTCAAAAAACACTAACATGATTCAGGCTTTAACAGCAACGCACTGTGTGTGTTGTTGTGGAGTAACATGAGTGCCAGACTATTTGTGACCATTAACTGTTTAAATTTCAACGCTGTCATCATGTTTGGAAATCTGAGAAAATAGTCTCTGGTTTTTATTTTGGTTCATATGAGTCATGACTTGAATGGAAATCAAAACGATGGCGTAGAGAAAATGTGATTTGACATTAAAAGTCATCAGGGGGATGCATAAATAATGATTTGCCAGTAACTTCACTCATTATGTTGCTTATAGCATACATCTACGGCCTAAATCTAAAGATTCATTAGTACAAATGGTAGCTATATTAATGCACGCTCAATGGAAAGAAAAATCCACAATGCAAATTTTATGTAAAATAAGAACTTCTTTTATTCACCTATATTTTTTAAATTAATCGGCCGATTAATCGGTTATCAGAATTTTTTTCTGCCAAATATTGAAATCAGCATAGGCCTAAAAAAAATCCATGTCGATCGGGCTCTAATTATAACAACTGCTCACTAGAGCCAATATTCCCCAAAATCACTAATGACCAAAAAGAAAGAAGAAAATCCAGCTCATTGATTGGCCAGAAAACAGCTCGTTGTTCACTGCAAGGAAACAATAAAGCAACAATGAATTTGTTGTTTCTGAACTAACAGCCTTTCAGCCAATAGCCCTTTTCTTTTTATTATTTTATTACTTAGGGGAAACCCTCCTCTGCTCGGTCACACATAGACCATTCATCTGGCTGAGGTGACTCTAGCACCGGGATGAAAGTCTGAGACAAGACCTCAAGAGGACATCACCAACACACAAACACAAAAATGTATAACTCGACAGTCTCATCACACACACCTTCAACAGTGTGTGTTAAATGAGTCATTTCCCAGAGAGAGAAGATAAAACACCTTGTCAGTCTGCTGTATCAAAGCACGAGGAGACTATTTAAAAATAATAGCTTCATAATGGCTCTCTGATACACTAACACACTACTCCACTTCCCCCTGAATAAGCCTCAGAGCCAGAAACCTATAGGGGCAATTTAGTTCACGCAACAAACCAGGTCTTAAACATTTTAACAGCACTGACCTTTATGTTCCAGACTGATCTAATATGCTTTATGACACTGAATGTTCAACCTAAGCCTTATGCTTGGTAGTAACACGTGAAATACTGTACTGTTATAATGTCAGAGAAAAATAAAAAGGAGATGTGAAGTAGAGGTAGAAAAATGGGGAGAAAGGCCATCCAGAGAGATTTCCATGTTTGATCCATGAATCACATGATGTAGCTCGTGTTTGTTTTCCTGTAATAACCTTGAAACCTTAGAAATTCACCCCATGTCCATATTTCACATCTAATTGTTTTATGCACCAGCCCATGTACACCTCATACTTTATCTTCTTCTTTCTATCTCTGTCTATGTTTTTTTCTCAAACCACCTAAAAACAGACAGGATAGGTTTTAAAGGCACTTTTATAACTGACTTATTGCTTCAAGTAAAAATACGTGTAGAGAAGAGAAGGAGGTGTAAGACGCAGCTGGACAAAGCTGTGACACTTTATATACTGTTTATGGCAGGGTTATCTGTTTTGTTTTTATTTTAATCTCCTCAAAAACGAGTTTCCAAAGTTCAAATACACTCACCGGTCACTTAATCGGGTCCATCTGTTCAAGTGTTTATTAGCACAAATATTTAGACATGGTAAAGATGACTTGCTAAAGAAAACTCCCAGTAGATAAGAAACTGCTGATCTACTGGAATTTTTACAACCATCTCTAGGGTTTACAGGGAATGGTCTGAAGATGAGAAAATATCAAGTGAGCAGCAGATGTCTGGACCAGAATGTCTGTTGATGTCAGTAGAGAATGGGCAGACTGGCTGGAGATGAAAGAGAGGCAACAGGAAGTCAGATAAGTACTGGTTCCAACCAAGGTATGCAGAATACCATCTCTGAACACACATGTCCAACCTTGAAGCAGATGGACTACAGCAGCAGAAGACCACACCGGGTGCCTCCTGTCAGCTAAGAACAGGAAACTGAGGCTACAATTCACACAGACTCACCAACACTGGACAATAGAAGATGGAGAAACGTTGCTGGTCTGATGGGTCTCCAGTTCAGCTCCACATTCCATGGAAGGATGGCTGTCAAGAAGCCATTCTTAAGGAAGAGAAACAGGGAGAAACTGGACTGAAAATCAGTGACAACAGGTCTGATGGAGTGATGAATCCTTCCCAGAGCCTGGATGTCAAACATTATGCAAGCAGTGTGATGTGGAATAAACCTGCTCAGACCAAATATTGACTTTCAGACTTCTTGCATTTGGATATATATAAATAAATCACCACTCCCATTTCCTGTTTCCTTGGTATTATGCAACTAAAAGAACGATGGATTTTGTACAGTACTGTAAATCATAACAAGGAGTGTTTAACTTGATCCACAGTCATCACAGTGGATGAACGAAAGTGTAAAAATCAGCTCTTTTCCAAATGGCCAATAATCTGAAGATCCACAGAAATAACCTGCTGACACGTAATCACTCCAAAACAAGCTGACAAATCAGTTAGTAATGAGCTAACATTATTGGGCCTGCTCACTTTCCACTCCTGCAGTGTACCCATTCTCAGGCCTCCACCTGGTGCTTGAAGACAGCAGTAAGACATTCAATCATTCAGCGCTATGCAAGAGCAACTGAAAACCTATGGCATCAACTCTTCAACACCTCCACAGCCTATTAACCCAGTTAGTTCCTGCAGCTACCATTCCTCCTGGAAAATTAGCTCACAGCCTCCACATGTGTCTGGCATGACAGAGTGATCTACCCATGCATGGAGACTAAACCAGGCCTGAGAAAAGAGTCTGGGTAAGCGTTTTCAGTGCTGACAGCATCCTGGATGGGGCAGTAATGAATGAGATGAGAGCTGTGGAACAAGGCCAGAGTATTTAGGCAGTGTGTAGTTGTACTGGTTTAAAATGGTATGCATTTCATCATGGATGTTGTGGAACTCTTGGCACATTTTTTTTAGCTGATTCGGTACCATTTCACACTCATTTACAGTAAGTAGGGCACAGGGCTAGCCAACAAAACGAGGACAACTGAAGTTGTGGTATAAACTCTACCAGAGATAATTTTTTTTTTGTGTGTACGTTCTTCATAAGGTTCTCAACCTAATCTACTGCCCGGATGACCAAACTACCAGGATTTATGAAGTAACCTCACCACCTACATGATGGAAAATAGGAAACCTTTTGGCATTGACTTGTCCTCAGCATTAATTGGTCACATACTGAGCAACTGATTATCATTTCTTATCCAGCACTCCCAATCCATGTCAGGATTTTCTCATAACAACATCTATATAAAACAGCACTACATAACTTTCAGACCCTAATCTCTGTGCTTCTGAATCAGTTTGATGTCACAGTGACATTTATTATGTGCATTCCTGGAGCTGTCATTGCCCTGCAGTGTCCTGAGGCTGGGAAACCACAGTTCACAACTTTTTTCCCAGCCCAAAGCATCATGTGACAGCTGCTTTTTGCTTCGCAGCAAGACAAGAGTCAACATTTAACTGACTTTTACCAGTTGGAGAGTGCTCAGAGAAGAGACAGGATGCAAGATGGAGCACCAAAGTATTAAAGTCTGCTAAAGTTCAGCAGAGTTGCTTTAAAGAACAAGCTCCATTATAGCTTAAAGTTCTCATAGTTTCAGAATTTACCAACTTTGCTCTCTGACTGCAGGTTTAGGTGCGGTTCCTAGACTTTTTAAAAGCAGAATGGGAGGTAGAACCTTCAGTTGTCAGACCCCTCTCTGTGGAACCAGTGTATGCATCGGTCCTCTCAAGGTACTCTGGCGCCCTCCTACAGTCCAAAGACATGCATGCTAGGCTAATCGGTCCCCTCAAATTCTACCTAAGAGTTTCTTTGTCTCTGTGTTGGCCCTGTGTTGGACTGGTGACCTGTCCAGGGTGTACCCTGCCTCTCGCAAGCTAACTGCTGGATAGGCTCCAGCTTCCCCACGGCCCTGAATAGAAATAAGTGGTCTAGAAACTGGATGGATGGAAATATATGACATTATTATTGTCATCAACTTGTGTTTCTTTTTTATTTTCTCAGCAGCTATCTCTGTAAAGAGTTATGGTGCTTATTGACCCATCTTTTCAGTCCTCTCTACCCCGTATCTGGTTGAGGCAGATGTCGGCCTGTCATGGTTCTGGTTCTGCTGGAGGTTTTCTTCTTGTTAAAAAGAAATTTTTGCTCTCCACTGTCATCTGCCGCCCAAGTCATACTAAGGATAGGGGGATTAAATCTAATAGTAAATTTAATGCAATCTGCTGGTTTCCTTAGAGAGGCTTTTTTTTTGTTTGTTTGTACATGGGTGGATGAGTGGGTGGGTGGGTTGGGGTAATCAGAATATAAAAACAATATTCTAATTATGGTGTTTATACAAGTTCTAGACAGAAAACTGAACAGAGCAGTTCTCTGGTTTTCCTTTGACTCAGAAGTGCTGCAATATGATTTATGGCACAGCTGTTCTCACATTTTGCCTTTTAGATTAAGTCAAATGATGCGATTCGTCTTTATTCACGAGTATAATTATGTTCTGTCAAAAAGTATGAGATCTTCTCTTCTTGTAGACAGTGTGGCTCTCTGTATGATGAAAACACCTTCTTCACATGGATTTGACAAAACTTATAACCAGCTAATACATCTGATGATCCAGATCCCTGTATTTGACTGAACTCCCACCACTGTCCTGCTCTCGTAAGTCCTTCATTTTTTTACCTGACTGGGATGAAAGTTTTTCATTATTTTTTACGTTTTTGTGCAGAAATAAAGCCTGAGAACATCTTGTCAAAATAAATCATGATTAAAATTTCTTTAATAATTTCCAGACATAAAAATGAAAAGAAAACCAAGCAAAACCTTGGGAATGCTAGATCCTTTCAAGGAGATTTCAGACCTTAGAAAGCTGAGGCTCTCTTCTCTCTGCACTGTCAATCTTACCAGGAAATCACTCTTCAACAACAGACCCTCTATAATTCGATTTAAATATGGCAAATCGTGTTTGAAATATGCTCTATGATACAGGCTACAAGTGAAATCCAATAACATGCCTGTTGCAAGTCAGTGCAACTTTATCATAACCAGGTTATTGAGGTGCATGAAAGCATGTTCTCTGATTTCTGTCTGTAACCTGATTTACCCAGATGTCAGGGTTTCCTGTTTACGTATAAACAGTTAACCTTCCAAGGAAGATAGTGAATGTCTTTTGCTTCTGTAGCTTAAACTTACAGAATAATAAAAGCAGTCTGCAGAATCTGACAGCGTTATGTCATCAAGGAAAGAAAGAGGTGACATATTTTTGTTTTCAATCAAAGTCAACTGTATGTTAACAGAAATAGTCAATCAGACAACTCTGGTTGCTGGTACCAGATGGGCTGGTCTGAGTATTTCAGAAACTGATCTACTGGGGTTTTCACACACAACCATCTCTAGGGGTTACAGAGAATGGTCTGAAGAAGAGAAAATATCCAGTGAGCAGCAGCAAAGTGTCTTGCTGATGGCAGAGAAGAGTAGGCAGACTGGTTAGAGTTGATAAAAAGGCAACAAGAACTTCCATAATGGCAAGGTCTGCAGAACAGCATCTCTGAACACTCAACACGTCCAGCCTTGAAGCAGATTCAGATGGTAGTTAGAATTTGGTGGAAACATCATGAAAACATGGATCCATCCAGCCTTGTATCAACAGTCCAGGCTGCTGGTGGTGTAATGCTTTAAGGGATATTTTTTCAGCACACCGTGGTCCCCCTTAGTACCAACATGGCCTGGTTTAACCACCACAGCCTACCTGAGGTTTGTTGATGACCATGTCCATCCCTTTATGACCACAGTGTAGCATCTTCTGATGCTACTTCCAGCAGGAGAATGCACCATGTCACAAAGTTTAAATCATCTTCAACTACTTTCTTGAACATGACAATTACTTCACTGGACTCCAACGGCCTCCAAAGTCACCAGATCTTAATCCAATAGAGCAGCTTTGGGATGTGGTGGAACGGGAGATACATATACTAGAAATCAACTTTTAAATTGGATGGTCAGTTTAGTGGAGACTATTTATTAAAGGGTTAATATCGGGATGCTGCTGTGCATGAAAATGTAGCCAGTAATATGATACTGCTAGCATATGCACCATCATTTAGCATTATAGGCTTCATGAAATTAGCAAAAATAACCTTTGACATTTTACTAAGGAATTAAAATCCTAAATAAGTTTGTAAAACCAGCACCAGCCCACTTCTAACAAAAAACCTCTACCAAGTTTCAGCAAAACTCTTACATCTGTTGCACCTCCATCTGGTCTCCACGGTAACAAGATCGGAGTATAATCTGATGCTCGGCATCCCACAAGTGTTCCCTGAGGAAGTTCGCCGCCTGCACCGCTCTCTCCAGCAAGGCCTCGTCCCCCAGCACGGCTCCAACGCGAGCATAGGCGGACAGCATCAGGCCTGTCGGGGAGGAAGCAGTGGCGATGATGATGATTAGGCAGAAAACCATTCTTAAAACATCATGTCTCTTTCAGCCGAGGCGCTCGAGTGTAGCTATCCCCCTGCCCCTCTCTCTCTCTCTTTGAAGTTTCCCCCTGTTCTCTCGTCTCTCTCTGCATCCCTCCCTCTACTCCTCTTTCATGTAGTGTATCAAAGCCACCGGTGCACAGCCTGGTCTTCAAAGTGTTGCAGCAGAGGACAGGTGATTAATGGAGGGGTTTGTTCATTAGAGAGGAGGAAGATGCTCGGGTCTAATTGGAAAGTTCTCAGGATCGGAGCGCCTCATTACCTCGCTAACACACCGTCCTGAGACGTCAGCCTGGGAGATAAGTTTGTGTTTGGTTATGTGTGCTTTCTAGTAATTAACAACATCCGAGACAATGTGCAAGACAGTGTTAAATCAAAGTAATCTGCTCAGGTTTTTGACAGTGAGGATGATTAACTACACTGAATCAGCAAAGATGTCATCTTTGTGTTAATTTACCGTTCCAGGAAGCCAGCATCTTGGAGTCCAGGTGTGGGCGTGGCCGAGTATTCCTCACTTCTGCCATTTTGGCTCTGGCAGATGCCAGGAGCTGGTTGGCTTTCTCAACCGTGATGCCAAAACGAGCAGCTGTAAGCTCAACGGAGTAACGGACGATCAGCACATTCTGGCCCTGCAGCTCCCCGTGTGGGTCCTAGCAACATTAGAAAGGTGGTCTCACAAAGCGACCCTCGCTTCCTGTGACAGTTGTCATGTTAATGCCTCTGTGGACAACTTTTCACACTTCTAAGCTTCTGATTTCTTTTGTCTAATTTTCTTAAAACCATGCTATTAAATTTAAAGCCACCTGTTCTGGTGCAACGTTGCCCTGCTCCTTGACCCCATAGTGGTGTATAAAGATGTCCGCCTGCGTCGCAGCTCCGGTGGCGCCCTCCACTACATCTGGCAAGAGCTCCCGAACTTCCGAGGTTGTCCAGACGCAGAAGGCCCCCTCTCGCTTTCCCAGTCCCCCGGACACTGGGACAGAGTCTGCATCCTCTGCACTGTAGAAGCCTCCAGACTGGAAAGGAAAGCAAGAACACAGAAGGTGCCATGAAGGACAAGATGATCAGAGATAAGAATCCCGGTTCTAACTCAAGAATCTCCAGATCTGAGGTAATATTAGAGGAAACAGGAGAATCACTCAGCATGCTGCATTTCTCTTATCAAAGAAACAAGAGTTGCTGTGTAGAGGCGTGGGAAACACACCATAAAAAGAAATATAAAAACAATAAAAACTATGCAGAAAAGGGCCATAGGTTTGATAAATAATTCAGGATATTGAGATCACACAAATTCACTCAAGCTCTAAAATTTCCTGCTTTGATTCAGTTTACAACAGCATGAATAATATTCAGAGCAAGAAATAATTTACTTCCAAGTAAAATAAAGAATTTGTTTTCATAAAGAGAGAAGGGGGGAGGGGGGGGAGGGGGGGGTTAAATTAAAGAGGAAACAAAGAATTAAAAATGCAGCATGTCAGGAAATCTTTAAAAGGGATGAGTTTCAATATCAAAGGTATAATAATTATTTTAAACCAAATTCCAAGATAACATCAAATGCACTATTTTCAGTGTAATTCCTGGTGAGGACTTATAGATTTATTTGGATACAATCACAATTTGTTTTGTGTCTTTTTCTTAGACTGTTTGATTTTTATATTTTGGTTTTGGTAATTTAATTTTTTATATGTTAGGTGTGTGGTGATAGGAAGTATGAGGTTGGTTGGGGTTTTGAGATGTGGCTGTTAAATCGTATCATGACTGATGTGTTTGCATGTAATTTCTTGTGTCATTATATGTCATATGTCTAAACGTGGAGCCCAGGAAGACTAGCTGCTAAGGGGGCTCATTCACACAAATAAACGTGTTGTTTAAATGACTGTCACACAAGCAGACGACAGAAATTATGACTATATCGAGTGGATTTGTACATGCTGCATCAGGCACCGTGTAACCTGAAAATTAAACGTCTCCTTGCGATTTGCTAATTGCAACCTTGAAAATTTCTATATAAAATGTATTAATCATTCAGCCCTAACACTGTCTATTTCATATTTTTAAAATAAGTGTTCCTTAACCAGCATACCCTGGATTTAATGCTACAATCCCCTTTTCTCTAGCTGAGCTGGGGTCCCAACATGGCCTCAGAGGTGGGGGACTAGATCACCACAGTTTACTTTGGCCCAACATGGACGTGCCTATCTTAGGGAGTAACATGGAAAGGAAAAACTACCATGTATTACGAGGACATGACCACAGAACATTACGTGAATCTCCTCTCAGCACCAGAACAGCAGGTAACTGTAATCTCACAGCCAGGATGAGAATTTAGAGGTTTTGCCTCATTGAGAGAAGATCCAATACCGTGTTAATAAAAAATAAATAAAAGAGTCTATAGAAAATTTTCTTTGCTGTGGTAATTCATTAGCCTGTAATTACTTAATAAATCTTAGAGATTATAATGATAACCAGGAGCGCAGTTTTAATTGTGTGCCCTGTTTGCTGCCATCGCCTCATTAATCAAAAGGAATGAAAGGATGACCTGTGGAGGAAAGCAAAGGTTTAAAAGCTTCTCGTCAGCAAGGTCCCACCTTTAGCCCTCAAGTGCACGCACACACAAACATGCAAAAACAGTTACACACAAAGATGGTGGTAACGGCGCTGCAAAGCATTCACCTTGTCACTCAGGTCTCTGGAGACGTAGCGCAGCACGTCCTTCGCCACTTCTGCATAAAACTGCTCACCTGACACCTGGAAAACACACGGAACACACCTGCATGAGGGCCATGATTCAACCAGGAGGTAACCTTAAACACAGGAAGGTGTCATTGATCAGCAGGGTGTTCCCGGCAGCATCCAATGAGGATGCTGAGGCAGCCTCTACGTCTCCATTAAACACCAACGTTTACTGTATGTTAGTTTGTGTACTAGTTAGGTTGTTTTGTTCTTTGGTTTGTTTGTTTTTCAGCCTTTCTTGACACAAACAAAAACAGGACAATTCAGCTTCCACTCATAAGGAAACTCAAGATTCAACAGTTTGTTTTCTGCATCTTAATTCAACACTGATCCCCTATAATGAGAGGAGATTAAACACATATTTACTCTGAAGTGTTAGTTGTTTTCCAGGTCCCACAGATGGCTTTGGTTGGCTGGAGGACATGTGATCAGAGGTGAATTACCATGTGAGATACACTACAAACAGCACACACACCTGGAAAGCAGTTATGTAGGCCACAGCCAGCTGAGCCTGGTCATAAAGCATCTTTTCAAAGTGAGGAACATGCCAGGAGGAATCTGTAGAGTAACGATGAAAACCCTGTAAAAGAAAGAAAACAGATTTCATCCTGATCCTCAGTTAAAATGATTCACTTCATACTTTACTACATACTAAATAATCTAGGGCTGGGCGATATGAACCAAATCTTATATCTCGATATTTTTTACCTGAATCACGATATACGATATATATCGATATATTTTTTTTGTCAAGTAACCAAAGAGACAGCTCTAATTTACGGCCTTTAGTGCTAAAACACTTTTTTTAAGGATCAGCAGCACATGTGCATTAAAACAGCTGACTGATATTAAAGTACCTTTATATTAAATTAAATGCTCCTAAAACAAAATAAATTAAAAATAATTTTCAATGACCATAACAAAAATACAGCTGTGCAAAACGCAAAAGAAAAGATGCTTTTAACTCAAAACAAGCTATCTCGATATAAACGATATTCCCTCCTTCTATATTGCGTCTGATAGTCTCGATATATTTGAAAATCTCGATATATTGCCCAGCCCTAATATGATCTGTAAACAAAAGCTTAGCTGTATGTCCTTAACTAAAAAAAACACGAACCATTTCAACAGATTAAGGAAGGAAGGAAGGAAGGAAGAAAGAAAGAAAGGAAGGAAGGAAGGAAGGAAGAAAGAAAGAAAGAAAGAAAGCTTAATTAATGCTCTTACCCCTCAGGGAATGTCTAATCGTGTATTAAGGCTTTAAAAAAATAATAATAAAAAATTAATTTTCAAAGAATCAATGTGATAAAAATAACATCTATTAATAGAAATAAATAAAACGATATATGGACTAAAAATATTTAAAAAATTAAAAATAGTACAAACTTTGCACAAAAAGTAAGGAAATTTGTGTGTGGTTGATTTCTTCTTCACATTAATAAAACCAGTTGGTGAAAACCAAAAGCAGAATATTATATAATAGAATAGAAATACTTTATTAATCCCTTTGGAGAGTCCTCAGGGAAATTTGGGTATTGCAGGAGGTTCTGGCACATTTTTGGGCTGCACCATCCACACGTTTAGCTGTGTTGGCCATTTAACAGAAGCCTGATCCTTACACGTCGTCACCTTCCTAAAATAATGACCCAAGTCACTTTTTTTACAAAAATGATTTTTTTTTGTCTAAACCATCTTTTGTGATGCTGCCACCTCAGATAACGTCACCAACATCCACACATGAACAGATCATATTATGAACATCTGAGGATGTTGGTGACATTATCAGAGGTGCCAGCATCAAAATAAGATGATGGTTTAGGCAAAGAAATCATTTTTGTAAAAAAATGACTTAGGCCATTATTTTAGGAAGTTGACGAAGTTAAACCTCATTGTAAAGACTACTAATCAGGCTTTCCAACAATATATAATAAAACACCAATTCGTATTAAAGTGGAAAAATAATCAACCAAACACAAATTTCCTTGCTTTTTGTGTCAAGTTTATAAATACATATATATGTTAAAAACAGTATTTTTTAAATTTAATCTAATTTAACCTGCGGACCTGGTCTATGAGAACATGAGTCCTAGCTGATTGCATCACCGGATCAAAGCCATTCAAACAGGTATAAACACACTCAGGCTACATTCAGAGGTGCTCTGGGACACCTGTGGCCTCATTTTTATTTCAACCAAGAAATTTTTCCATTTAATTTCATTGACTAATTTACTTTAGTTTGATTTGACAGCCTTGTTCTGAATATTTAGATCAAAGCTGAGCCCATTTTATTCCTCTAAAAATTTTTGCTTTAAACAGAACTTAAGATATAGTGTTTAGGAAAAGCTGGAATGTGTTGTTTTGTATTCTAGGACACACAGTCCATTGAAAAGTTTTTATTATTGGTTATAACTCTGCACAAAAAACCTTCGTGGCATCACAATGATGCAAGTAATGAACCTGTGCTACGTGGTCGTGGATGCCTCCCAGCGCCATCATGCGGAGTGTGTGCATGGCCATCTGAAGAGCTTCAACCCCTTCTGAGGTGGAGCGATTCACAGACCAGTAAGACATGAGGAACATCAGATTCACTGTGGAGCCACAGAAACAAGAAAAATCCAGAAAAATATTGTTAAATATTTAACTGGTTTATGAGAGCTGGACGTCTGTGAAGCTGCACAAACAGGCAATGCGGCATCTCCTCTGATTGGCTGCTTTCTTGCCTCATTCATCATCTTACTCCCACTTAATGGATGAATTTGAATGTTGTGTTTATAAAGCATATCAATAATTCTTGTTATGCTTCAGTTAACAAACTTTATGAGTTAACGTAAGATGACTAAGTCAGAAACAGAAATAAGAAGCCAGGAGATTAAACTATCAGAAATGTTCAGAAGAACCACACATCCAGAGAAAACCTGGGACTTTGATGCAGTAGGTACTAGCCCCAAACCGGGGCTGTTTTAAGAGCAAAGTATTTCATTTTGTCTCTGGTTCTTGTGGTGGTAACAAAAGGCATCCTCCAAAACCTCCTAGTCCCTGAGGAAGGGTCAAAAGGTAACTGGCTCCTGATTGGTCTACCTGGAGAGGGGAACTTTGGAGCATCCCTAAATCCTCCATACTCCTCCTCATAGGAATGGGCCAACTGCTGGAAGCAGCGATTAGCAACATCTGGGGCCAATGGAGGGCTTTCTCCGGGGTTTGCAGTGATGGCTGTGCCTTTCTTCAGAGCATCAAGGATCCTCTCACCACTCGACTCCAAAGCAGGACGGTTGTTCTGCCACTGAGGAATAAAAGTTATACAACATGACATTCACAGTGTTCACATCCCTGTTAAAATTCCAGGTTTCTGTTATGTTAAAAAACAAACCACAGCACATCATTTCAAACTTTTTGCACCTTTAATGTGACCTATAATCTCTACAATTCAAATGAGACTACCTTAGAATAAGCGAACATCTCTTGTGCACAGCCCTCTTTAGGTCACCCCACAGATTTTCTATTGGATGTAGGTGTGAGTTCTAACTGGGCCAGTCAATAACTTGAATTTCCTTCTAGTGAAGCTGTTATTTAGTTTATTTAGATGTCTGCTTGGGGTCATTGTCATGTTGAAAGGTGAAATTCCTCTTCAGCTTTCCAGCAGACATCTAAGGGTTTGGGGTCAAAAAGTGACTAATATTTGGAACTGTTCATCATTCCCTTTACCCTTAACTAAATCAGCTCCAGCCAAAGAATAGCATCCTTAATGCATGACACTGCCACCACCGTGCTACGCTGTGGGTATGATGATGATTTGATGCAAAGCTTTTCTTGTGTATGTTAAATATACCTTTGCATTTGCAGCCATAAAGTTCAACCTTGATCTCATCAAACCAGAACACAATTTTCCACATGTTTTGGGAGACTTCATTCATTTTTTTTTGCAACCTGTATTTTACTTGGATGTTTTTCCTTTCTCAGAAAAGACTTCTGTCCTCAATCAAAACCATTGTCCATGATATGGAGAATACAGGAGATATTTGCCACATGTAAGAAACAACCAATACTTGTCAGAGACTCCTGCAGCTCCTTCAGCGTTGCTGGAAGTCTTTTGTCAAGCTCCATGAGCAGTTTTCTTTTGGTGTTTTCATTCATTTTGGGGATGTCCAGTGCTTTGCAATATCCCTGTTGTCTCATGTTCTTTTTCTTTTTTTATCTTCCCATACTGATTTCTCAGATTTTTAATTGAACTGGTCATATTATAGGTAAAGTGGGAAAAAGTTTTTAAATAATTCAGCATAGTAAAATTAGATATATTTTCTTTTTCCTGCTCACTACCTGTTCAATGATTCTGGTGAGGACAGTCTTGAATCCTGGTCGTCCTCCATGATCTCTGGGAGGGAAGTAAGTGCCTCCAATGAATGGTCGAAGATCAGGAGTCAACCACACACTCATGGGCCAACCTCCACCTCCACTCGTTGCCTGGAAACATCAGCAACCAGAGGTTAAAAGAAGAAATAAATAAGATTGTTATTGTGAGAATTCAAACACACCTGTACAAAAGTCATGTAGACCTTGTCCACATCAGGTCTCTCTTCTCGATCTAGTTTGATGCAGACAAAGTTGTCACTGAGGATTTTACCAATTTCCTCGTCCTCAAAAGATTCCCTCTCCATAACATGGCACCAGTGACACGTAGAATAGCCCACTGATGGTCAAACACAGACATCGTTACAGGAAACAGATGTGTAAAACCTGCTGTTACAGAAGTATCAGAAGGACGGAGAATAGTTTCTCACCTGATAAAAAGATGGGTTTGTCTTCTGTCTTTGCCTTCTGAAAAGCCTCTTGTCCCCATGGATACCTAAAACAAAAACATATTCAAACTGAGTATTATCAGTGTTCATAAAATGTGTAAATCTATAGTTTTAAAGAACATACCAGTCAACAGGGTTGTGCGCATGTTGTAGCAAGTAGGGGGACCTCTCTTTGGCCAGTCTGTTGGTATGTTTATGCTGACTGGATGCTGGCCCTTCGCCCCCTGACGCCATGCTCATAAACAAAGATGGACTGGATACACCACATATTCACAACATGTATTAATTTCTTTTTAAGTCTTTGCAATATGGGAAATAAAATACAAATAAGATAATCCAGCTATTAATTTCCTGTTTGTAATTAAATTATAAAAACTAAAAATGATACAAAACTAAGTCTAACAGGTAGTTTCCCTCAGAAGTCTTCTTTAAAGTTGTTTTGATAAGCCAGCTGTTACTGGTAAACATTGACAGGAAGCTGTCTCCTACATGTGCAGGCTGTCAGTTTGTGTTGCTGTTAGCAAACTGACTCGTGTTGAATTCCGTTTGAATACTGCTTTATTTAGTGCAACTTGGCTTACTGATAAAAATGTACGCCTCTCAAGATATATCTGACTATTATAAGAACAACTAGACCGAGAATTTAAATTCGGGTCACATATTTAATACATGCAAGGCTCATGGGACAGGATTTCTTTTTACATGTAACCTGCATAGATTCACCATTATGATAGGGACGTCGCGGGGTTACCAAGGAAAGAAGTTAGAATATTTAACAAATTATTGGAAGTAAAGCAGTATAATAGCTTGTGTGGCTACACCGAATTTCTACACAAGTAGTCTCTACCTTAACTGACTATCCATACACATGGTTGCATCTATCATTGTAGTATTTATTGCTAGAGAATTATAAAATGCACATTTTCTTACTGTAGTTTCGTATTAGCATAGCATTGCACGCTGACTCTCCTCACTGTTATCATGCCACGCGCAACATGACAACTATGAAAACGCAAGACTAAGTTTCCTAATAGGTTGGCTGTGCTTGCTGTAACACGCTGTGATAAGATTAACTTCAAGCTAGCGTTAGCTACCTAGTAGCCGAGGTGTCTTTACCTGAGACAGCAGGCCGACAGGAGCTGGAGGAGCGATGACCTGTCCTTTGGTGGGTGGGGAATTTGTCTGAAACACCTAACGTGAGCCCGTGAGCTCTGCTGTTGCCCGTCCGCTCCTATAAAAGCTGCAGTTAGAAGGCGTACAGGCTCCACAAAGCTATTGTTAGACGGCGAACGACGCCATGCTAGTCTTAACATCTTAATCCACCAAGTGTGTTATTTTGACAAGCTAGCGTTAGCTACTTTGTTGACATGGACCAACGGAAAGCCAAAATCTCCCTCTAAGCATGAGTTGCACACTTTGCTGCAATACCGCCAGTGGACACATGAAAAAAAAATATATATATAAATTTGGAGGGGGGAAGGAAAGATGGGTATATATGCTGCAGCGTGGAATTTCTATTTGAACAGATAGTTACAGGCCTAACATTATATACACCACCTGCTGTCAGGTGACATTTCCGTATTTAGGTCAGCTTTGGGATTTTGTAAAAGGTCATAAATATGCTCAGATGAACATAGCTTTAAAAGAGGACATAACATCTCTTATTCATCAGAATGACAAATTGAACTCAACACCAATGTAGGCTGATTTTATGACTCGTGCTACTTTTACATCATATAAGGATTTAAAATGTTCCCTTAATCATACTTGGCCTCAGCTGATTAGATCATCCACAATTTAAACAAACCTTTATTTAAATTTAGCTCTGGTAGCTACAATCCAAAGAAAAATACTTCATCTATTAACCTTTTGAGAAGTGTTTAATCATAGTGTCTTTACAAGCTTTCAATTTTAGATGCAAGATATCTCTTTGGTTTCAAAAGAGCTAACAGTAGAAAAGTTGAAGAAGGGAAGAAAAAAAAGTCACAAGCAGAGTGTTAAGGCTGACTGAATGAGACACAATGCCACCAGCATACAGCAAAGCCCGTTTATCATGAACCACCAAAGAAGATAAAGAATTTCTAGCTGAGTAAAACAATTAAGTTAATGTAATCCAATTTGATCCCTTAACTAGCATGGGATGTCTGCACTCACAAGTTCAGACATGTTTAAATTCAAGACAGCAGTGGTGATGTGAACGAAGAAAGCAACAGTTGTGCATCAGCAGTGTAAAATTTCTGTTAAAAGGCAGGAACAGATAAGATCAGTTGCAAAGAGACTCCAAGTAAAATATGTGTTGCAAAATCACATTTTTCACCTCCTGGTTAAAGGGCAACTGTCTCTGTTCCTTTCAATGAGAAAGTTGCTGACAAATTGGGTGTCTTTTCCTTTGGACTGGTAATCAGAGGCATGAATGATAAATTAGTCAGAGTGATATTATAAATTAATCTAAACACTCATAGTAAGGCATACAGAAACTGACATATAAAAAAAATAAAGAAAGAAAATCAAAAAAGAGTCATACACTAACTTTTGGACCAAATAGCCACGTCTTAATTCATCTGTAGAGCACAATGTCTAAAGTGTCTCTTAGAAATTATACTGTAACGCAATGTACAACAGTAACAAACATGTTATTACCATGTTTTTCTCAAAAGTGGGGTGAAAAATGATCAATTTACGTTATTATCATGGCTTGTTTTTGGAAATATCCCTTAAACCCCAGAAATAGTAGTACCCCTTATACAATCTTTATGTATAAGTCAGAGATGTGCTTATTTGATTTGACCAGAGTAGCATCTGTTGGCAATGGTGCATCGTGTAATAAATATGGGGTGAGGTAACTTTCAAACCACACGTGTATGTACATGTAAACTTGTGCATTTTCACCTTTGCAGAAAGAAAAATGTCTCATATTCTCATATGAGTATAATCATTTAAAGCTGTTGGTCTTTTGTCTGTAAGAATACAATTCAAAAGCTTATAACTTTAATAATATTACTAATGTAATGTGCAATATTACAGTTGTGGTTTTTCTTCATTATGAAAACAACCCAGATGCAGTGAGTTTAACGTAAAAAAAAAAAAAAAATGTTATAGGGTCACAAGCTTTATAGAAATTATCTTATGATATAGAGTGAAAGATTTAATAAAGTTCCTGCATTCTTTCTTTTAAAAAGCACCATCATTCAGCAAATGGTCAAGCTAAATAAAGACTACAGAGATCGTATGTAGTAGTAGAGATGTATTTTAACAATGATAGGCAGCAATATTCTATACTCTGCCAAGACGGCCACAAAGGAAAAGAAGAAGATGGAGAAGACAAATTAGACTTAGTATTTTATATCTGTATATATATATTTAAAGACAGGGTTAGTTTTGCTCAGTGCCTTGTCCTTCGGAGATCCAAGCCTTCCTCTTCAGCGGAACCCCATCACAGATGCACCCTCTTACCCCCTCTTCACTTCTAGGCCTTGCATTTGTAAATGCTAAATTTTCTCCACCATTTCTACATGGAGCAACTCCTGAGGACTGGAAGGGCCTCTGTGCGGCATCAGCTGAATGAGAGCTCCCAGAATGCCATGCTCTTCTTCTAGGGATCTGTCCAAACCCACTGGAAATTGTATGCAAACCACTGGTTTCAGATGCAGGAGTGGCAGGTTCAGAGGAAGTCCTGCTGCTTGATGGTTGAAGGTGGAACCGCACTGACTCAGATTCAGAGTAGGAGTTACGTACTCTGGGAAATATGCAAGATGATGCAGCAGCAGACTGAGGTGTTGAAGGAGAAATTGGAAGCAAGAATGGAAGAGAAACTTGGGGCCTTGGGTAAAAAAGACCCACCTTCCTGCGTCTAACTTCTCCTGTTACCCTCCCTTTATCCAGTTCCCTTGGCTTTCTTGGCTCTTCCGGTATATTTTCTTTTTCCTTTCTGTCACTTATCCATTTCTCCCTTCTTCTGACTTCAGCTTCCTCTAGTTGAATTTCCAGGTTATGAATGTCTTCAGTTAATTGGTTGACTTGATCAAAATGAGCTAGGAGAGTATTGACGATTGACTCCAGGTTTTCCAGATAGGGCTGGACTTCAAACCTAGGTTTGGAAGTCGACAAGTCCTCAGACCTGACAGAAACATCTGAAGACAGTTGACAGGGAGATGATAGTGAGGATGAGTGGGAAGAGGGGAGAGTGGAAGACAAGGTGGAGAAAGAAGAGTCCTGTGAGGATCTGGACGGAGGGATGGCCATGCCTTCAAACTTCACCCTGTGTCTGAACTAGAAAGGGAAAAGGAAGGAAGGTGCAGGATCAGTCAGTCCTCAGTCCATCCAATGAAACACTTTACTACTGATGCTCCTCCTACCTGTTTAGCCTTGGTGAGTCCCATCCACAGTTTCAGCCTCTTGATGAAGAACTCAACCATTTCATAATCTTGAGGCTCAACAGTTGGATGGAAAAGTTCAGCCTGCTCCTCCCTTTAGGACACATTGCAGTTAGCTACTCAGTGGCACTCTATAGAGAATTACAACTGTCGTGATAGTTTAAAAATACTATAATGTGGTTTTCTGCTTCTGGGTATCTATTAGGGGACAGAAGACAAGTATCGCATTGTGTTCATCAGGATTTTGAGCAAAGTTTACACCATAAATTAAAACAACATGTCTCAGAAACTGTATGTAATATATATGTCACGTTGGGGTCTTATGGGTTAATTTTGCTGTATTCTGAATGTATGTAATCTGTACAGCACTTTGGTCCTGCCATGTTTTATTTAAAGTGTTTTACAAATAACGTTGGATTGGCTTGTTCACCAAACATAGCCAAACACAAAAAAAAATAAAAAATAGATGGTGCTGTATACCTATATTTATGGATGAGAACAGCTCCACAGATCCTAGCCAGAAGCCAAAAGCTTCCACCCATCAGAAGTAGCCCGTAGAGGGGTCCAAGAACTGTGTGGACCCTGCACAGCTTTTGGATGACTGTCCGTCCACGCAGGATGGACAGCACAGATGCCCTGGTTTGCTGCACTGACAGAAAACCTTCCACTGACTGGGAGAAGAGCTGAAACAAAGGCAAAGTCATGTCACACATCCATCCTCTGAATATTTCTAACAGCTTAACAGTGTTTTTCTCATACCATGTTTCCAAGGTGAGTGCAGAGCAGCAGCTGTAGCAGTATTAAAACAGCCACAGCCCACAGTTCCCTCCAGGCTCTCTGCAGTACTCTGCCTATCATCACCCACCTCCGCACAAAGCGTAAGGTTCCCAGCAGCTGGAGCGCACAGCAAAGAAGACAAGCAGACATTTGCTAAAGTGCTAATTCTGAGGATGAATGTTGGATCATTAAGAACCAGAGCTCCCATTTACCTTTAGAACAAGCAGAGTGAGCAGAACAGCAGCACACTGGGAGGACGTCTCTGCCAGAAGGGCAGCACTGTGGAAGCTGATGAAGCTGTCTGGATTGGACTCCATCTGAACGGTGCACACAAGACACTGACAGTTAGTCACAGTAATACTGATCACACGGGAATAATGCAGAATCAAGGGATCCCAATATGTTTTTTAGTCACCTCTGAGACACATGAAGAAGCAATAGATAGAAAGCAGAGCTGCAGAACTGCTGTCACCAGGGACCAGAGGGCCAAGAACAGCTGGAACCAGTGGTAGTACTGGCACATATACTGAGCATGCTCCTTGACCATAGACCACAGCTCCCCAAACATGATGAGAAGAGCAGAGATGAGGAGAAGAATCTGGAGAATAAAGCCAGAAGATTAAGTTTTCTGAGTGCTGAATAAAAAAAACAGTCCACTTTTTATTTGAGAAGATATCAGATTTGTTACCGTTACTGCAACATGAAGGTGTGGTCCTGAGGAGGATGAGGGGACGAGGAGCGGACTGATGGAGAGCAAGGAGGTGATGCCTTGGCCCTGTATGGATTTCAGTTGTATTGATACACACATGAACAAACCGGACTCTTTGTGGTAGTGTGTGAAGTCTATAGAGAGAGCTGTAAACCTGTGGTGAAAAGAAATTGGAGATATTTAGAAATTCATTAAATCAGAGTCTACATTAGAAAAGGCACATTTAGAGAATTACCAAATCATACTGCAGCATTATTTATTTTTTCTAGGATGACACGCTTCATTATGTTTCAAAAAGAAAATCAACAACATGTCAAGAGTTTAAATCATAATAAATACAGGCTCAGCATGTCTGGAGTGCTGAACTGCTGTAAGAAACCAGCTTACTGCTTTTTGCTGTTGTTTCTTAGCTGCATATCAGCTAGGAGCTGGAGTGTTGTTCCACTGTTGTTTCCCAGAAAACCAGCTGCATGTGTGTGCTGCAGCCGTGGCAACCCTACAAGGTGCAGGGTGGGGTTTTGGTGGAGGTGTGGCACCAAAGTGTGAGTGATCCACTGCTCTGTATCTGACCAGCTGTATGAAGAGAGAAAGAGAATGGGTTGTATATGTTGGGAAAGCATGAACACGTCAATGATACCAACTCTGTCTCACAGAGGAACATGAAATAGCTAAAAAACCAAAACTTTCAGTCATGTATTTCAGCATTGCTAAAGGATAATGACAGAAAAATGAAAACTTTTATGCATTTTTAAATTTAACTACAGTGAGTTGTGTGTAAAACAGTAAATAAAGTGCAGTGAACAGTGAAGAACACTAATATAACATTTCAATGAGCTCTGACTTGGTTGTTTGACTGTATAGTTGTTTGTTGAGCTCCGCTGTCCAGCCCTTCTTACATCCAAATGCAGATTTTCTTTTTTCTTTTTTTTTCTTTTCTTTTCTTTTCTTTTCTTTTCTTTTCTTTTCTTTTCTTTTCTTTTCTCTTCAGCTTATTTGTGTAGTGCCTTTTCACAACAAAGTAATCTCAAGGCACTTCTACAGATACAGGAGAACATCATAAAGCATTCTGCTGTATTTTTAGGAGCACAACCTACGCGTTTAGCCGTGTTACTCATTCTAAAGAAGCACAATATTTACAAGATATACCTTGTTGTAAAAGTGACTAATCAGGCTTTCCAACAAGGTATAAATTGATACTAATTTGGATTATTAAAGAGGACAAATAATCCACCAAACACAAATTTCCTTAGATTTTGCTAAGGAAATGTATATGCTTTACCAAAGTTCCAGTTCTCCAAATGTTGCACAGCACTATACATCATGTAAGGAGGATAATTTAAAGGAAGTTGATAAAATGTTGACAAATGAATGTGAAGTCGTTATCTTTAGGACTTTAAATGGAACTTTGAAATTAGACATCCAGTTTAGTTTGTGTTACAAGAAATTAATCATGAGGGGCTCACATAGTGAATTTAGTTATAGTAAATTATATCATTCTTTGACAATTTTTTTAAAAAATCTATAAGACCTTTATTACATTTTAAAATAGACAAACACTCTGTAATAACTACTAATCAATTAGTAACTAGTCATGCTTTTTATAGGCATGAAGTCGGACTATTTCTGTGGCTGAAGTCTGCTTGTAAGATGGTGTGTATATTTTTCTCAGTGTTTATTGGATCCAGCATCTCTGCAGCTCTGGAGAATCAATGCAATGAAAGATTGATTCAGTAACATCTGTTTAACAGGACTGCACCCATGTACACATTTAGATACTCTGTCCAAATCTGTTTCCATATCCAAACATTACAGCTCCATAATGTACAACACACCAGAGACTCCAAGAGCAGCTCTGTCGGTGTGGTCCTCTGTGTCCCAGGAAGTGCACCGGACATTCATTTTGCAACAGAGTTCTGAAAAGGAAAGCTGCTGGAAACATGGTTCAGAGTAACTGTAAATTCAAGAAGCACTGGATTTCTGTTTCTACAACCACTTATTTGGAAATTTAAGAACAAATCTAAAAGTTTCTTAGAGTAAGCTAAATTTATTCACATTTAAAAATCAGAGGTTTGGTTTCTTCTATAACTTTTGAAGATATTTTTAATGTTTAAAATACCTGGGACTCATGATCACATGAAAACTAACCACTCAGCATCATGAATCTGATATGGACTCGTTTCATTTAACTTTTACATCTAAAATAATTTTTTTTCTGGAGTTGAGAGGATTTATTTGGGTGTGTAAAGTTTAACAACTCAAACTCTTAGAGAACCAGTCCTGAATTTTTGATTTAGTCCCCCAGTCTTAAAATGTGACATCCTGTGAGCTGTTAAGATTGACGGAGTAAAGTAACATCAATCCATATGAACAATGTGTAGGCGGCTGTTTTGGGCCAGGTCACCCTACATCATGATGGGAACCGTGACCAGTTAGTATAAAACATCACAGTCCGTGACCATGAATATTTTCACAATCCAAGCCAAGTAGTTTTAAGCTGCTTCCACCAAATAGGTGGGAGCAAACTAAAAAAGTAAGTAATGGCGGAAGTAATAAAGCAAACAGACAGAGGAAGAGCTTCAATAAGCAATCTCTCACTTGAAGGTCAACAATTTAACATCATCCATCAGCCCAAATTGCTTCCTAATAAAACATTTTTGATACATATAAAAAAAAGTAAGAGTGGCATCTATCGACGTTACGATATCACGAATGTGAACACGCGGTAACATCATGTAGCTTGGCCGGAGCTGTATCACTGCAGAGATCTGAGAAAGGAAAATATGGATATTTGGGCATTTTTTTAGCCTCTTCTGTAAAACTACAAATAGTATATTTATATTTATGTATCTGCTTTACAGTTTAACATGGGATTGAGTTGGTTATGTCACTCTGCAGAGATGTCAAGCCTCTTACCCCTGCGTCACTGACTGAAGGCTCATTTATGCTCCCCTACGTAGGGAAGTACATTTCAAACATCCCTATCTGTGCTTACATTGGCTTGGCTTGGCTTTTAGGCAACACATCTACTAGAGGGCAGAGTTCTGATGTCAGTTTCACATGATAAACATGGTGACGGTGGATGAGATAACGATAATTTACATTCTCAGATAGAAACATAAGAAGAGGTGGTACAGTAGATGGCTGTGGTCCATGCAGCCATCACATACATTGTGGCTTTTTTGTTTCTTTTGCTGGTCGCATGTGAGCTATACTGTGCAACGCTGGCCACCAGGTTTTTCTGGTGGTACTGCTCCATTTGCTGCATCTGCGTACATATATCTGTAAGCTCTGTGAAAGCGGACTGACATTATGCACGTAAAGGATGCAGAACATGAACTTATGGTTCTGTTTGTCTACTTATTTAGTGTAGAAAATAAATGAGCCATATTTTAATAAAAGGTAATAGACTATTGCTCTTCAGCTGAGAATATACATGCTTTTTAACCAGACATGAGCATTAATTGTTCACATACTTGCTTGTGTACTTTGCTTGTTACTGGAAAACTCCACTAGGGGGCGCATTAGAGACCTCAGACTGGATAGATGAGCCAAATTCGTAAGGTGAAAACAGAACAATAAAGATGGCAAAAATAGGGGAAGTTAGTGTTTGGTTGTCTTCCTTACAGAAAGAAACTACAGAAGTCTTACCTTAGACTGTATGTAAGGACACTAAACCATTTATTCCATGTCTTGTCTTTGAAACCTTTCGTCATTTTTACCTCTGCTGACACAGTGACCTTACATCCTGTTAAATGGGTCCATACACTGCCACTTACAGGTTACAAACATATAGCAGCTTACAAACGTGAAGCATTCATTTCTAAGGATGTACACAAAAAATGCTTCAAACAAACACAAAATACGTGAGGCAGCCATAATAAATACAATATGTGTAATCAAAAGCAAATATATTCTGGGCCAAATTTAGCTTCAATTCCAGTGACCTGGAATTGTAATAAGCAAGTGTAATGGATGGACGAACGGATGACAGACGGGCAGAATTACAACATAATTTCTGCTATTAACCAGTCAACATCTGTTTTGCTCTGCAGTGCTGTGGCCAGTTCAAGCCAACATTCAGAACAAAACTATGGCTAACAGAGGGATCTGCAGCCTGTCAACTATCATGGCTCAACTGCAGGTGGGGTAAAGTTCAGAGACATTTTATAACTGTGTGGCAGAGCCCCTCTCTTATGAAACCAGCCCCCAGAATGGATTAAGAAAGCAGACACCTTTTGTATCTTTAATATTAGGCTTAAATGTTCCTTTTTGATAAAAACATATAGTTATGGTTGGCTAGACTGACCATTAGCCACCCCTTTAATTTTAATGCTATTGGCTTAAACTGCTGAGGGGTGTCCTATGATGCACTGAGTACTTTCCCACACTTTTCTCTTTAACCCTTTATTCGCCATGTTTAAATGTACAACATTATTATTGTCTTTAACGTTTCTCCTTTTCTTTCTCAGCATGCATCCTTAGCATTATGGCGCTTGCTGACCCCTCTTGTGCTCTCCACCTCCAACCGGTCAAGGCAGATGACACCCTTCCTTTCTCTGGCTCTGCTGGAGGTTTTCTTTCTTGTTAGATGGAAGTCTTTCCTCCTCACTGCCACCTGTCACCCCATGCACGCTCAGGATGGAATTAAAGTCAAGATTCAATGCAATCCTTTAGCGATAATTTGTTTGTGAGCTGGACTATATGAACACTGTTTTTATGAATTATAATGTCTCCTTTAAATAAATTCTTGGACAGGTTTTTAGAAATGGCCAAAAGACTCACAATTAGCGATGTGCTGCATGACAATTTAAAGTGAACTTTTCACAGCCCTTGAACATGTGCAAATATCAGTTCATCACAGGGTTGATGAAGATCATTGTGACGTGCAGTTATGGTGGCATTTTTTCTTTATACCTCATTTTATGCCTTACTATAATAGAAAAATTAACATTTGGTTTGGAGAAGTCATGTCATTTGACCCCTGATGAGAACAACTCAGTCAAAATGTGTAATTTCAGGATTTATATTTGAACAGACAGCAGTCTTACTTTAGATGTTTAAACATTCTGCTCTTTGGGGCTGTAGCTCTCATCTAGAGTTGTGCTTGTTTTGACAGAAGGAAGTCAAGTGTTGTCTTTACCCTCTGAGTGAGGTGAGGTTAGGGGACCCCAAGGGTGCCGTGTGAAGCTGCCGCCTGACGGTGGAGTGCAGCAGCCTGCCCTGCCTCTGCTCCACCCTGTCCTGATAGTTCACCAGCAGCACCAGCAGCAGAAAGAAAAGCTGGGACACACAGTGCTGGAGAAAAAGAGGACATAGAAGAGAAATCACAAACAAATGGAGACAACTTGTTACAAAATGCTTGTAGTTTATTCATACCCTCATGAGTGACCTCAACGCTCGGACTTTGCGGGCCTCTTCTTTCGCCTGAAGTAGCCCATAGCCGCACGGTGGTCGTACTTTCCCAATGGGTTCTCCACCTGCCCTGACCACGGTGGTTTCCTGAGCCAGTAGCTCATCTACTTCTGGATCCACCGGCCTCCACAATGCGGTGCAGATCAAAGCCTGCACACACACCTGTTCAGGAAGAACAAGGATTAAAGGAAATTCAAAGACTAAAAAAAACATAGATTCCTGTTTGAATTTACCTTGAGAGGCTCCAGCAGCACAGCAGAGGTAAAAAAGGCAGAGAGAGCAGATATTAGCCACATGAATACCACTGCTCGGGAGAAGGAACTTCCATAGAGTCCCACCACTGCAAGGCACGCTCCAACCAGAACAGCCACCAGCGGGTAGATCACGCAGAGCACCCAGGGAGGAAGCAGCCAGCTGGGATGACTTCGAGCAACACCTGCGGTGGAAGAATGGAGCTACATTTATCTGGATAACTGGAGGTTTCTGTCCAAAAGAATAAAAAATGCTACGACAACTGTATCACTGGTACTTTTCAAACACAAGTGTATCACCGAGAGCTTTACAAAACAGAAAAAAAGAAGAAAAAGATCAAAGACAACAACAGCTATTTGCAAATGGATATATTATTCATTGTCTTAAAAGTGGAAATAAAAATATAAAAAAAAAATTAAAACACTTTTAAAAAAACACAAGATTTAAAACAAATGGTAAATTAAACATACACTTTATCAAAGAAGTAAGTTTTAAGATTTGTCTTTAAAAAAGCAGAAGGTCTGGGTATAGGTTAGCAGGTTAGCAGTTGGATCCTGCTAACCAGGACAGGAGCCTGAAAACTAAAATCTCTGCTCCTGTTCTGGACTTACAGATCCTAGGAACCATTAGTAGGCTAGCTTTCTGCTAGCAAAGAGTTGCATTGGGATGATACAGAACAATGAGCTCCATTTGCCTGGCCACTGAGGGCTTTATATGTTATTGAAAGAATTTTGAAACCTGTTTAAAATGTAATGGGAAGCCAGTGAAGAGAGGTCAAGAAAAATGATCTTTCTTAGTTCTCTGGCAGAGTGCTGATAGAGTTTTGTATTAACTGATAAGATACCACAAAAGAACTGTACTATCCATGGAAGCGGACCAGGGTTTGTTTAAAGCAGACCAAACAGCACCAATGTGAATGAACCCTAAGTCAGAACGATTTTCCCCCAGACTAAGAGAAGGATCATCTGGCCTGTTATTAGCTCTCTGTTTAAAAGACTACCTTTGATGACATTGGGCTGCACTCATGCCTAGAATCAGTAAACTGCACATCTGAAAAGCAAAGTCAATGCTGAAAGTAGGTTTTAGAACAGTGGTTTTTAAACTTTTTTCAACAGAGATAACTTTTTAGCCAATTACCTTCAATGCAGAGTATCCTTTGGTTGGAAACAGACGTAAACAATGTTGTGCAATCAATACCTGATTTATTAAAACTGGTAGCAAAAGAAACACTTTCAATAACAGAAAATATTTCAAACACGTTGAATGTGAATGATCCATGACTAAATTCATGGCAAACCTTTTCTTTACCACTATAAAACTCAGACTATTTTCATTAAAGATGTCCTCTCTGGCTGGCTTTCCCTCCAAACTTGCAGAACAGGATGTGCAACATGTCCAACAAAAGCTACAGGTTTAGATTATGTCTCCCATTTGTGGATTCATCCATCTGGACTGAAAATGAGTGTCCAAGTTTTCCCACAACTTGTCCATCATTGTCTACCAGAACCTGCCAGCAGCAGGTCTTCAGAGATGGTGAAGGTTTTCTGGCTTTAACTACGAGTAAAGACACTACAGTTCTGGAGCTTATAACCAAGGTTCGAATTACAGGGGAGCTAAGGGGAGCTCAGCTCCCCTGAAAAGCAGATGAGCTCCCCTAAAGACATTCAGCTGATACTTTATGGGGGAGCCCTAAGAAATAGTCCACTTTCAGCTTACATTGAATTTTTCCATAAGGTTCCTGATGTTTCTTAAAAATAATAACATTAATTTGTTGGTGTTGTGTGTTTATTTGTTTATTTAATATAAATGCTTTAGGTCAAAAAGCTTAGTCATGCACTTGGAGAAGGCTTTACCAAATATTACACACCCTGACCAAGTAGGGTTTATGAAGAACAGGTCATCAACAGACAATATGCAATGGTTATTACATTTATTGTACTTGATGCAAACAAAAAATGATCCAGTTATTGTTCTTTCACTTGATGCTGAGAAGGCCTTTAATCCTGTGCAATGACAATTTTTATTTGCTCCTTTGTCACCATTTGGATTTGGACCCAATTTCACCAAATAGATTATAATATATAAAAGCCCAAAGGCCGCCGTAATTAGTAATGGTATGATCTCACCTTCATTTAATTTTTCGAGGGGGACTCGATAGGGTTGCCCCCAGTCACCCCCTGTCAATATTATTGTTTGGAATGGAACTATTGGCTTTTGAAATCAGAGCAAACATTAATATTAAGGGTGTGGAGGAAGGTGGGAGGAAACACAAATTCTTGATATTTTGGCTTTTGTAAAAGACCCTACAAATGCAATTCCTCATTTAATGAGAATTGTACAATACTATTCCAAAGTATCGGGGTACAAAGTCAATTAGATGAAATCAGAAACCTAAATCTGATTTCTGTAATTAAAATCTGATGTCAAACTATGGATCTACATGGATCCCAGAAGGGCTGAAATACCTGGGAATCAAACTAAGCTGTGAGTTTGACAAAATGCCCAAATTAAACCTAGAACCAGTGTTACAGAAAATCAAAACTAATCTAGGCGAATGATGTACACTTAAACTCACATTGTGGGGAAAAGTCAATGTAATAAAAATGGTAGTTGCAGCCAGCTAAACTATATATTGATGATGTTACCAATTACAATATCACCTGAAATATTTAAACAATATGATAAAATAATTAACTTCTTATGGGATGGGGAAGATGGGAAAAACTGAGGGACAAAGAGTGCCTAGAGCTACCAGATCCAAGATTGTACTATATGTTATTTAGAAAAGAAATAGAATAGAAATACTTTATTAATCCCTTCGGAGAGCCCTCAGGGAAATTTGAAACAGCTAAACTAGCCAAACACTGGGCTGAGGACAAGCAGTTGCTATGGGTAAATATTAAAAATGACCTGTCATCTCAGTTACTCTGATTAGTAGTTTATCTCAGCATTCACATAAGACATTGAATCCAATTATATCCCACTCTAAAGAGATCTGGGTTAAAGCGAACCAGATGTATAAGTTCTCACAGTGTAAACAACTTTATTCTTCTCTGTGGCATAGATCTGTAATTACTACAGGAAAGTTAGCAATATTCTGGAAAAAAAAAAGGCTCTTAAAAAGGATATGTGATGATGCTGACTTACATGAAGAAAGGGTACTTATGTCATATACTCAAATGATAAAAAAAATGCAACCTGGTAGAGAAGTCACATTTCTGGAAATACCTCCATGATTCAGTTGGAGAATATAAACCACATTACAGACTATCTAACGTTAAGGAGTTTTACAGAGCTTCTGATTTTTATAGAGCTGCAAACAGACTGCTTAGTAAAGGCTGCAGGAAATTAAAATTTATACGGGAGAAGGTTCTGTGGTGTGTAATAGAGAAAGGAGAGATGATCATATCAGACACTGGAAAATACCTGAAGGAAGCTAAAAGCAACCTCAATAAATATAAAATTATACACTGATATTATTATACACCATTAAGGCTCAAAAGAATGGGTTTAATAAATAATAGTTTGTGTTAGAAATGCAACAAAGACACTGGAACTCTAATCCACAGTATTTGAGAATGCTCAGTTATTCAGCTATTTTAGAGAAAAACCTTGGATTGTTTGAGTTGTTTGTTGGGAAGAGAATTACCTTTGTCTCTGAGACTGTGTTCACCAGGACCCAAATACACAACTTACCAAAGGAAGCATTCTCTGTGATCTATTCTCAGACACTGGAAAACACCTAAAGCTCCAACAATAAAGGAGTGGGCAAATGCTATGACAAGAATGGCTTCATTTAAACACATGCTCAACAGATTAAATAGCAGACAGAGGAGGAAGTCACCACCATGGCTCCTGTTGTGGGTTTACATCACACATATCTTTGTGGCAGTTGATTTATACTTTGTCCCCCACGTTCACTCAGGTACTCACTGCATCTGTTTTGTATCCTGTGTTGAAATGTAAACAAGTTGTTATACATTAGAATAATAACATAATAACTGTATGTGACTATGTACTGCCATGCACCAGTTAAATTAAAAATGCTAAACTAAAAAAAATAATTGAATAAATAAATAAATAAATCTCACATAAAATGTTAGCAATAAACAAATTTATAAAGATGGCACTTCCAGAGTGTTAGTCCTCCTGTCCACCAGGAGGCAGCACTTCAACCTGCTTTAAGTGGATTTTTGTCACTCCCACAACTTCCCCTCTTCCTCAGAAACCAAATGAGTCACATTGTCATTTTTCGATTGGTTGGAAAGTGGGTGTTGTTTTTTTTTTAATTTTTATTTTTATTTTTTTTGTTGTTGTTTTTTTTTTTTTTTTTTTTTTTTTAAACTGAATACTAAGTATACATTTTAGTTTATAGGCTAACATTATATTTTCTTTAAAACTTATTACAGTTATTAAATTTTTACGTATTATTTATTTATTTTGTTTTATTTTATTTTATTTTATTTTATTTTATTTTATTTATTTATTTATTTTTTTTCACATACCTCTTGGAGTACATGTATCCCAGGGGTTACGTAAACTCACATTTAATAAAAAGTGTTTTAGAGCAACATAAGCTTCCATCCAAACATCCTTTTCAGGGAAGTCCCTGCATATTTCAGCCTCATCTTAACCAAAGCATGTCATAAGCACTTCATTCAGACTTCAGTATGATGTGTCAGCTTGTAAAAATAAAGGGATGTAGATGTCTCCTTTAGATCTTGATTAAAAAAATAAATAAATAAATGGTTGTTTCTAGTTGTTTATAAGTGAACACATCTAAACTCATAATCCATTAAAGCAGCTTTTGATTTATCTGCTTTTAGGTTAGTATCTATACTAACCTAAAAGCAGATAAATCAAAAGCTGCTTTAATGGAGACTGACAGTGCTTCCCACTTTTCCTTGCAAAAATGATACAGATCAGTCAGACTGCTTAGTCTTGTACTTCTTACAGCGTTCTTTAGGTCATGCTGTGGTGTTTAAGAAGGATTTAGAGCTGAGCACTTCCAGAGCTGTCATTTTCTGCTAGTTAAGCCCTTTCTGTTGTAGTTTTAGTGTACAGTGAGCTTTGGATTGTTGTCATGCTGAAGGGCAAAACTCTTCAGCATCTGAAGATGAAGATTCAAGCTGAAGGTTTCTTTTTCTACCCATTGTTGCACATGTCAGGTTTGGTCTATGAAGTTGTGCTTGGTTTTCCTGACAGGGTTTGAGGCATCCATCCATCCTTTCATGTTTTATACCTGCTTTACACTTCTTGCAGAACCTTGGACAAATGACACAAGGTGAGAGGCAGGGCACGCCTGGACAAATCATCGGATCATCAAGCATGCTCACACCTACATCCAGTTTAAACCTGATTTCCACACATAAATGCCCCAGTTTTATCCTGTGAAGCAACAGATCTGGCAACTGCCCCTTTTTGCCCCCTATGGGCATAAATCTCTTACCTAAATGTGTGGTGGAGGAGGATTGTGTAGAACCATGAGAAGAGCCTGGCAGGAAGGTGCTTGCTACTGAGTCCAACGACCACTCAGAGGGACATTTATAGAGTTCTGCCTCACCCAGTGAAGAGTTGGACTCAGGGTCTGGATTGCTAATCTCTGCTCCATATGGAAACGTCTCCTTCTGGTCCTCTGACCAGCTGCTCCAAGAGGTGCTTCGCCTTGAAAGGACACTGAATGAATACTTCTCATAAAGAAAATAATGATAATTTATATAATATGAATATACATGCTCTCTTACGTGACTGAAAATGATGACATGGTTTTTGGGGAGTCACGGCCACTGTCAGAGTTGCTGTTGATTGCATTGGATGTGTCCTCTGCAGCTGCAATAAACATTAGTAGATCTTCATCTAGCACTAAAATCAAGAATATGCAATTGGACAATATTTTCAAAAGCAAATAGCATAATATATTCATTTAGAAAACACTTAACCATCATTTAAAAGATGTAAAACAAGGCACTTTTTCTTTAAATTATAGAAAAGTACGGGAGACATATGTACAGAGGCTGAGACTGGCCATGCCTGCAATTATTTATTTTCACGCCATCTCCAGATCATGAAGCTCGCTTTTGCTCAATAAGCTAATTTTGCTCATTATCTAAAGAAATTTGCCTTTTGTTTTTTCAAGATAACCACCTTCTGAAACTGGTTATTAAAAGATAAGTTCTTTTACCTAAAAACCATAACTTTTTTTTAGCTAGGCTAAATAAAACACAGAAATATAATGAGGCATAGCTTGTTCTAGACTTGACAAAGTATTGGTGATGTAATGGTATCGGTCAATTATGTTGCAATATATCAGCATCTGTCAGTATGAAGCTGAACAAGTTGCAACCACCTTTGGAACTTCTCATCTTGACCACAAAGAAAAACCTGATTACTTTAGAAATAAATTACTTAACTGTTGTAAAAAAAAGTTTTCTTTTACTAAAGCAGCATCTGTCTCATCAAATATTCAACTTACCTGAAGTACTTTGCAGTTTCCTGGTTTAAATGCCTTACACTATAGCAGAATAATTTATCATTCCTTCTGCCACTGACATGGTTTTAACTGTAATTAATGAACTAGCAGCCAATAAACTAAAGACTATTTTGTGGCACATTTCTTTGTAAGCATTGGGGGGCATGTGATAGTGGGATTGGGGGGCGATGACATTATTTTTGTCGATGAAAAGAGCGCCCTGCTAAAAAAGTTTGGGAACCACTGCAGTAGACTAATCCATTGGTTTTAGTTTGTTTATAAAACCTCAACTGTCAAAAAACCTGTTGGTCCTTGCACATTATCCATAAAGATGACAACAAGTTAATGTAGCGCTCCAGTAACTACATTAACTTATTGATCCCAAAGGTCTATACATCCTACAGCCTTACTCATGCCAGTTTGCAGCTTCTAATGACAAACTAAAACTTATATTGTCGTCCTCTTTTACAAACTTGTTGCAAATGATTGCCTGTGATGTATATGGACCAGGTTGTCATTGCAAATAAGAACTGGTTCTCAGTTGGCCTACCTGGTTAAATACATTTCTTATTTTCTCAATTTTTTTTTTTCTCCAAACAATGTTAAAAAAAACATGTCTTTAAACATGGCTCTTCTCAGCTTCTGTACATATGTAAACTGCAGATAACATTTTTTTCTTGGGCTTGTGATCCAGCAGATGCCGCTGTATACAAATCCAACCGCCATTTTGTGTGTTTTGTGACAGTTTTGGTATCTGCTGCCGTCTGCAGACTCTGATAGCAGAATGAAAATAATCCGGACTGACAACATTAGGCAGTGGTCCTCAGTTACTGGTAAAGGAATTTTATCTGCCAATCTTGACGTTTTTTTTTTTTTTTTTTTTTATTATTTGTTATTTAGGCATTGGTTACGACAACAACCAGAATATAGTAAGGATCAACACGGTGAAAAAAGTCCGCTTGACATTCCTCCCCATCTCGGTACTGTGATTCGTTACTGTAATAGCCAGATCGCTTAGTTGTAGTCAATCACTGCAGACCAATGATCCTAATAAATCCGATTTATTGTTGTAAATGCAGCAGCAATGTGTTGCTTCTCCACAATTGTGGAATAATCTGCCACATCAGAGAGGCCCTTCAATGTCCAGTTTTAAAACTTGTCTTGAAACCCAGTTTTATTATTTGGCTTTCAACTTTTTTTATTATTATTATTTGTTATTTGTTTTAATTGTTTTTTATTGAGTTGGGTTTAGTTGTTCCCATGTCTTATGTTTTTTTTTTTTTTCTTTTTTTTATATTTATATTGATTTTATTTGTGTGCAGCACATTGCAGCTGTGGTTTTAAAGTGCTTCATAAAAAAAGTTGGTGTGGTTGGTATGGTAATTTCATTTAAACTAAATTTTAAAAAACACTGCTTTGAACACAAACAAATACTAAGCCCTGATTTCTATTCAGTGTGTTTTAATGACTCACCAGAAAGACTTGGAAGTGTTGTAATGTTGTGGTTATGGACTGGGACTGGGTTGGTGTTCGTGAGGAGAGACTTCTGGTCTGACTGAGCTGAACAGTCCTGAGGAAGGGAAAGTGAGCAAGACACAGAAAGCAGAGCAGCGGGACAGATGGAGGATGTTGGTGAAGCCAGGTTGAGCTGCATAAGGCCCTTTTTCCGCCTCAGCTGGCGGGTCAGGCCTCGTGAAGGGGATGTCACCTCGTCCTTCTCATGATGTGCTTTGTTTGTCTGGGGAACCAAACCAGAGGTAATCCAGAAGTCCAGGATACTGGAGTTTAATGCCTTGCTGTCCAGCAACTAGAGCCAGAAGAACAAGAAAATTTTTAAGCTAATTCCAAGAAATAAGACGAGCAGAAAAAAGGTGTTGGCATGTTTGGGTGCTCCTACAGATGTTGGGCTGTCTTGCACCAAGCCAGAGGAATCTTGCATGGACAGGAAGGAGGGCCTAGAGATTTCTGATTGGTCAAGGTAGACATCCATCTCCACAGAGTGGCACACCGGAGAGGGAGGGACTGACACATCTGAAGATACCTGGTTTACAGCCACACATAATAATACATCAACCTGCCAAACTTATTCACAATGAACAAGTTCCGGTCAGGTCAAGTAGTTAAATATCCAAATTTGAAAAATTGTCAATAAAGTTTTGCTGATTTACCTGGTTAAGAGCTCTTGTAAATAAGAAACAGAGGAAACACTGGAGAGGAAAGACCAGTAAGGCAATGACCATCCCCATGGCAACCGTCTCCATATTAACCAGCAGATGGGCAGACACAGGTCGTCTTGTGTAAAATGGACACGGATCAGTTTCATCCATTTAGTCCTTCAGAATCAACTGATTGGCTGGTTTCTATCTGGACAATCTTACATTTTGCTTCCTACAGTGACTAAAAGAAACAACACACTTTTTAATCATATTTTAAGATTCAAGCTAACTTTCTCACCTCTGACCTTCAGGGCCAACGGCTCCGTACCACAAAGCCCCCAGTGCCAGGTAGAGGTGCAGCATGAGAATACTGCAGGTGACCCTCTGACCTCTGGTGAAACAGCTGTGAGTGGGCCGTTCCCACAGTGACAGCCACAAGTGGCGCTCCACCATCCCAAATACCAACTGGGAGGTAAAGACTCGTCGAAACTGAGTCAGCTCCTCTGGACCTACGGAGAATGTAGAGACTGAAAAGTGTTTCAATTCCAAAAATAGAGCTCTAACCAAGGCTTGTATTTGCCTCTTTGGGTCTGTCAGGTAGTTCTTTGCATTAGTCCTGAGCCCTAATTTCTCTATATTTTCCTTTTAAGGAGCCATACTAAAAGTGGTCTTGAGTAGGAGTTCTTCATGTTTATGAAGATCTATGAAGTTTTTCTTTGGACTTTGGTAAGTTTTTCCACCTTTTTCAGTTCCGTCTTTATACCAAATATTTCCCATATCTAAACCTGGACAGATGGAGGACAAAATAGAATGGGTCAGGACTGAAAGAGCTCCTAAATAGATTAATAGTATGTAAAAATTGTGTCCTGAAGGATGAGAAAAATCTAGCAAAGACTTGACACAGAACATTTGGCCCTTCAGTTTGTCCACTTGGCAAGTTTGTTGCTACAACTGAAGAAATGGGAGCAAATTGTGTCTTTGCAACAATTACAAGCAACAAATCTCCAGAAAAAACTCTAAAAGACCTTAAAAAAACCTGGAAAACTACTGCTTAAGACTTAAAAGATTTTAGGAAAGTCTGGATCCCTGAAATCAAAAAAATTAAAGAAATGAAGGATGCCTGAGGACCTTTGCAAAGGACTGGATTTCATCATCTAGTCCAGGATCATGTTTGACATTCTAATAAACACACCTTAAAAAAACCAACAAAAAACAAACTATTTAAATACCAAACTATTATAAAATGAGACATTTTGGAACTTGTAAGCCAATGATGATCAGGTTTAGTTTACATGAAGCAAGGACTTCCTTCTCCACTGTGCTGTTTCTTTGATTCTCAACAGAAAGCCAGTCATCCAGCAGGAAGAAGAACATGTGGTCTGTCTGAGGGTCCCACACCACCACATGCTGAACGTACCACGATGGGTCCAAACCTGTATTCACACCAAAGACATGCAGATTAGCGCGTTAAGTAAGAAAATACCTTTAGACTCATCAATTTTATTTTTGAAAACATTGAACTTTTTTGTTTTATTGGAATGCAGTTACAAAAAAAGTCTGATATGCGTTTATTCCTATATTTCTGATAATTATTGAAAATGTATTGTTATTGCATTACCAGCACGTGTAATATCAATATTACAAAGACATTTTACATTAAATAAATGTGATTTAAGGGGCTGCATTCAGTAAAGATGAGGGTCTGCTTTTGTACATGTACTATAATTAACTAGCATGCATTGCTAGTACTGGTTTCGACTCCCTTAATTTCCCCTGCGGATGTGCTGCACATCCATGATGAGAATCTTGCTTTTCACTACATCCCAAAGCTGCTCTACTGGACTGAGATCTGGTGACTGTGGAGGCCGTTGGAAGTCCAGTGAACTCATTGTCATGTTCAAGCAGGTGGAGATGATCTGAGCTTTGTGACATGGTGCATTATCCTGCTGGAAGTAGCATCAGAAGATGCAACACTGTGGTCATAAAGGGATGGACATGGTCAGCAACATTACTGTGGTAGGCTGTGGTGGTTAAACCAGGCCACGTTGGTGCTAAGGGACCCTCCCAACACCATTTAACCACCACCAGCCTCAACTGTTTATACAAGGCAGGATGAATCCATGCTTTCATGATGTTTCCACCAAAATCTGAGCCTATCATCTGAATGTGGAGCTGAAATGGAGACTCATCGGATCAAGCAACATTGTTTCCTCTTCTGTTGTCCAGTGTTGGTGAGTGTGTGTGAATTGTAGCCTCAGTTTCCTGTTTTTAGCTGACAGGAGGCACCTGGTGTGGTCTTCTGCTGCTGTAGACCATCTGCTTCAAGGTCGGGCATGTTGTGTGTTCAGAGATGCTGTTCTGCAGACCTTGGTTGTCTGCCCAGTCTCCTCTGAGTGGATCAGCAGTTTTCTAAAATACCCAGACCACCCCATCTGCTACCAACAACCATGAAACATTTACCGTCTCTTAAATCCTCTTTCTTCCTCATTCTGATGCTCAGTTTGAACTTCAACAAGTTGTCTTCACCATGTCTACATGACTAAATGTACTGAGTTGCTGTTATGTGATTGACTGATTAGCTATTTGTGTTAACCAGCAATTGAACATGTGGCCCTAATAAAGTAAAAGTTAAAGACAGTGAGTAGCAGCATTCAGTGAGTTTGCATGTCAGATATTTTCCTTCTATCATGAAGCCCTATAAATATGTCCACTTCATCCACAAACCTTTTTGGTAACTTGATTTAATATTGATTTATTTATAGTTCCTCTACTTTTTTTATTTTTCTCCATTTTGTTGTTACCAAATACCTGTGTTATCATGCCAGATGCGAATTTTCCAAATTTCTCCCAGGTTTTCATCTGTCTCCACCTCAAACTGGTCCAGGCTGCCGCGCTGAAAAGCTCCATCCCTCTGCAGATGGCGAGAGCCGCTCTTGTTGACGCCATGCAAACTGATGCCAACATGCGCTGTGGTGCCTGATGAAATGAAGTGTAGTATAAATCATTTCCATAATAAATAACCTGAGGCTTAATAAGGCCACACATGACATTAAACTAAATTCTTATACTTTTGGCCATTTTTACAATAAGATGTCATTGCTGACCTGCCCCTGGCCACCAGCCAGTCTTCACCAGCACTCTGTAGTGGTAAAGTCCTGGTCGGCCACACAGAGGGACTTGGTTCAGTCTAAGGCTGTCTAAGTGGTCCAGTTTGTGTGCAATGAGCCCCACTAGCAGATGAAGCAGAACCAGGACAGCACAGACAATACCCGCCACCATGTTCCGCACAAGCCCTACGGACTGCAAACATAAGGCATGCAAAGAGGAAGAAGAGGAGGAGCATGTTGATGACTAATCATATCCAAATCTTTAGTAAAGTTGTGTTTTCACATACCGGTGGAAGCAGAACTACAGCCCCAGGATGAAGAAACAAACTGGCCCCAAACATGGTGAGATGCTGGGTGAGACAGTGAGCCGTGTGCAGTGTACTGCCCTCCAGTGAGCGAAGACCCTCACTGCTCCAACGCTTTTCTTTCACACTGTAGTACTGGCACAGAGAGCTGAACACACACACTGACATGATGACAGGTCCGCCGTCGGCCAGAGAAGAGGTCAGGTTGACAGAGAGCGACTTATCTCTTCCATCCAACCTGTTACGGTGGAAAATTAGTCATGTTACGCACATCTTTCTTCATGAAAGTCCGCAATCGAAGCAGTAAGTTAAAAACGAAGTTTCATGACTTACAGCGGAGACAGAAAGATGGTTTTCTCAGAGGACGTGGTGGGAGCAGAGAGAGTGAGAGCCCACTCTCTCACAAGGGAATCCAGGGATGCATTAGTCCCGGGCACTGCAGAGATCACTTCTGTTTTGACATGCCCCAGACTCACTGGAGTAGCTCCTAGAGATTTATAATTCAGTTTGAAAATTGCTTTTTTAATCCATAATTGATGTGGCAACTGAAGATACACAGTAAAGATAATTAATTATTATGCAGAAGCTGCATGGCTCACTTTTAGTGTTCAGTAAAAGACCTTTGACATTATGGAATGTCATAGGAAAGCAACAATTTTTGACTTAAGTCATGAAAAAGCATTCATATTTCAAAGCTAACAATCATTGCAATGACCTAAATCTAGACTGAACAGGAGTATTGAAACACGATAAAATATTTCTAAACTGTATTTATATCACATTTACAAAGTAAGAAGTACTAAGATTAATGGTTATAATTATCAATTAAAGATGAAGATTATGGGTAACTGAATATTTTTGGCCTTTTTGCCGCTTCATCAGGGGGAAATTTCCACTGTGATTGGCTGCTTTAGTTTATCATTCACTGGAAAAAATAGAAATATTATGATGGTTCAATCCAAAGCCAAGGACAAATTCTGCATCCACAGCTGAGAACGTGGAAGCTACTTTACAAAGCTTAATTGTGGCCTTACACTCATTGTTTGGCTGTTAAACACTCATTTTTACATATACATGCTCCTGATTCTCACAGCAGGTTTTCTGACCAAAGCTAGCAGTAAAAGCTACAAAACCCTTTATAGAGTTAATATGCTCATTTTGACATTAAACAACAAATGGAAAAGGTTAGCAGTTAGCTTCTGAACTAGCTGTTCACAATCACAGCTCTACTTGTATTAGGTGAACAATAGTAGTAAAACCTCCTCTACAGTATACTATTGCAAAGAAATGACAGAAATGTTAACATAATGAACTTAATCAGGTCAGTTATGAGCCAGATATCACCTTCAGGAGCCAATAGAAACCCAAAACAACAACAAAAAAAAGGAAAAGTAAATACTGCATTTGGATGAACATTTGGAGACTAAATTATAAAGTAAAATGAAGCTGTGTTACATTATAATTTAAACCAAAAGCAACCGATTGCTAACAGCTTTTTTCCTGACAAGCGAGTGGTTTGTTAAGGCTTGTACATATTTGGCAAGAACAAAGAAATTTGTTCTCTCTTCCAGGGCTGCAAGAAAAAAAAATGATGTTATCTTTATAAAGCCCATAAAAACTTGAGAAAGGGGCTGAGAATAATGGTGATATTTAGTTTTGTGAGCAGTCAAGCGTGGTGCCACTCTAGCAGGTCTACAGTAAGCTGAGGGTAGCTGCAGAGTTGTGTGATAACATTTCTCGAGCTATTTGTAACCCTGTGTTGCAACCCACTGTACCTGGAGCCAGGCTGAAGTTGAAGGAGATGTATAAGCCTGCATTTTTATCCCGGCCATCCACAGCTTTCACTGCAAAGTTTAGCTGTCCATCATCAGGGAGAGTTACAGTAAGACATGTCTCATTCCCATCTTCATTTATGCTCCCATTTCCATTTCCATCACCTTGTGCTGCAGGGTACTTGTTGGGGAGGGTGACCCTTATGGCTTGTTCAGGATTCAAGTCCTGGATGGGTATGGGTTGACCTTGAGGGGTTGTGATCTTCATGGAAAGCACAGAGGTGGAAATAGGAGGGTTGGCGGCAGTCAGCAAAGGATTAGAATCCAGTGCTCCATCTATACCAAACAACACCTGCACCACCTCTGACCTCTGACTCTTCAGGTGAGTACTAAGGGAGCGGGGAATAAGGAACTGACAAGGATGAAAACTATTAGATTCCTCAGCTGATGATGACTGCATAGGGGTAATCTGACGTCCGTTAAACTGGTTTGACTGGTCAGTGCAGAGGAGGTCCGCTGGGTCTCCAAAGAAGCCAGCTGTCCTGATATACTTGGTGGAGAGCAAAAGGGGTGCTTCTCCCTGGACATGTGAATGCATCAAAATACGCATCAGTGCTCCAGCATGGCTTAGTGCTGATAGGGCAATTCTTGATGCTGCCTGCAGAGTGCCTCTGTAGGCTGGGTGAGGGCTAGAACCATTGCCTGACCCAGATATAACAGCCAAGGAGCTACCTGGTGAAACAAAGAACAGCAGGTAAAGTTCACAATCAGTACAAATAGTTTCATGTTACATGGTCTCATGTTGCAGCTGACCAGCACCTATAACACTGAGGATGTTTTTTCCTGTGTCAACAGTTGGTGAATCAGTAGGGCTAATTTTTTGCTTCATCACATGGATCATTTTTCCAATAAACTCCAGAACTCTTTTCTGACATCTCGCACTTAACAGCTCATGAGAAACAGCCTGAAATACAAAGGAAAGGTACAGTAAATATAGGAAATTGGAGAAAATCTATAGATTAAATGGGAATTTTATTTTGACATATGTATAAATACTCTCATCAGCCACTTTATCAGGTCCACCCATTCAATTGTTTGTTAACAAAAATATTTAATCAGCCAATCACATGGCAGTAACTCAATGCATCTAGACATGTAGGCATGGTCAAGACTACTTGATGAAGCATCAGAATAAGGAAGAAATGGAATTTAAGAGACTTTGACTTTAAATTTAGAAAGAGGGTTGTTGGTCTGAGTATTGCAGAAACTGCTGAGGATCTACTGGGATTTACAGACTCAACCATCTTTAGAGTTTACGGTCTGAAGAAGAGAAAATATCCAGTGGGCAGCAGCTGTCTGGACCAAAATTCCTTGTGGATGTCAGAAGTCAAAGGACAATGGGCAGACTGGTTCAATATAATAGAAAGGCAACAGGAAAACAAATAAGCACTGCTTCCAACCAAGGTATGAAGAATACACAACATGTCCAGATGGGCTACAGCAGCAGAAGAAGACACCAGGTGCAACGCCTGTCAACAGGAAATGGAGGTTCACTAAAATTAGAAAACATACGATTGGAAAACATGTTGCCTGGTCTGATGAGTCTCCATTTCAGCTCCGCATTCAGATGGTAGGCTCAGAATTTAGTGGAAACATCATGGAAGCATGGATCCATCCTGCCTTGTATCAACAGGTGACCACAGTGTAGCATCTTCTGATGTTACGTCCAGCAGGATAATGCACCATGTCACAAAGCTCAGATCATCTCCAACTGCTTTCTTGAAGGTGATAATGAGTTCACTGGACTCCAATGGCCTCCACAGTCACCAGATCTCCATCCAATAGAGCAGTGTTGGGATGTGGTGGAACGGGAGATTCTCATCATGAATGTGCAGCAACTGTGTGATGAAGAACTAAAGCAGTTCTGAAGGCAATAGGGTCCAGTCTGGTACCAGCAAGGTGGACCTGATAAAGTGGCAGGTGAGTGTTTATGCACATTCTCCATTCTAGGTTGAAGCTGTTAAAGCAGATAAAACTGAGACCAATGTTTGGCTACTCATTTATCTATTTTAATCATTGCAGTAAAGACGAAAATCAAGACGAGAAAGATTTACAACAGAGTGTCTCAGTGCTGAGCTGAGCTGGTCAACATCCTGCAAGGTGGACACAGGAAGAGAGGTGAGAGCCTGGGTAACATTTTCCCGGATCTCCCTCCTATCTGCAAGTTCCTCAGTAGTCCCTCCAATCTCCATCTGTTGATGATGGTGAAAGTGTTATGTAATGTTAAATAGATCAAAATTATTTTTGTGGTATATAAATCAGACACGTTACCTGATTGAGCTTGCTGGTGAGAGCAATGGAGTAAGGAATGATCTCCTGAGGGTTGCCATGTTGGACTAGAGCCCAGAGTTCTGTCTGGCTCTTGTTTTTGAGCCACTGAATGGGAACTTTGTCACTTGCAGGATTTATAACTGTCAATGTTCTGAGGAATGAAGGGATCAGGACTGTGTTTAAATTCCTGAAACCTGGACATAGATATTGTACCAGACAGGATTTGCCTTCAAATGTTCTTTAAACCCTTGATGATGAGTTGTAGCTTATGAAGCCCATAACAACATAAAATATCAGTTTTATTTCCACTCCAGTTACCTTAAATCTACTCTTTTTATTACCTGTTCAGAGCAGTGACCATTGCTCCCAGATGGTCCTCTACCAGCACACTAACTGTGATGACCGACATGTTTTTTTGATGCCCAGGACTTCCCACTGGGACCAGGCTGCTGAAAGTTGAGCGAGTACCCCTAGGGGGATAAAATGAGAGATTTTGTTTATATATGATTAATAAGTCTGATTTTCATGGGAAACTATTGTATAACTCATTAATCAGTGTCATGATATGTTGTAAAAATGTAGTATGGTTGTAGGATGAGGACTCTATTCACCTGTAGAGAGTGAGCACAGGGCACATGATGCCAATGTGCTGGCATGATGCCACCTGGAAGGTATAGAGCAGCTGAGAAGCCCCGCTTTCATCATTTTTCCATCCTGCCAAAATTTATTAGATGCAATCAAATATGGTACAGCAGAAGTTTTATATCCACCGATAAGCCTTTACATTATGATGATTGACAGGTGAAGTAAAAACACTGATTAGATCATTACAGTGGCACTTGGCTGTAAGTGGGAAATGTGAGGCTCCCAGTGTCCTTGACGTTAATGTAATTAAAGCAGAAATAAATGACAAATTTAACTATTTTACCAACTTTGACAGGATCATAGCATCTCCAGAACTTTAGATCCTGTAGGATATCCTAAGTCTGCAGTGGACAAAACCTTCCGACAGTGGCCCAAGGAAGGAAAACCAGTAGCCATAAAGAATGGCATGGCTCAGTCATGCACGTATAGGAAATCTGAACCAATAGAAGAGGTAGTGTAGCATAAATTGCTGAAAATATGCATCATGTGTCGAGTATGGGGCTGTACAGTTGTAGACTGGTCAGGACCTGCATCCACTGCCAGAAGCTGGACCACAGTAGAAAAAGGGGACCTAATCTAATAAACCATATTTTCTCATTCAAGCATTGTTGGAATATATTGGATGAGACCCAATCTCAATAACTAGAACCTGCTGCCAGGGCTGGACTGGCCATAGGGCATACCGGGCACTTTCCCTGTGGGCCGATGGTGATTATGGGCCTGGCCGGCGGATTATTATTTATTTTTTTTTATTTTATTTTATTTTATTTCATTTTTTTTGGAAGTGGGGAAGAGTTCCTACACATCTTACTAATGTTATTAGTATTGGTGCACAAAACTAATAGATCGATCATCAGCCCATTAGCCATGATTGATTCTGGGCTGGACCAATCACAGCCGAGGGCCGCCCACCCGTTTGGGCCGCTGCAGTCAATCAATCATACACGGTCACGAAGAGAGGTTCACAAGATGGAGAACGCCAAAAAACGGAAAGGAGGGGCAGAAAAAATTCGGGAGAAAAAGAGACAAGCGCTTCAGGCAGATGCTGCCAAATGTACTAAGATTACAGAAATGTTTGCTGGTGGCCGGCGAGGAGTTCCGTCTTCAGCATCCAGATCCAAAGCAGTCCCGGGCGATGATGGTGGAAGTGGCCGGCAGGTGGCTGAGGGGAAGGGAGGGCAGGACGGGAGACCGGCGACGCCGGCGACTGGCCGTGCAAGTGGAGAGAAAACTGCACTTCAGGTAAGAAATAAACTGTACCTGGTCAGTTTAGATAAAGTTTATTTGGTGTTTGGCATATTTTCTTTGTGCTCGCTTACTCTTGAGCTACTAGTTACAAGCAGGCTAAAGCTAATTCTACATGCTAGCTAGTGGGCTTTTCTACCGGTGTGCAGTTTTTTGGTCGATGCTATACTTATTGTGATTTTAATGCTTTAGTAATTTTATCCATTAGGTAGCTAGGTATAGTCTTAAATAGATAAATATTTCAGTGTTTTACTTATTGGCATATAAACACACACTTTTTAGAAAATTTACTAAGAAAGATAAAGCTCAACAGAGCACAAATGTTGACCTAGTAAATGATGAGGATATATTCATCATACTTTCTCTGCACTGGCAGATACAATTTGAATTGAATTAAATTAACATTGCCAGGAGATGTAAAGCTGCAAAAAACATGAAAGTCGCTTTGGGTTTAAAGTTACTATTTTAAAGTATTTGTCTTTATTCTTGATATGCTGTGTTTTAATCTTTTTTAATTACTAACAACGCCATTCATTATCACACTTGTATGTTTCTGTTCAATTTAAAATGTTTTTTTTAATGAAATATTTTAGAAGGCCTTAATTTATCTGGTAAAATGTGGCCTTGAGATTGTAATCATGATATGAGGATCATGTAGATTTAACAAGAGATAATAGCATCAGTCATTGCATAATTTCTTTACTTGGTTTATGTAGTTTTTCATCAAATAATAACTTGGCCATAATATTACTGATTATTTAATGCAGGTTTTTGTGACTTAGTTATCTGGCAACAGAATAACATAATCTTAACAAATTATGTCAATATTTCTATGTTACACCAGGTTGATTCACCATCACCAGTTGAGCTGTGTGTGAGAGAGACAGAGGAGCAGGAGAGAGAGACAGAGGAGCAGGAGAGAGAGACAGAGGAGCAGGAGAGAGAGACAGAGGAGCAGGAGAGAGAGACAGAGGAGCAGGAGAGAGAGACTGAGGAGCAGGAGAGAGAGACTGAGGAGCAGGAGAGAGAGACAGAGGAGCAGGAGAGAGAGACAGAGGAGCAGGAGAGAGAGACTGAGGAGCAGGAGAGAGAGACAGAGGAGCAGGAGAGAGAGACTGAGGAGCAGGAGAGAGAGACTGAGGAGCAGGAGAGAGAGACAGAGGAGCAGGAGAGAGAGACTGAGGAGCAGGAGAGAGAGACAGAGGAGCAGGAGAGAGAGACAGAGGAGCAGGAGAGAGAGACTGAGGAGCAGGAGAGAGAGACAGAGGAGCAGGAGAGAGAGACTGAGGAGCAGAGACAGAGCCAAGGCATAGACTACTTTGCTCGGCCTGAGCCTGCTATGTTACAGGCATTCTTAGATCACCACCCACAGCAGGATACCAGCAGTGCAGTTTTGATGAGGGTGTTCACCTGTAAAGATGGCACCAGCAGGAAGTGGCTCACTTATTGCAAAGAACGCCATTTATTGTTCTGCTTTGTGTGTCTGGCATTCGCAAAGCGGACTGATACCAGCACATTTATTACAGGCATGAGTGATTGGCGACATGTACATGTGCGCACAGAGGAGCATGAAAAGAGCGCTGCACACCAGACATGTGTTGAAGCTTTTTTCTTAAGGAGCTCAAAAAGCAACATCAGCAGCTTGTTCTCTGGTAATCAGATGTCAGCTCATAGGGAACAAGTCAAAAAGAGACGCCAAGTTTTGGATCGAGTAGTGAATGTGGTCAAAGTACTTGGGAAGAGGGGGCTGAGCTATAGGCAGGTGGAGAATGAGGCCGCATACACCTTGGATGACGATAGCATTGACCATGGTAACTTTTTGGAACTGATTAGAGAACATCTAAATAACTGTATTGAAAAAAGCAGGAAGTTGCATCAGTCCAGTGGATCAAGAGGTAGAGGGTCTCTCATCACCCTACTCTCCAAAACAACCGTTGACTCGGTGATTGACACACTCGGGCACCTCATCCAAGAGAGAATTGCCAGTGACGTCCAGAAAGCTGGAATGTTTTCTGTTCAGTTAGACACAACTCAGGACATAACAGGCTATGATCAGTGTTCAGTTATCCTCAGGTATGTCACTGAGGCTGTGCAAGAGAGGCTTGTTGCTATAGTGAGGTGCGAAGCTGCAACAGGGCAGAACTTTGTGAACTTGCTCTCAGGAGTTTTGCAGCATCTGAATGTGGACAAAACCATGTGCATCGGTAATGCAACAGATGGGGCATCAAATATGCAGGGCCAATATAAAGGCTTTTCAGCACTGATGACCTCGCAGGGTCCAACTCATGTGCATGTGTGGTGCTATGCACATGTACTTAATCTTGTGCTTGCTGACACGACACAAAGTGTCATTGAAAGTGGAACACTTTTCAGTCTGGTTAATGACATCGCTGTGTTCATCAAAGAGTCCTATCAGAGGATTAATCTGTGGGAGAAACAAACCCCAGAAGAGAGGAGACACAGACGTCTGAGTCCAATAGGTGAGACTAGGTGGTGAACCAAGCATGATGCTCTCCAAAAAATCTTTGGACATTTTGGAAAACCGGAAAATGGCCTCTTCATTGATGCAGTGCTTACACTGGAGGCCATTGAAAAACGGGAAAAAGAAAAACCAGCTGTTCGTGCCAAAGCACGGGGCTATAAGGAGTGTCTCTTGAAATATGAAACTGTTTTAACAGCACAGATTTTCCTTCGAGTGTTTGAGCAAACAACCCCACTGTCCAAGTACCTCCAGTCGATGGCAATGGACATCCTCTCAGCCCATCGTATGGTGACTGCCACACAAGAGAGCCTCAAAAGCATCTCTCGGAATTTCACAATTGTGAAGACAGCTGCAGACACATTTGTGAAATGGACAAATGAGCAACTGGAGGAGAGAGAAGACAATACTGAGATGGAAGTGGAAGCTGCACTACCCGAGAAGAGAGCAAAGAAGAGAAAAAGCAGGGCTGGAGAGATGGCTGATGATGAGGTACCCATTAATGCTGACAAAGCATATGAGGTGAAAGTGCACAATACCATTCTGGACACAGCCATTGAGGCAATCCACAGAAGATTTGTCACACATGGTTCTCTTCTTGCTGATTTGGCATGGCTAGATCCCAGAAAGTTTGATCAGGTCAGAACTGCTTCTCTCCCTAGTAATGCACTTCAAAACCTCAGCACATGTCTCCTCAAATTTGATAGCAGGGCAACTGTAAATAACCTCCAGTCAGAACTGAAAAGTTTTGCTGGACAGTGGGACAGGCTTAAGGCATCTCATGTGGATGAGTACAAGACCAGAACAGCAGAGGATGGATCTGCAGAATGGGAACAAGAAAGTGAGATTGTGACCAAAAGCTGTGATTCGTGCAAAAATTGCCCACTGTGCTGCTATCAACTTCTCAGACGGTTCAACATGCTCTCAGATGTTTATCGTCTCCTTGGGCTTGCATACAAGTACCTGCTGACCCTCTCTCTGACTCAGGTAGCCTGTGAAAGAACATTCTCAACACTCAAATTTATTAAAAGCAGACTCAGAAGCAGCCTGTCCGCGAACAGGCTACAGATGTTTATGCTCATGGCCACTGAAAAGGACATTCTCATGTCATTGGACTCCGACATGGTCATTGATCGGGTAGCTGAGAAGAGTGAGCTGTTGAGAAAGTTGCTTTTGTAGCTTGATGAGGGAAAAAAAATGATCAAAACACTCATTATAAGGTATCAGATATTAGATTAAACTTTACTGCCATTGCATAAACATATACTGTATAAACATTGGTTGTTTCTCCAGCCTTAACCTGTCACTGTTTTATAGGATGCTGTCACTCATTTTTGGAAGCCTGCTGTGGTTTCCTCAAAGTAAGTACTGCATAGAATTGGTGATTCAACTAATTTTCTAAATACCAGTACTGTGATCACCTGAGTAAGTCCATCAAGTCTTATTCTTTCTCATCTTTCTTTCCCTGTTTTCTTTCACTATTTAAAGGGTTCCATGTTTGAGGAAATATTATGTGCTGCTGACCTGAGTTTTGCTGCTACTGGATGTCAATGCTGACTTTATTAATATGGTTTATTAATATGGTGGGTACATACTGTTTATGAAAACAGTACTCACTTTTAGTAATATCTATCTAATTTTTGCTCTACTGTGTCATATTTTGTCATACTTTTTAGGATCCAAGAATATGTTGTTCATTTGTTCAGGAGATTGAGTACACCATGCATCCTTTTGGTTCTCTCCAAGTACTGTAAGTACTGCATGGAACTGATTATTCAACTATTTCTCTGGAGTACATAGACCAGTACTGTGATCACCTGAGTAAGTCCATCAAGTGTTATTCTTTCTCACCTTTTTCTGTCTGTCTCCTATCACTTTTTGAAGGGTTCCATGTTGGAGGAAATATTCTTTGCTACTCTGCTGTTTGTGTGGAATAAATAATCTCTAAAAATATTGCTAAATCTCTCATTTATTAATAATAATATTCATCAGTAAACATATTCCATTATTCCCTTGTCTTAATTTTGGCTATGCCATTATATCTTGTTTAGATCAAGCAGCCTTTTTGTTTCTACTAAGTAGAATAACTGTCCGAGAGAATGGTGTGGTTTTAAATTTATTAGGCTTAATTGTTTTTCCATCAATACCTGGTGGGCTGGTCTGGGCTCAATATGTCCGGGCCGATTTTTTGTCCCAGTCCAGCCCTGCCTGCTGCTACTGTCCAGTTTGTGGCCAGATACCGCAACATGCCTTCAGTAATCTACTGTAGGCCATGCGTGAATGGGCAGAACTTTTACCTACATTACTTACGGAAGCCAAGAACAGCTATATTAGCTATTTTTCTTTTTGAAATTGTTATCTTAAGATAACCTCTAAATTCTTGCTAGGGGTGACTGGGAATCTGATTGAGTGTTTGTCTCTCTGTGTTGGTTCTGTGATGGACCAGAAGTAGCTCCTGCCCCCTTGCAACTCTGCATTTAAATACTCTGTTATCTCGAGAAAACAAAGGTTTTTGTCCTCAAGATAACAAGATAAAATATTCCGTTATCACAAGAAAGCAGCAGTGGTGAAAAAACATGCGTGCCTGGCCGCTCATGGCTTCTCTACATACTTAAAATTTGCCCAATATCTAACTGGCCGTCGTCATGCTATGAGTGTTTGGTGTAAAATTCAGTGTATCTGAGACCAGATAATGAAAAAAGTTGTCACTTTTTTCAAATTGTCAACTAAAAAAAAAAAAAAAAAGAAAACACAAAAAGGAAATTAAAACGTGATTTTACTGCAACTTTGCTGACAGTGCAGCATTACCTGAACAGTTGTAGGTGACTGCTGTCTCAAGCAGATATACATCTGATTCTGGACTGAGATCACATTGTCCTTGACATGGTGGACTGTTTGACTGTATCATCAAGCTGGCTTTGCCCCAGCGCCTATCACCGGACTGGGAAACATGGAGGGCAAAGGAATATCTCCTGCCTGGCTGCAGGACACCTGATCGCACCACCAAATTAGGAGAATGAGTCCCTGTAGAGGTGGTGACATCACTGAGGTCAAGGGTCAGGCCACTGTGGTCCCCAGCTCTCCAATTGAACTATGTAGAGACACATCAATGAATCCCAACAATACCAAATGTTTTATTATTATTATTATTATTATTATTATTATTTATCTAATTACATGACCAAGAGTTTAAATAGATGAAACTATGCAATTAAAAATTACTTCTTGAGATAAGCTTTAAACTTTTTCAGTGTTTTAGCATCATCATAATTACCTGAGCCTGGTCATCACACTGGTCACATTCTCCGGCAAGTACAAGAGGGCTGGTGTTACTTATGTGGTGAACAGAAGAAAACACAGAACAGGATACACACTTTATTGTTACTGGAAGCACTGGAGCTGCAGTCACGGTTACCTAAAACAGATAAAACACAAAGTTCTTCTATAATCAGATACAAAACAGAACTGGATACGGCTACACAGCTTAAAGTGGTAGAGTTGAGGGTAGGAGGGTAGTAGGGGTATGAGGATGGGTAATAATCACCGTTTGATTGACAGAGACAGGTTTCCTCCCTTTCTTGTGTATAGTTAGGGTAAAAATGTAGACTTTGCCAGCGTGAAGCTGATTGCTGGCTACAATCATCGTCCGGCTCATGCTTCCAGTTGTCTGTTTTATGTAAGGAGACTCTGTGGAATTCTGTAAATGCAAAAATGGGACAAAAATCTATTTTAACACCCTACTTCCCTATCTTTGCTGCTTTCATATTTTAATCATTTGAAGGAATTGTTTCTCCAGATTCCATGACATTTAAATGACATTAAACATAATTAGGTATTTAGACTTACTAGCATTAAGCATGTCCAGTGATACTGCAGTGTATCCTCAACTCCAGACTCCACATCAGGGTCATGAGACTCAGATCCATCCAGGACAAGATCACTGATACTGGGCCACAGTATGTGGGAGCCTCCCTTAATGGCAGCAGCTAACAGGGAGTGGACTACAGTGATGTTGGTCTTTTGTTGAACAAGTAAAGGAGTTTCCTGAAATGAAACTGTGAACACTAGGCAATAGGATCCGACCTCAAGAGCACTCTTTGGAAGCAAAAGAAAGGGAGAAGCTGTATCCTCTTGGCTTCTCAGATGAATTTTGTCCCCACTGACAAAACACGACTCCCTGAAGATTTCCCACAGGTATGTCATCTTGTAAGCAGAGCAGTTTGTATCCACAGTTGCTTCGAAGAAATTTAGTCTAGATCTGAAGATGGTAGACTGTTCCTGGACCAGGGAGATCTGAGGGTTGGAACACTGAAGCTCCTCCACATCCACTTGTAGTTGTGTGGACACAAGACTGACATTGTTGAAAGTTTTGACCATAACACTGTATTTTCCTGAAGAATAATAAATATGACTAACAACACTTGAGTCTGTCACCAATACTTCATTGGAATCTCCAAAATCCCAAAGGTATCTGACATTGCTTCCTTCCTTCACCGTTGTGGAAAACCTGACAGCATGTCCCACAAAAATTCTCTGTGCATGACAGACAAGTTTGACCTTTCTAACAGGCCATTCAATTGCTATAGTTTTATTTAAAGTCTGGGAGCAGACTGCATTGCTAGCATGCAGGCTAACAGACAACAAACCACTCTCTGGTGGAGTAAAGATCACTTCTTGCCCAATAAGACATGTGGCCTGATACCCTTCTGAGTGAAATAACCACATGTAGTTGACTTGAAACCCTCTTTGAACCTCTGCCTTGAACTGGACTCCTTTCAGAGCCTCCAGCGTAGCAGAACAACAGTTTACAAGCTGCAAACCTTGAATACTCTCAGTTACTAGAATGTGAGAAGACGTTTCAGCCCTACTGACCTGGTTCATAGCTTTCATTGTAATTTGGTGTTTGCCAGCAGGAAGGCTTGATGTGGTGAGATGGCCTCCAGAAATGTCCTGGCTTTGAATCCAGTCTTTGTTTTGGAATGTTATAACAAAGCTCACATTACTTCCTTTGGAAATTGTTGGAATAAACGAAACCTGCTCTCCAGTGCATAAAGAGGTCTTGCTGATGTTTAGCAAAAGATCTTGGATTGCTTCCTGGGTGGTGACACAGTGTGAAACCATCTGCCAACTTATCTCATTGGAGACATTCAGATACACCTGAAAGATGTCTGCATGTGGAAAAATGTAGATGAAAACTGGACCAGTGGAGGTAAAAAGAGTCTCCTTGGCACTTTTAACTTTCCAATCCCAGTGCAAATTGTTACCTTTGTGGGTGATTCCTTGAAAGGATAGAGCTGCACTTGCATTGACAAAAAATGGAGGTTTCTCTTCATCAATTAGAAAGTCTACCTCTTGGACCTCTTCCTGGATCAAAAACTGTTTAGAGTCATTAGTCTGACTAAGGACATTCTGCACTAAAACAGTGACAAGACTGTGACCTGGACTTGTGAAAGTGCAAATAAAAAAGGGAACAAGTGTCATTAGGGGTGAAATATCTGTATCAACATACCAAAGATATTGTAGGTCTGAACCCCGATTCACAGATAGAGATATATTTACAGCTTTTCCCAGTGCCACAGTGCTTGATTGTGCTTCTATGTGCACATGTGTTACACGTTCTACTGCCACACAAGAAACATTGGTGGTAGCTTCACCCAAGATATTAGAGGCTGTGAGCTGAATTGACATTCTGCCAGGAGTTTTAGCCATCACATGAAAAAGCTGTCCATTTTCTCTTATTTCTTGGTTTATTCCACTCTGTGTAGCAAGCCAGCTATAAGTGATGTTGGATCCTTTGGTGACTGATGCAATAAACAACATTTCTTCTTGAGTTGGTATATATTTCTGGTTAATCAAGGTTTGACAGTTAATGTGAGGATCTTCAATTCTCTCAAACACCTCAATTAGAACAGATGCCTCCTTCTTACTGACTAAGTTTTGGGCTATAACTCTCACTTGATACACTCCTGGTTTGGAAAAAGTAAATCTATACTGATATGTACCTTGTTTGGCTGTGGTCACACCTTCTATTGTCCAGTAGTAGTTACTGGTGCTAATAGCATTACTAACTGCAGTGATAAGAGTTTCCTCTCCTACTACAGCATGAGGCTGATGGGTGTGAAGTGAAAGGTCTGAAACAGGAAGTAAAACATCCACTGTAAAGTTTGCAGAGTCCCGGCTTACAGCATTAAATGCTGTAGCTGTAACTGTGAATTTACCGGTTGAGGTAAAGATATGTGACACTTTTTCCTTCCACTCTAAAGGAGACGCATCTCCAAAGTCCCATACCACTGATACATTGCTGCCAGAGCAGTTGGCGACCCAAAATGATACTGATGTATTCACCGTCAGTGTGTCACTTAGACTGTCATGTGAAACATAAATCTTACTGACTGGTTTTTGAATGTTGATATGAACTTTGGCAGTTTTGTTGCTGACTTTGTTACTTGCAATTAGCGACACCTCCTCAAAACCTTCATTTCTGAAGACAAAACACTTCCTAGAGGTTTCTGTCATGGTACTTTGACCCGAGGCGCTAGTAAACCACCTAAACTGGTAACCTGTAGTTTGTTTAGGGGAGACTGACACTGTGAGGCATACTTCATCTCCAACTGCTGTTACATCTTGTGATGAATGCACTGAAATGCTAGTTATTGGACTTTCGACGCAGATGCTAGTACTAAATGATACAGATCTAACAGAACTAATCACCGTCAGGGTAACATGAAAAACCCCATGGATTCGGAAAGTGTGTTTAACTGTCGATTGTCCAACTACTACAATCAGAGGTGAATGTTCAAACATCCAATGGAAAGTCAAAGTGGAAATGTTTCCATTCACCAGAGCAGTAAACTCCACATCATCTTGATTCATAATGCATTCTGTTGGAAGAACTCCACTGACAGTCAAGCTGTACACTTCAACAGTGATAGACTGATGAGCTTGGCTTACTGAGTTAGAAACAGATACACCAACTCTGTAACTCCCTGGAAACTTGTAGATGTGGGAGACAGAACCATCAGTGAGATTTTCCTGCAGAGATCCATCCCCAAAATCAAAATCCCAAATGAGACTGGTTCCAGAGGCAACTGTAGCACTGAAATCAGTTGGAGCACCCGCTTCAGTTGGCCCCCTGTATGTAACAACTAATCCAGAGATTTTCTCTATAACCACCACCACAAGTGAGGTGCTCAGCAAATTCACACCATTGCTTACTGATACAGAGATGTTATAAATTCCTGCAGATCCAAAGGTGTGGCTGATTTTGTGATGGATGCCTTGGACAGCTTTGGAACCATCGCCAAAATCCCATATATAGAGCACAGCAAAGTTGGAGGGCTCAACAGAGGCCTCCAGATGGAGGGCATCCTTTACGAGTAGTTTCAGAGAGGAGGGGGAAATGACGAGGCTTTCCAGTGGAGGGCGAACACTGATATTCATCGATGTGTCTGTGCTGCCATATTGATTGGAGACTTGAACATAAACAGTGTAGTCTGCTGCAGTGAAAGAGAGAAAACACACTTTACTTCGAGGTTCTGAATAAGAGGTATTAATAGTAAATATTTCAACAGATTTAACCACAATGTAACTTTTTAGTGTGGGAAATTTGTAAACCATATCAAGTTACCTTTAACCCATTATGACCCAATGAGAGGTGTTTGCTTTCACTTTCAAAGCTAGGAAGTAGTGTAGACATCACACCAACATTTTCCAGACATAAAAACTAATATCTTGTCCAAGGGGTTTGTGTGTTCCAGTGATCCAAGGAGCTATGTTATCAAATGCTTAATGCCCCTGTCAGGGCCACCAAAGACAAACAGGTCACTATGTGAGGGACCAGGACCCATTTGATGAGAAACAACACGGGTGACCCCCATATATATATATACAATTTTCTCTACATTTAATTTTGTGTGGGGCTGCACAGTAGTGTGGTGGTTAGCACAGCTGCCCCACAGCCATAAGCTTCCTGGCTTGAGCCTTAGCCACGCGAAGGGTTTGAACAGGGGCTTTCTGTGCGGAGTTTGCATGTTCTCCCTGTGTTTGTGTGGGTTCTCTCTGGGTACTCTGGCTTCCTCCCACACTCCAAAAACATGCATGTTAGATTAATTAGTCACTCTGAATTCTCCCTAGGAGTGATTGTGAGTGGTTGCTTGTCTCTGTCTCCCCTGACAGAGTCACCAAAGGCAAACAGGTCGCTATGAGAGGGACCAGGCAAAGTGTGCCTCAAAAGACCCCTATGATGAGAAAGGAGGCCCCCCAGAACCAGGCCTGCAGGTGGAGTATTAAGGTGAGTGTCTGGTGGTAGAGTCTATGCCCATGGGACCTAGCTGAGCTCAGTCTGAAAGGATGACATAGGCCACTCCTCCTGTGTTTGAATGTTCTCTCCATTTATGCGTGGGTTCTCTCCGGGTACTCCAGCTTCCTTCCATAGTCCAAAGACATGAATGTTAGGTTAATTGGTTAATCTAAATTCTCCCTAGGAGTGAGTGTGAGCCTGAATGGTTGTTTGTCTCTCTGTGTTGGCCCTGCAGTAGACTGACAAGCTGTTCAGGGTGTACCAGCTTCCCCATTACCCTGAATTGGAATAAACTGTATGGAAAATGGATGGATTAAGTAAAATATTTGGCACTAAGAGCAGCAGAGGTGAAATGGACAACACTGCTACATTACAACCTCATAAGAAGTATTTAGCAATCAGAGCAACATTTTTAATCAGCAGGAGTTTGTATCTGCAACTCAACAAATTCATATCTGATGGAGGGAAACACATTTAACTGAGATGAAAGTAGGTAAGAACTGTGAAGCTGAGTCGTTTAGAACTAAACAAGGGAAGCCACAGAGTCAGGTTAGCATTTTTAAAGGTTTTATCAGTACATGCAATTTAATAATACACATAGTATTTTGATAAATTGTCCTCCTGTTAGTATGTCAATTCTGGATATCTGTCAGTTTGTCTGAGTGTGTTTACCTGGAATGGAATAAGTGTGATTCACTGAGTCTTGGACATAAACCTGTTTCTCTCCTCTCTCCAGAAGTCCTTCCATGGTGTGACATGGAGGAGACTGAGTATGGATGACATCGCCACTGCCATCCCCAAAATCCCATCTGCACGACAAGTTATGCATTGAAATGTATAATAACCAGAGACAAAACTTCATGAATGCATTTGAAGTGGAAGCCTTTTGTGCAAAACGTAAATGTTTTATGGTACAAAACTGCTTATAAGAAACATACTGTAGGTGCTCTTACTTGAAGGTAACTGGTAGTGAAATATCCACTTTGACTCTTAAAGCAAAGAGGTGTGTAGCATCTATAGGTACAACCTCCCTGACAAACAGAAACTCGGGTATAGCCAGTGGTGCCATTTCATCAGCAGTGACAAGGATTTGTTGACTCTGTGAGCTCACTGGGTTTGCTGCAGTCACCTAGCAGAAAGTCATCCAATAATGCCGTTTAACATTTCTTTTCCTGTGCATGACATATGTCAAAAACTAGAAAGATGAAAACGAATCTTTATGAAGCACATGATGATAACAAATGCAGAAAGCAAAGTCAAAGCTGCTTACCTGGAGCTTATACTCAGCAGGTTGCTTGAACATGACACTATAAGATTCCCCTTCATAAGCAAAATTCTCCAGGTTGTCAATCACCCATGTGAATTTAATGGAAGAACCACTCTCCACTTTGGCTTTAAAGATCTACAGTGTAAAACATTGAAAATACACTTATGAAAGTATACAGTAGCGGTTTAAAAGTTCCCATCCAAGCTGAAAGCCAGCCGAATACCTGCCGGCTTCCAGCCCAGTTCCATTCCAGTTCCAGCCAGCTGATTTCCAACTTCCAGCCGCCAGAGAGGCCCCCTCCTTCTCCTGGGAGTGTCGATGTTTTAATCAAACTCCACCCATTCCTTGTAATATAGGGTAGACCCAGAAGATGGCGCTTCTCTCACAGACTTCTCATCGCCCGTAGTCTGTCAGATTTTATCTGAATTTACACTGACCGGCAGAGGCGCCACTCAAAGCACCTCTGATGGCCAGTCACAATTCATAAAAATGCATAAAACTTAATACATAATTATCGTTTGACGTGGAATGTGAAATTGTAACATGCTTGTGCGCTGCCAATTGTTTTATTCAGAAATGAATGCTAGTAGGTTAATAAAACCTTTCAAATACTGGATCACAGCCCCTAGCTCTATTCTCAATAGGATGTATTTATCATACTGATTAATCTTTTAATATTAGCATTATTAACATAGACAAATCAGATTTGGATCAAGCAACACAGAATCTGTTTGAGGTAGCTAGGAAGGGTTATTTTATTCTCATATTATTTATTTCACCTCCATAAGAAGACAGGGCGACAGATAAAAGCCCCACGCAGGATCGGAGATAATTTCTTCCACTTCAATGTGTCTAATCGCGGGGGGACATCCAACACTCGCTGTGCTGCGACTTCCTGCTCGCCGGGAATCCCGATTACGTCACCCCTCCAGGTGGGCTATTCCCCGACACGCTCTGATTACCATTCCAAAAGGTACTGTATGCAGCCCCCAACTTGAACATGCGCCTTCTTCAACATTCGCACTTGCTCCAGAAAATTACCATCTCTTAGGCTCCTCCACCACCACTTTGACTGTGGATTGATACGTAAATGAGCCGCAATGAGGCAGCTGAACAAGTGACCCAGTTTTGTGATTGTTGCACATTGGGTAAGAGTGGTCAAACGAGTCCAGTTTGTGTTGTCATGCTACCAGAAATTCAGTAGGCTAGTCGGTCCTAATGCAGTGAATTTCCATGTTAATGTTGCCAAATTCAATAGCATAGCAAGAGATGAAAAAAGAAACAACGATATTTCTTCAACATGTTAACCAAAATATTTACCTCTTAAAGCATAAACCAAGTATTTACAACAAGCAGTGTGCTTTTTAACGTTAACGTGTGCCATAGCCTACTGCACCGCGGTTCCTCCTTTCGAGTCTTCTTTTTTATTATATTGTTGTTTTATCATCTGAATATACTACAACAACACAGAGAAAATATATGAAAGTTTATTTTACGCTGGTATTTGCGCAGCAGAGTTTTCTGCCGCCGGATTTGTAGTCCAGGAACGGAGAACACAGCTGCTGCCAGGAAAGGTGGATTACATTTTGTTAAAGCACAGCAATCTCCGAGTAGCCTATTATAAATACCCTCTCAGTGGCAAAATAAAACACACTGGTCTGGTTTAGTCTTCACTCTGAAATGGTTCAGTCAGAGGAATATAAAGCTGTTTTAAAAATGTTGAGCAAGCTTAAAATAAACATTCATAGGCTTTCTATGTGTTTTAGATTAACACAATGATAAAACAACAATAGGCTATAATAATGGAAAAGAAGCGGTGCATGGCAATGATGCGTTAATGGCTCGGGTCGCGGGTTAAACATCAGTCTGGTTCGGATTTAAATGGAATAAATACATTGGTGACGAGTCGGGTTCGGGAGTCATTCTAACGGGTTAGAGCAGGTATGCGTAGCAAAACAGAACCGTGCAGGACTCTGCTCTAAGCAGTTCGGACTTGGTTGACCTGGAACCATTTGACAATAAAATCTGGAGCCATCCTGCAACGCGCTCGCTTAGGCGTCCAGTTAAACCGTGTTTATTCAACCAGTCCCTACTTCATTGCATTCATTCTTTCCTCATAGCCTACGTGCACATTTTTTTCAAGATTGTTTATGTCAGTTTTGTTTTGGAAAATGAAAAAGGAGTCTTTGCGCAGAACTTATAACATTATTCTAATCTTGCCACTTGCCTATTTTATTATTGTGTATTTTTGTAATAACATGTAAATTCACTGCATAGGAACCAACTAGTCTACTGAATTTTGTGTGATAACACTAACAGAACTGTTTTGACAATGCAACAATTACAAAACTGCGGCTCATTTCCTTATCAATCCATAGTCAAAGTGGTGGTGGAGGAGCCTTGGAGATGGTAATTTTATGGAGCAAGTGCGAATGTTGAGGAATTTAGCCTTTGTTCAAGTTGTGGGCTGCATATATGCAGCCCACAACTTGGTATACCTTTCAGAATGATAATAAACAGAACAAGACACACCAAACCAGGAGCTAAGACCACGAAGTTCAGCATCATGCTTATCTATCTTTGGCGTTTTTACACCAACATTTTTATACACTGGATAATGATAATAATTATCGATTAAAGTCACGGATAAAACTGCTGTTGTTAAAACACACCCATCTCTTACAAAATCTAAAATGTAAAACAAAAAAAACAACAAACAAAAAATCTGGATCACTGTAGAAATATCTTTATTCATTGCTGATCATCTGGCCATTGAAGCGTTTTTATTTGGAATTGGGAACAAATATTTTCCACCCTGTTATATTCTGTTCCACTCTGTTATGTTCCATTCCACCCTGTTAGTAAGGTGTTTTTTAATTTTTTTTTTTTTTTACTAAAAACATTGAGGACTGTGAACCTTGTTGCACCATATTAGGAAGTGAGGAACATTAAATTGATTTTGCTTTTCTGTTCCCAGGTCAAAAGGAATGTAATTATCTCTCATTTGAAATACTTGATTATGCTTTCCTTCTTGCCTTTGTGGAAACAGAAACGTGATAATCTCTCACTTGAAAGCAAGCTGGGCGTACAATAGTGTGATGACGATGAAAACTCACATGACCAATGCTCAATAAAGGGTACATGAAAATGTGAGAAATGGTCAAAAGCACAAATACCGTTTGTGGTGAGTGAAACTATACAGCACAGTCCCTAGCTCTTTTCAAGCACACTCCTCCCCCCAAGGAGTATGCTTGAACAGCTAACGGCAGGTAATGGCTGTGTTTACAAATGTAAAGGTGCTAATTGTTGGCCATTGAATTGTTAATTTCAAACCGGGCAGCCTTTTGGTTGTACTCTGGGCATGGTAGAGGGCTAAGAAATCTCTGGGTTTTCTAGTGTTAAACACTGGAAGCGTCGCCAGCGGTCTTTTGATGACCGCCAGTCACGCTACCATGCTTATAGTGTATTAAAAACTAAACGGCTGAACCTGGTATTTTAGGACTTTTATTATATAGTTGTTGTCTATAGTTTTACCTGCTTACTTGTTTGGAAAAGTAAACACATCAATATTTACGAGCAGTTTAGCACGTCTAAACTTCCACAGAGCCGCTCAGGGAGACTCTTTCTCAGTCAAACTGTCGTATATCACGGCTATGGAGTTGTAATAAATGGCCGCCCTACTCTGCTTCTGATTGGCTGTAAGATCACAAACCCTGTGTGATGATAGGCTGCTGGTTCCTGTCATTCCTACCAGCCTTTGCGCATGTGCCTGCTTCAGACAGCGGGCAGGCAGCTGTCCCACCGCTGAGACACAGTTGTATGACGTTTTATCACGTTTTATCACTAGATCGCTATGAATAAAATCCAGGGACACTTCATTTCACAGTATAAACCATTTATTTACTTATCTACTTAGGATAATAGCACTTTGAGGCCTAATTCAGAATATAGGTTGGGCTGGGTCCGGACTTTTGTGATCCCTGCTTTACACATTATCAGTATTATGTTATTTTTACCTGCCGATATTACGTTATGATTTTGTCAATATTCAGTTATGCAGCAGCTGTATCAACCCCCACTGTGAATAACTTACGTTGCAGTCAAATGACCGCTGGCAGCGCTCCTCGGGATGTTTAGAAAGCTGGCTGCTAGTGACATTCACCACTTAGCCGACTTGAGGAGGTTGTGCTTTGCCTCATAACACCATTAGCTACACATGTCGGCTTTTTTGATACATTTATTTGACGCCATTTTCAAATCAAATCATTTTTTAAATGTTGGCAAAAATGCAACAAATGAGCGACACAGCTCATTATAAACTGTTTAGAGAGCAGCAAGATCAAATCACTGCTCCTCCCCGTGGACAAAAGAGGGATTGCAGCTGTTTTTTTACTTGGGCTGCTTAGGGGCAGAGCCTCGCTGACGACGTCATTGCGGGGGATTACATTACCCCCACAGACCTGTGAAGGATCGGCCAAGGATCAGTCAAGGACCAGTCAAGGACCAGTCAAGGACCAGTCAAGAACCAGTCAAGGACCCATCATGGAAACAGGGGAACTTTTAAACCGCTACTACTGTAAATAGTCTTTTTGCTCATAATATGACTTTCTTTGACAGACTATGAAGAAAACAAAGAGTTTTATTGGGCTGTAATTAACTAAAAGAACTTAGTCCTTAAATGTGGAAATTCTCTATATTTTTGCATAATGTTTACATGAATACCAACAGGGTACCAAATTAAACAAATGAGACAAAAAGATTTGACTTGTTCATTTACTTCTAGAGAAAATTGTGCAACATTATGTGAACTTTTAATCTTGTTTAACGTCTGACTGCCCTTCTGCTTAAATAACCACAGCCAGTTGTTTCTGGTAACTCAGGAATTTCCACTCATTACTCTGTCCAGAGCTGCTTCAACACTGAGATGTTGTTCATTATCACTTCAGGTCCTTCCAAAACATAACTAACTAACTAAACTTTCCAAATCATTAACTTTGGTCTCATAAAGCCATGCTTTGGTTGAACAATGTGTGCTTTGGCTTTGATTGCATAACCCATTTGAGATGAAATGATGCTTCATTTTTACTCTTCAGAATTTGTTGTATAATTCGAAATTCATTGTTTGATCAATTAAAGCAAGTTGTCCTGGGTCGGATCCAACGGAAAAAAGGCCAAACCCATGACACTGCCACCACCATGTGTCATAGAGGGTATTAAGTGTGTTTTGTGTGTGTGTGTGTGTGTGTGTGCTATTCTTATTCTGGAATGTTCTTTTTTGAGATCTGTGGCTTTCTCTTTGCATTGTTTAGTGTTCTCCTGATGTTGCGTTCGTAAACACAAAAGCTCCGGGCATATAGCTGTGCACTGCCTCTCACAGCTCCAACAAATGTATTTCGCTATATGTGTTTCTGACACTTTGGGGCAGAAATCAGAAATATGTGGAACAATCTGAGCTGGGGGCTGCTTCCGGTTGTGTTTGTGCTGTTGGTGCTTTATAAAGCCCCTAACCTCTGCTTTGCTCTGCCATGGATAACACAGGGTGAAACTAAACGAAATGTAAGTGTCTAGAGCTGCTGCTGCATGTGCTTCTTTGCTTTATATTGTTTTTGGCATTCTGTCCTTTTTGTTATGAAATTGAATGTCTGTCCTAGATAGTCCTTTATGGCTTGAGATCATTTTATCCACTCAGCATTCTACTGCTGCATAGTATCACCTCTGAGGGCTATGCATTGTTAGGTTTTTGTAGGGCTGCATGTCTTCCCATGTCTGTATTGAGTGCTTACAGCAAAACAGACAAAATACCTCAGTGAAGCTTAGAAAGTGTAGAGGGCTTAAGCTGCATGTAATATATTTCTTTGTGACCTTGCATTCTTTTACATTCCTTGCTCTTGAAAAGATTGCTTGACTCTGGGACATTTATGCTCAATGCAAAAGACTGTTACAGAGCATTTCATCCATCTTCTGCATCAATTACATGCATAATTTTTTTTAGGGCCCTTGCAGATGCATACCTTGACAGAGCAAATGGAGTAGTACCACTGGAAACCGCAAGGGTGTTGAGCAGTATATCTAATGTGCGACCCGTGAAAGAAACAAAGAAGAAAAAGCTGCAGTGTATTTAATGTCCTCACAGACCACCACTGTTTACTGTGCTGCCTCTTTTTATATCTCTTCCTGTGAACGAACATTACCATGATCTCCTCCACCGTCACCACGTTTATTATTGTCTGAAACTGACATCGGAGGGTTGAGGTTAAGTCTGCATTGCTCTCTGTTGGATGTATTGGTTAGCAACCATGACAACGTAAAGGATGCATGGAAGTTTGAGGGTAGTGAGGTTTGAAACAGATGTACTTCTTTATGTAAAGGACACATAAATGGGCCTTTAGGCTCTGTAACTCCAGAAAGAAAATTTGCAAGTTTAATTTTTTTGTCATTTGTGTTTAATTTGGTTCTCTTCCTCTACCTTTCAGGTGGATTTCAGATGATCATATTTAAACAGAAACATTGAAAATGTTGAGTTCAAAAACTACCAAGCATAAGTTAATGACTAATAATTATAAATGTTAATAGTTTCTAGGATATAATAAGTCTAAACTGAACAGGTTGACCAGTAAACATAAATTGTCATTTCTAAAATCATATTAGTTTGGTTGCTATGGTCAAATTAACCAGGGATGTTTGCAGATAACTAATTTTTGCACTTACCTGTGATGTGTTTGTAAGAATCCTCAAGCATTTGTGTGGTTCAACATTAAGCCCTGTTACTGCCTCATAGCCATAAACTTTCACAGTCACGCTCTGAAAGCTGTCTGCATCCATCACACTGATGCCGAGTGTCTCAACCCCCGAAGTTGGCAACACCAGAGTAACAAAAGAAAACCAGCTGTCATGGGAATGTGCCTTACAGTCAGGTACAGATTGAATCACCTCTTCAGGGCAAGATGGATGAAAGAGAACTCCAGTTTGAAGCACCGGGGCTGACCATGAGCTCCTGGCTTTCTCTCCAAAAAGAGCCTTGACAACAATGAGAATTGGGAGATTGATTTGGACATGAATCTGGTTCTTTTCATCGGGAAGAGGGTGGATGACATGAAGTTGGAATTTAGATCTCAGAATGGGACCTGCAGCCAGGGGCTTAATATCAGGAGTTGTGGTTGTCTCCATTTGAGTGCTGTCAAAGATATCTTCATGTTCAGTAGCACTGTTAAGTGTGTCTATATATAGGATTCTCAGGTCACACACCACCCCATCCACCCAATCACTGTCTTGAGGCACTGAAGTGAGGCCTCCTTCCCACCAGCCTCCCCACTCTGGCCCCCTGAAAGACAGGTAACTTTGACGCCAAGGAGAGTTTATAGAAGCATCACTGCTAAGGCAATGCAAAAATGTTCCAGATTCAAAAGTGTGTTGCACAGCTAAAATATCATCAGGGTACACGTTGATGGCTCCGTCTGGTAGAAGAAGCTGTAGCAAAGAAATTTTTTGTCAATTTAGGAATTTTGAATTGAAGTGTTTATGGCAGGTTCTACAATGGCAGCAAAATGTGCAACAAAAGTCAACTCACACTCAAAGTTTGAAGTTCAGAGCTTGGATTTATTGCCAGGGGCAAGTCTGCCACCAAGTGGTAGAAAGGAGGAAGTGCAGGGTATCTAGGGGGTGAGGTGAAGTGACGACCTCTAGCTGCACTGTCATAGGTGTTACATGGACTGGTGTTAGGTACACAGGCCTCCAGTAGATGGCACCAGTATTGGCCCATGCTACAGCCCCCTGTAGTGTTACATAGTGGTACAGCTGAGCAGAAGCTGAATGGATTAAGGAGAGAGCTGCAACCTGACAAGAAAAGAAGGGATTACTACCAAATATACACTCTCCAGCAAATAAAAACATCTGTTGGAAGATGTGCTCACTACCTGGAGGTACCAAGTGGTGGTTGGGACTGCAGTATGGTCGAAGGATCTGGACACGGGCTAGTGTATATAGAGGGCTGGGCTGGACCACCAGTTCCACTGATATCACCTGGCCTGCATGACTGAACCACAGGCCTGGGAAAAGCATCATCTGTGGAGATTACAGGAGAATCTGATGGAAACAACTAAGACCATTTTTCATAATTTAAACCTTTGCCTTATTTTCCCAGTCAATTATCCAACACTTTTCATTTTGACCATTGGGCTTTAATGGAGGTTTCTTCAAGTTTTTATTGATTCCTATTTAGCTTTTTAACTTTTACCAAATCTGCCATAAGGTATTCACCATTTTCACAAATTACATTTAGTTATTTATTTAGTTATTTTTTTAGCATTTATCCAAATTAGCTAAAATTTTCAATAGTTTCCATATTACTTTTAGCTCATTTGTTCAGCCATCTGTCTACTGCCTGTTAGCAGTGACCAAATACTTTTGAGTCACTATTTCAACTAGGCCATTAGCTTGCCATTTCAAACATTAGTATCTGTATTTAGCTATGCAACACTGACCAAACACCTTTAACTAATTATGCTAATTACATAGCAATTACATTTACCTAGCAATTTTAACCATATAACATTTACTTCTAGCACACTATGAGCAATTTATGCATTATATTTGGATTAAATTTATATCTAACTTTAGCTTTTCTTATTGGCCCAATATTATTTTGTAAATATCAACTGTTTAATCACACTTTAGTAGCTACTCAAATTAGCAAACTAAACAAATTAATTTTGTTAGCATGTCCCAACCATTACGCTAACACATTAAGCTAGCTCTGTCTTTACTTTTCTCATGTATTTAAATGGTAGACTGTGGTCTAAATCCAAATGTGGGTTAATGATTAGGTGCTACCACTGTCTCTGAATAATATTTTACAAAATTATACCTACTATCACAATCTGATTATATTTTTGGTAAGTGAATTAATACCTCTTATGGCACAACTGAGAGAATTTTTTAGACTACTTAGCATCTGATCATTTTACTGAGGGATAATGTCTAATTAGAGATTATGAGCATGCAAACAACAAATCCAACCAATTGGACTAAAATTTAGCTGACCTCCACAATACTTTGTCCAATGTCTGGTGCACTGGGAAGTGGATGTATGTGGGTCTCAGTGTAGACACCAGTAATAAAAACCAGTCCAGTCAGGTATGTGTCTATAGATGGTAACGAGTCTGCACAAAGACAAATAAACCAAAATCATGCCATGGCACTTTAAATTACACATTATTATTGTTAATAGTAGCACAAATATCAATTGCTATTTTGTATCCTTGCTCCTTCTTGCTTTTCTGACACAGTCCATTTTGGTTTCTGGTGTACAGTAAAAAACTGACCGGTTATTTGATTTTCACAGATGAAGCTGTATTGTCCAGCACACTGAGCTCTCCTCCACCCTCCTGGGGTACTTAAAGCCAGCTGAGGGCACAATCTCTGACTTGCACTGTCTTTGTGGAGATCTTGTGGTTCTTTTACTCCATACTGGTCCAGCCTTTCTCCAACCAGTCCACGCAGCCATACCCACACAGTGGTTTTTCTATACAAAAATACTAATATTATTTCAAAAGAAGACAAAACAGATTTGAATAAAGAGTGATTTAATGTAGACTGAAACTTTTCATTAGACTCACTGCGAAAAAGAGTTATGGATGAAATTAAGCAGCTCTTTGCTTTCAGCAGATGCCAGATCCCCTCCCCAAGCCTCTCTACATGAGTCCTGCGCCTCAAACCATGATGATTTTATGGCAGACATCCAAAAGCATCGCAGGCTGGCCAGGTGGATCTTACCTCCCTTGGGACAGGGAATGTCCTCTGGAAGGTAAAATGAGACTTACAAGTAGGATGAGTCATTTCTTAACTCACAAGAAGCAGATTAATGAAAACATGTGGAAACTTGATAACTTTGCATGTTGGCTCAATCACTTTGAAATCTCTACTTAATGGATACTTCAGTGGTCAAAATATATTCTGGATAAATATAGGAGATTAAGTGGAGGTTACAACAAATGGTGAGGACTCACTCTCACATTTCTCCTGATAAGATTGGCTTTCAGATTTTGCTCTTAAGGAAAAAAACTTCCTATCACCTGCTGCTCTATCAGGACATTTGAGCTGGACATATCAGAAAGCTGATTAAGGAAATATTCTTTCATTTGATGAAACAATTTCCAAACTTATATGATTTTCTGTAAAAGGTAAAACTAATGTTTATATAATATCTATAAAACTAACCAAATGATATAATTTGGAAACTTACCTAAGAGATCAAGTGGTCATGTAGCAGCCTGCTTTGGCTAATAATAAATAATTGGATCTAACAATCTAAATCTCAATAGTAGCTGGAAAAACAGCTTTTTGGTTTTAAAAAAATGACAAAATATTGCATATTCAGGTACTTTAAATTTTCTGTTTAACATGGCAGTTAAATGCTAGAACATACTTCTGTGACCCAGAGCAAAATTGCTGAACTTTGGCAGATTTTCTCACTGTGCCGACTAACGACGGCTAATTCAGCATACATGTTGCTTCCTGTCTCTACTCTGAGCTCTCTCCAGCCAGTAAAAGTCAGTCTGATGTTAATTCTTCTCTTATCTCTTGCTCTGTAACTTTCTCTGTTTCTTTTCCATACTTTCTCTGAAAATGTCCTCTTATGTTTCTTTACTGAATCAGCCATGGTGTACGTTCAAATCTGCCAGTGTGTTGATATCCAGTTGCTGGTGTGTGATATGGTGCCATACAGCAAAAAACAGCTGTCACGTGACCCCCAGGGCTGGAAACTAAAGTTGTGAAGTACAGTTTCTCACCCTCGAGAAGCTGCAGGGCAATGACAGCTCCAGAAATATAAATAATGAATGTCAGTGTGCCATCAAAACAAGCCAGAACCAAAACGTTTAAGGTCTAAAACTGTAGTGTTTCTTTAAGTTCAGGTATCTTTGACTTGGACAGTGTTAATATCCAGATTATAGAGATAATTTTGTTCTTAATCATTTTTAATATTGCAAATCCTCTTATGTGTGGGTTTCATCTAACTTAAGCAACATAAAAATATATTCAGTACTTAGATATGTTTGGAACATAATTATAATGTCCACTTTAGCTTATCTGCAACAATAAAGTCATAAACCAGGGATGTCCAATAATGGTTCTGGTTTTAGATGTTTCCCTGCTCCAACACAGTTAATTCAAATTAAACTGATCTCCTATATAGCTTGTTGTCAAGTTCTCCCCATGCCGATTAATAACCCCATAATCTGAGCCAGGTAAGAAACATCTAAAACTTTCAGGACAGAGACCCTCAAGGACTGGAACTGGATATCCTTGTTATACTTTTGGCGTTGAATGCTTTATGCTCGCACATTTTAGATGTCCTTTAAACAAGTAAGAAGCCAAACTGTGAGACTTCATGAAGATAGAAGTTTTAGCAGCAAAAGTTTCAGTGGAACAGAAGACAAAGTTGGTTCAAAGGATAATGCATGAAGCCAGCTTCTATAGATGGCATTTAAGGCTTGGCACAAAATAGTAAGATTAAACTTTGCCAAGAGCAAATGCAGTCAGATAAAACAGGCAATGTATCTTTTAGATAGATTCAACCAAAATTCCCTGAACTTGGATCAAATCAGAGGTTAGAGAATTGGGGAAGGTATAGAGAAGACAATCGTACCCAGATGCTGAATGAAAAGGCAAGATCTGTAGATGCATAAAGGGGGAGAATTTGCCAACATCTATAGAAATTGTGACCTATAGATAGGTCTCATAAGGTGACCTATAAGTCAAGTTAAAACACTGAGAATTAACTTGGACAAGAGTCCAAGAATCTGTTCAACTGCATTTCTAACATGTTACCTGCAGCCATCATAACCATAACACCTGATATGATCTGTTAAGAAAAATGCAGCTTCAGTATCCAGCTCCAACATTTCTATCCTGGAGTTACTCTCTACTTTCTCTACTTTGACTGATGCAAAACGAACATTTTCTAAAACAATGCATGTGTGTTTCTCACCTCTCGCTGTGGTGATCCATACCACACAAAGAATCCAGAGTATTGTCTGATTTTGTGATGCAGTTAAATGTATCATTTTGCAGAGAGAAAGTCATAGTATCCCAAGGAGCAACGTTGTAGAAATCAATACACTTCAAGTGTCTCACTGAACTGGCTGAATTTATGCATCTTTACCGCATTGCTGCCACCAGGCCATCCTCATACTGTCTTATCTTACATCCCGCTTGGCTCCGTTTACACTTTCCTCCACTTAAGCCTTCTTCCCTTATCCTGTGGACACACATAAATTATATTAAGGGTTGTGTGTGTGTTTTTTAAAGGCCTCTTCTGCGCTTTCTGTGAGTGCCTGGGTGACTTCTACTGTGTCTCTCAGCAACAGCCATAGAAGCAGAGTGGACAGAGGGGGCCAAAGCTGCTCATTAACATGTTGTAAAACCCCTGGTGCTCAAAGAGAAACAGGCAGACTTGCTAAATACAGGACACAACTAAGGGTTCAAACAGTAGTTGCTGTATCAGTAACATTTGGGAACACATTGTTTGTATTTTTATTGTTAAATAGATAAGTATAATCTGAGTTCAGCTTTTCTTGTTTCAGATCTTGAGAGTTCTTTCCAGAGCATTGTGTCCACATTCTGTTGGCCCAGCAGCCACACCAAGCAGACCTCATCACTGACCAGACAAAAGCTCTCTGACGCACACGCAAAGAACAAACCAACGTTTTCAAAAGAGAGGATGCCATCTGGGTTGCCTGGGAAATAGATAAAGCTGAGGGCAGAGATAAGCCACCTTAAGCTTAGAATTATTAATCTGCTACTATAGAAACTATTAGGTTTTTTACTCTTCATGAGATACTTTTTTGCAGAAGATTCAGCAAGAGGGAGCTCAGTTAATGAGATTTTATTGAATAGAGAACAAATGCCATCACAGACAGCGAGTATTAGACATTTTTTTTTACACCAGCACCAGGATACTTTCTGAATTTACTCAAGTTTACTTTGTTATTATTTTGCTGTTATAACATGGTTAAGAAAAAATACATAAAAAGAAAACATCACCAACAACAACAAAAACCTGTTCTCTTTTCAAAGTAAAAAGTTTCATTTTTTCTATCATCAATTTCTAAATTAAGCTTTTATATAACAAAACGAAAAGCTTACTGTGATGCTTACAACGTTGAGCCAGACAAAAGTTGCTTTGTTGTTGATGTTAACGGCAACTATTCCATTGGACTGAGATCTGGTGCCTGTGAAGGCCGTTGGACTCCAGTGAACTCATTGTCATGTTCTAGAAAGCTGGTGGAGATGATCTGAGCTTTGTGATATGGTGCATTATTCTTCTGGAAGTAGCATCAGAAAATGCTCCACTGTGGTCATAAAGGGGTGGACATGGTCAGCAGCAATACTCAGGTAGACTGTGGTGTTTAAACCAGGCCACGTTGGTACTAAGGAGCCCAAAGTGTACCAAAAAAATATTTTCCCACATCATTACACCACCAGCTGCCTATCAGTCTGATTTGGATTTTGGCCTAATTGAATTATATAGTTTTATAAATTAAGCCATTACAAATCAGTTTCGATTAAAATGAACTGATGGTGGTAGCAGCTTCTCCTGGTTTAGACACGGTGCAGCCACAGGACGCTAGAGGGCTCTGTCATATAAACACAACAAGGAAGTGGAGGAAACAAAGAAGAAGAAGACGGCCTCGGATGGTGTCACTTCAAAGGTACTGTAGAAATAAATAAAACATAGGCTAACAGGGTGTTCTTTGTAAAATAGCTCATTTAGAAGAGACAAAACCTTTGCAGCTCGATGTGAAATTTCAATTTGTACATCTAAATGGATGTATCAACGTTTGTTTCAGCCCAATAGGAGCGAATTAGTTATTATGATCCGCTTATTAGCCGCGAGACCCAGCGTTATGTGGTGTAGTGCTGTTGTTTGGAGAAGTGCATGATTACTGTATAACAAGGGACATAGTTCGGCAAATATGGACTGTAGCCAGATATAATTAAACGTGTCGCATTAACCACCATTCCTCTTACAGGGCAGCAAATTGGGAGACCATAATACCTCTAAATTGATGTTTTATTCAGTTATTTATCAATTTATTAATAACTTGTGGGCCGAAGTTTCCGGAAGACTGTGATTAAGCATAGGAACACATAAGATATGGCGAATCTGTGTCGTCGACAATGTAATAGGTTATTAAACATTAAATTGTATGTATTGTCAATGAGATTAGGTCTGAAAGATTTTTGCATTCTCAGCTACATGACAGGAGTTATGTTGACGATCTTATCGATCGATGTGTTTATTTTTTAACCAGTCTATGATGTATCTCAGGTAGCTGAAGCCTCCTTTTAGCTCCAGCTAAACTTAGTTTGTATGGATTTTGTACCTCATTACTTACATTGAAATTTACATTTAACTTTTAATGCTGTCTGGTTTTATCCACATTTTTTCCAGCAGGTTCTATGATCCAGTTAAGGACTTGTGAGGAAGAAGAAAACAGTTTTGAAATTTGCCAGCTCAGACTGGCAGTGTTAGAAAACAATGACAGACTCCTGGACGAGATGCTCTGTCAAGAGATCTACAAGAAAGTCATCAACTGCAGAGGCGGCTGGGGCATTGCAGGCACACCTCTACATGCCGCTGTGTCCAAAGGCCACCTCAGCTGCCTGCAGGTTCTGCTAGCCCATGGTGCACTTGTAGATTGTGTAGATATAAAAGCTCAGACACCGTTGTTCGCTGCTGTGCGTGGGAAATACCTGGACTGTGTTTTAACACTCCTCAGAGCCGGAGCTAACCCCAATGGGAGCTCGACCAACAACGGCTCCCCTGTCCTCACTGCAGCGCGAGAGGGTGATGTGGAGATACTGAGGCAGCTGCTTATACATGGTGCTGAGGTCAATTCCCGCTCTAAAGTCTTACTGTGGACCTCCAGTGCCAGGGTGTCCAGTGGGCCGCTGTACTTGGCTGCCGTTTATGGACACATGGAGTGCTTCAAACTGCTGCTCCTCTACGGAGCTGACCCGGATTACAACTGCACGGATGCAAAGCTGCTGAGTTCTGTCAAGCAGCCCAAAACTGTGCTGGAGATGTGCCTCAGGCACGGCTGTGGTGTGGAGTACATCCAGCTGCTGATCGACTTCGGAGCAAACGTCTACCTCCCCACTCTGATCATCGAGAAGTCCACGAAGCAGAATGAGGCAGTAGAGCTGCTTCTGGGGGAGAGAGGTACTGAAAATACAAAATTTTTAATGGACATTGATTTCAGGTTTTAAAAACTAGAACGTATCTGGATTGGATGATGACAGTGTAACCTGGATAGGAAGTAAAGCATGAAAAAACTGTCAAAGTAACCCCATATTATGCACATTAAGTTGAAATGTTTTATTTACAAGGGGAAGCTAGAGTTCTGTGGAGTTTACTGGTTACCAGCTTTATAGGCTTTAACACATAACAATACCAACAGAGAGGCTAATAATAAGGCAAATGATCCCTCTCCTCTTTAATCCAGAGGCTGTGGCATCCCAAGAATGTCACATTTTGATCTGTGTCACCACAGTTTTTCACTTTGTCTCAGACCATTTTAAATGAGCTTTGGTTCAAAGAAGACTCCAGCTTTCCTGGACTGAGTTTAACTATGCCTTCTTCTTGGTATGATAGAGCTTTAACTGCATTTGTGGATTTCACGGTAAACAGTGATTTCTGGAAGCGTTGCTGAGCCCATGAAGGTATTTATAGTAGAGACCCATGTTAGTACTGATCTTCATCTGTGTCCCCAGCACACAGAGATTCCTCCATATTCTCTGAATCTTATTATACTATAGATATTTTTACACTCTTACATTGAGGAACATCACTTCAAAATTATTTCACAATTTGTAGACACTGTTTTTGCAGCTTTACTTCTGAGACTCTGCCTCTCAAAGGTGCTCTCTTTATATTTAGTCATGTTACTGGCCTGTTACCAGTTAACCTAGTTAGCTGTAGCTTGTTCCTCTTGATGTTTCTTTTTACTAACTCTTACTTTTCCAGCCCTTTGTTCCCTCCATCCCAACCTTTCTGAGACAAGGTAAAATATCTGACTTAGAATATTTGACACGTTTTCTATATTGTATTGTGAATAAAACAGCTGTGTACGTTTTTCTTTTACATTTTACATCTTTGGGATTAGGTTCTACCAGGATATAATATAAATGTATTGTCATATAAATGTAAAGTCATATAAAGTAGACAGTATATACACCTGGGTTTTTAACGCATTCCTGTTTCAACACAGCTAAATCAAAGTAAATGTATCTAACAGCCCATTAAGTTTTGCACAATGACTCATTAATTTGAGTCGGGTGTGTTGGAGCAGGGATACACAGAAAACCTACTGGACTGCCGCTCTTGTAAAACTGAACTGAGTAGCCCTCACATTCCTTTATTTATCCCAAAAGGATCCATCTGTGCCGTTGATTGGCTCAGCACACGTATACTTGGCTCATCCCTTTTAACAAGAGTTTTCCCCCTCTTGTCATCTCCAGGAAATCCCAAGGCCTTGACCTCACAGTGCCGACTTGCTGTGCGACGATACCTCAAAAAGATCAACAAGATCCACTGTATCGACCAGCTGGAATTGCCTACAAGTCTCATGAACTTCTTGCAATATAAACAAGTTCCAGTCACTGTCGTGTAGCTAAGGAAGCGTGTATTATTTTATATTTTTATCTCTGTCAAAGCTTTTTCAACACGTCTGTCTTTAAATGGTTTCTGTCTCTTCATGTGCTTTTTTGCTCAGACTGATGTTCAGTCAGCAAGATTAAATGTGTGAATAAGTGATGTTTCATTCATTTGTACTTATCTGGTTCTGTTTGTTTTGCTTTTTTTGGCAATATGTGCTATAAAAACCAGTTTAAGTCACCATTATTGTGTATAATTTTATATCCATTTATACCCATGAGATGCTGGTGATAACTAATGTCAGGCTGCTCTGGGAAGCTTTTTCAGGCCTGCTGTTGGTGTCTCATTACAGGTTTTAAGGGGCATGAAACATTTTAACTTGCAAAAAGGAGATATATAAAAAAAGACAAAACCAAATCAAATAAAAGCCATAAGCAGAGTGAACATTAGAAAGGCAGACAAACTGAGAATAACTTGCTTGTTTCTTTATATAAATTATACACCACTTGCGACTGAGTATGAAACAGCTAAACTGAGTTTAATTGTTAAACATGGAGAAAAACAGACCACTGAAAGCAATTCTCTTAAAAAGAAAAAAAAGTACACACTGTACCTTAAAAGCAGAAGAAAGAATAGAGACATGATATCACATCTTGGTAATGAAAATATAAAATTAAAAATAAAAAACTCCTTTTTCTTAAGTAATTTCAATCTTAAATATCAGTCTCAAAAAAACAAAAACAAACACCTGCTCTGGAATATGATATATAATCATTAAATCATTAATTCATTTCTAAATGAGAAATTTGGATCAGTTTTAGCTGCTCATGTCAAAGATTAACGTTCAAGTACGGCTGTCCTTACACCTCGGTCTAAAAAACTGCTCTGTTTTCACAGAAGTACTTCAAGTAGTGTTCATTAAACAAACTAGTCAAGCTGTTTCAGAGTGAAACATTTCATTTGGTCCCCTTTTTCAAACTGAGGTCAGCGACACTTTGATGCCCGTCGACGTGGCAACATCAGCCTAGTCCTACATCTAGTGACATCATAACTACGAAGCCCAGGATGGAGGTCCAGGATGCCAGTCTCCCGTTTCCGCTGGTGACGAGCAATAAAAAAAACAAAAAGAAAACTATTAAATTAACAGAAATTTGTTAATAGTCTCAATGTGGCTGCAAAGGAAACCCCATTCGTTTTATCTCACCTGACTTGAGCCTCTGGTATGATGTCATCCACCACCACGTAGACCATCGCCCCTGCAGCGAAGGCCAACGCATACGGCAGCAGAGGTTCTGCCAGAACAACAGCGACGGCGCCCAACAAGCCAGAAATGGGTTCTACCATGCCACTGAGCTGGCCATACCTGGGGGGAGAACGCTGATGGTCATATATATGGAGCTAAGACAGGGACTTACGTTTTATAACTTGTATGTCCATCTTTGAACCTGTAACAAGAAGGACAAATCTACAAGTACCGGTTAATTCTGCAAGTCTGAAAATACAAGGAAATCATCAAAGGCTGGAAGTACAAACATTTGTCCCACACTTTACAAGCCTACACAAGAACCAATCAGCTTGCTCTAATGCCTAACCAATTACAGGGCTAAGATTCTCTGTAGCCACAACCAAACTTTATGTTTTGTTAAGTGCCGCCATGGCCGTTTGACCCAGGCCAGTCCTAGATACTCAGATGTTTCTGTCTAGAGATTGTAAATATGTCTCTAATTCTACTAAGTATTCTAAGATACTTTATCCATAAACCAACGTATTTTAAGGGATCTATGACGGTTGGGCTGGCCTTGGTCAGCTCTCTCTCTGATTGGTTATAGATTAGCGAAATCTGATTGGTTTTTGAGTAAGCATGTAAAATATGGGACAAATGTTTTGTATTTGTGTTTTATTAACTGTATTTTCAGACTTGGAGAATTGATCCATATTTTATTTTATTTGTACCTGTACTTGTTATACTTAGAAAAAGAAATAAACAAGTTACAAAACTCGTGTCCTAGCTCTAAAGATGGTCATAGTGAAGATCCAAACTTAAGCCTGGTACACACATAACAATTTTTGGGCTGTTTTTATCCCGATTTTGCCTCTTCCCGACCTCGGACGGCAGACGCCCGATCATCATGAGATTTTTCCTGTACAGTTATCATGTGGTCTGAGGTGGGTTACGAGCAGATTTGTCCCGATAATCCGCTACGAAATGGGTCATAGCTGACAATCGGAAATATTGAACATGTTCAACATTTCAGAGCCGATTTCTGAGGAACGCCGACGACTCGTGCATTCTGACTGCGTGGATGATGTGGCACAGAATCAGAGAGCGAGCTGGCTGGGGAACAAGGAAGTAAATAAAGTCCGTGTTCATGCCATCTCCAGTCTGTTATTTTTTTCAGTTCTGTATTTTTCTGTTAACAATAGTCCCAAGACCACCATCATTCCCTCGTCCTCTATATCCCCTTCCATGCTGTGTGTTGTGTTTTCCGGTTGTTACTATGTTTCTTCTTCTTCGTTTTTTGCCGGTTGTTGCTATGGTTCTTCTTTTACGTGCCAACGTTTGTCCGGCTCGGAGGACTAGATTGTAGATGAGTTGTGGGACAGCATCGTTATATGTGTGTTATTCTGTGATTATATTATCGGCGCACAGCACACACAGTATGATCAAAACTGTTTTTTTATCTTCACGTGTGAGTTCTACCAGATAAAGGATCTCATAAGATTAAAAAAATCGTTATGTGTGTACCAGGCTTTAAATGTAGAGCATGCGTTAGCAGAAAGAGCTGTTTAGCTAACCCAAACACAGGGTTCAGAAAGAGGGATGCTCCCTACCAGAAGGCCTTCCATGTTGAGACACCTGAACCTCGCAGCGGCAGGCTCACTGCCAGCCCTTCTGGAAAATTCTGGATGCCGATACCGATGGCCAGATTTCTGATGAAATACAAACAATTAACAGTCACGGTGTTGTTGTTTACATCGAACATCAGTTTTCCTCTCTGACTGAATGAGAGGAAAAAAGACAGAATCTCCAGCATGACGTAAAGGAAGCAAGGATTTTATAATTTTGTAGACCTCAGTGTACTTCTCAGTACCATGCACTGCATTTGGTCATTTTGTAAATCACATGTAAACAATATTTGCATTGCACACAGTAGCGCAAATGTCAGTGTTATTAGGAGCCTGAAAAGAAGACTAATGGACCTTTTTTTCTGGGTCTTAGAAGATGTTTCATCTTGTTTTTCTTGTCTTAGAGGCTCCTTAAGTTGCCATGTACTGCATAAACAATGCCTTTCAGTTTATGTTTGGGTCCTTTGAATGAATTCATGTGCATGACAGGTGGTGTTGTGTTTGAAGAAATCCTTTAAGTTAAAGACTTGCCACATAAGAAAGGACAATATTTTTGTGTCTGTTCTTTTCATGCTTCCTGTTTGGGTTGTTTTTTTTTTTTTCTAATTTCTTGGCTGATTTAACAAAGGCCCTGTTAAGATATCCACAGGATTATAATGGCAATGAAATAGCTGGGACGATGTTTTCAGCAAAGACTTTCATTTCAGACTTGCATGCAATATTGCAGCTGTGAGCCAAAATGATGTCTCAAATCTGCTATCCTCCATTTAGGCTTACAAAGCTGTAATTCAGTCAGAAAAAACTTCCTTTACTAAGCTGCAGGACAAATTTTACAATATATCAAAGGCTTTTAATTATCTATTTATTTGATGTATTTATAAAAGTCCCATGACCATAAAGAGGCTGAGACTGGTGGTGTTAGGCTAAAGATCGATCGTTTTCGAGATTATCCACCATGGTACAGTGACACACAGATGAACTGAACATTATTCTGAGAGGAAATCCTCTCGTTAATTTCTGGGCAGACAGAAATCTTCAGTGAAACAAGTCTCATGTATCTACAGTACTACTTAGCAACCACTTGATGTCAGCATAACACAATACAGCACATTTAAAAATCCAAACTCTGGTCCTAATAATAAAAAAACACTACATTTTAAAGAGAGCCCAAAGCATCTTTATCCTTTATTCCACTGACAAGTTGAGTCACGCCCATCTTTAGAGGATGGAGCCTTTTTTAAAAATCAAAATTCATATTAGATTAAATTCCATTTAATTCTTCAAACATAAAAATGGTGACCTGATTATCTAATTATCAGCTGCTGCCATTATCAAAATTTAAATGTTGACAATAAAATTGAGATCTATGTATTCAGTACCTGTCTACACAATTTAAGATGTTACAAGACATTAAGACTGATGAATGAATGAATGAATGTGCTACATGAAATATCATGAATAGGCATTTATAACTGTATAATAACCCTAATAAAAAACAAGTAAACAAATAGATCATGGTTTAACAATTGTTCAGTGCAATGATTCCAGCATTAGTCGTTTCTTCTACTGGATTTAACAGAGATTTTAACAATGTGTTATATGATCTATTTGTATTAGTTATCTTATGTCCAGCACTTTGTTCAGCAGCTGTTGTTGTAAAGTGCTTTATGAATAAAGTTGGTTGGCTAACTGTTCTTGTGAAAAAACAAATGTGCCTGCAAACATCTACCAAGTGATACCAACTAATATATTAATTATAGACGTAGAATTAAAGTACTAATTTTGCAGAAAAAAATAGCTGGTCTCTGATTGCAGCAATTAGCTAATATGGGTTAGCTAATAACCAAGCTGATAAGCTAATTGTTGCACTAATGCTAGAGATGCTAACTCTCATAGCTGGCTGCAGATGATGATTTCATGACTGTGTTAGCTTGAATTTACCAGGCTAAAATATCAGGTGTTTTGCATTGTATTGTGACTTTACTCAAACATTTAAAAACAAAGAACAGCTCAGGGTGTTCATCTATTTTGGCCATTGTGCCCAGCTAACTGACTGCTCAGACCAGCTAGTGGTCTGTAAACTGCAACTTCTAAAAACTGCGTTGGCCGATACTTGCCTCATTGCTAGCTAAAATAAGTGAAATCAGACAGCTTGAATGTTCTACACAGATGATTGGAACAACCCTTCCTGACTTTTAGATGGGTGGGGCTGTACAACAATTTTGCATTTGCTATGAGGAGCTGATGAAGTAAGAAGGTAGCAATTTAGCAGAAAGGTTAGATGGAGGCTAGCTGTTACTAGCCAGCAACGGCTGCCAGTGGGTATAAATGTGAGCAGGTTGAGGTAATCATGTTCACACTCAAGTGTTTCTCAATCCAGGTCCTCAGGACCCACTGCCCTGCATGTCTTCTACATATAACTGCTCCAACGCACCTGATTCAGACTCATGAACTTCCTCATGAAGTTCGTTGCAAGCCTGTTCAGGTGTGTTATAGCAAGGTTAAAAACAGTGGTAAATAAATTAAACAGTGGTTCCCAACCTGGGGTCCTCCAAAGAGCACAGGGGGTCCCTGAGGCTTTGAATATTAGAGCCATTGTGATTAATGCCCACAAATTGTCCCTATTTTAAAGAAAAAAAAGTAAGGCTGTATGTTGTTAATTTAACTTTGGCTTTATCAAAGGACATGACTCAACCAGAATACATTATTTATGGTGAGAATCTGACTTTTGAAAGCCTACAACCAGCATGGTTTCAGGACAGGGTGGAACAGGGGGTCTATGGCATTTTAGTATATGCATGAAGGGGGTCCCCGAGGAAAAAAGGTTGGGAACCGCTGCTCTAAAACATGCAGGGCAGTGGGTTCTTAGGACCAGGATTGAGAAATACTGTTTTAAATCACTTCTTGTTCTTTACTTTCTTCTCAATGGCAAAAAACTTTGAAATGCCCAGTTTTGAGGAACAAAGATTAGCTTTTAAGGGATTAATAACAAGCTGAGTGAATTGTTGTTTGTTTTTTATTGTTTAGTTTTTGTGAGGTTGTTTGCACAGTAATATAAGTAGCGGGTTAAATGCTTTAAATACTCTGCTGAGAAATTTAGCTCAAGGGTATCCAATTCTGGTCCTCAAAGGCCACCGTCCTGCAGGTTATATGTTTATCTGATTATTGTGCAGAATTTGTCATGATGTTGAGGAGATGTATTTGATTTGAATCAGATGTATTGAAGCAGGGAAACACTGAAAAATCTGCATAATAGTGGCCCTTGAAGACCAGAATTGGACATCCCTGATCTATTCAGAGATAGAGATCAGCTGCCTGTTCATGAGATCAAAGCTCCATAAAATATTTCAATTTTTACTGACAGTACCATGATGCAACCACTAGATGTCAAGAGCAGACAGGCTGTGCATTATTAATGCACCTAGAAACCTTTTCTTTTACTCTGGTATAATGGGATGGAATTATTTGTCAACCACAGGAAGGTTTTAAAAGCCAGGTTCAGCAGCTTTTATGGAAGTAGGTTAAAGCTGTTAGTGAAGTGTGACGGGCTTTTACTGCGGTTTTGTATTGATGTTATGTGACTTGTTTATTTAACGTAAATTTGTGATTTTTTATTCTGTACATCTTTGTAGAGTATGGCTTTCTTGTTCTTGTTTCTGTTGCTTTTGTTTTAACACCAAGGACCATGCTGTGAACAAGTTTTATACTTTAACATGTTTTCCTTTGGAATGCCTTCTTATCCTTTGATTCTAGAAATAAATCAATCAAGCTAGCACGTTTTAGCCCAGGTAGGAAACCTGACCATATTCCCACTGTTAACCTAAACACACCTAAACCTAAACAATACCTAACACCTTTAAATGCCACCCAAATATAACCATTATATATTTCTATCTAAATTAAATATCTAAATGTCTCATTTTATATATAGAAAATAACTTTTTTATATTTCCTGTTTGATTAAACAGGCACAACATATGTCGATAAATAATCTCAAGTGGATGCATCACTCTCCAAATGCTACAGAATAAAATATTTATCTAAGTCAAATTCCCCAGTTGATAGAAAAATCAATAACTGAGTTATAAATTGCTTATAAAGGAGGGATATCAGTCTTACCTGGCACTCTCAAAGGTTGCAGAAGGCGTCTTTCCTATGGCTCCAAAACCGACTCCAACAGCTAGGCCCTCTGCAGAGACAAGCAACATTACAAAACAGTTAATCCCTAATAGTTGGGTGATGGCTGATGCGGCTGATGGGTGTCGGCGGGTCCTCTGTCTCCTGGATCGCTGATTACCTGACAGACAGGCCGCAGTTTGTCCGGCTGGGCGGTGTCCTGTCTGATGTGGTGGTGAGTGATGTAGGAGCCCCGCAGGGCACTGTGCTCTCTCCATTCCTGTTCACCTTATACACCACAGACTTTCAGTACAACTCAGAGTCATGTCACCTTCAGAAATTTTCTGACGACTCTGCAGTTGTTGGGTGTATAAGTGGTGGACGGGAGGAGGAGTACAGGGGGCTGGTGGACGGATTTGTGGAGTGGGCGGGTAAGAATCACCTGCTGCTTAATGTGGACAAGACCAAAGAGATGGTGTTAGACTTCAGGAAGAAGGGATCAGCTCCACAGCCCCTCTGCATCCTGGGTAGTGATGTGGACATGGTTGAGGAATATAAATACCTGGGAGTGACTATCGATAACAGACTGAGTTGGAAGACCAACAGCACAGCTGTGTACAAGAAGGCCTGCAGCAGACTCTACTTCCTGAGGAAGCTGCAGTCGTTCCAACGTGTGCAGCAAGATGCTGGAAATCTTTTACCAGTCTGTTGTGGCCGGTGCCCTGTTTTCATCTGTGTTCTGCTGGGGGGGCAGCATTGCAGCCATTGACACCAACAGACTGAACAAACTGATCAGGGAGGCTGGCTCTGTCATCGGCGACAGACAGGACACTTTAGAAGCAGTGGTGGAGAGGAGGACACTGAACAAACTGTTATCTATCTTGGATAACCCTGACCACCCTCTCCACCCTGTGCTGGACAGACAGCGGAGCTCCTTTTCCAAAAGGCTCAGACAGCTTCGCTGTCTCAGGGACCGCTTCAGGAAATCTTTCCTGCCACACGCAATAAGACTGTTTAACTCATCATCATTGTGTCAGAGATAACAATATGAGTGACTGTTGTAACTGGTGAATTTTTGCACTGACTGGATCAACCTTACACAGTTAAACTCCTCATCTTGTGTCATCGCAAACAACTGTCACTACTAATCATTGCACTGGACTATATTATTTGCTGGCTATTCTCACTTCTTACTGTGTATAGCTAAATACCTCCTTGTATAAGTCTTGTAGATATTGAAATTTTTATACTGTTTTTAATTTTTTTCCTACCTTAAGAAGCACAACTGCTAAATGACTGTACCGCTGCAACACCTAAATTTCCCAGCTTGGGATGAATAAAGTATTTCTATCTATCTATCTATCTATCTATCTATCTATCTATCTATCTATCTATCTATCTATCTATCTATCTATCTATCTAGTTCATGTCCTTTGTTCTCTCTGTCACCAAGAGAGAAGGAGCACTTCAAGAAGGATAAAGTAAATGTTGCAAAACTGCTGAAACGATCGATATAAAAAGTACAAAAAGAAAAATGTTGGAAAAAATGCTAACGCTGATCTACTCACAGTAAGGGTCTGTGAGGGCTTCCAGTGTGCAGCATTCATCCTTTTATTTTATTTACAGTTTACTGTCAGTTTTCATTTTAATGAAACCCGCTGTCTGCTCAAGCAGCCCAATGCAACATGTAACTGTTAGGATGATTCATGTTTTCCGAATTGATGTACTCCTGAGTGGAACTATATGAAATTCAGCCTTGTTTTTCACAGTAAGCTGCTGAGAACTGTCTGCTCAAGATTCTACGGTAATTTTACACTTTAGAAAGCTTCTGCTCTTACAACGGCAACTGCTTAGAGGATTAAAAGAGTAAAGCTGCATTATGAGGGATTTCTACAGCCCTGTATTGAGCCTGCTTCTTCCCCCCTCTGCTGCCCTGCACACCCTCTCCCCTCTGATGTCCCATTTGTCTCATTTGTTATGCCTGTCACGTATACTTTAAGTACTCTTCATTCAAAGTGAAAGTGAAAAGGTCACAGAGAGCGATGTATCTGCGAGGGCATTTGTGTTTGTGAAGTTTGAGTGTGCAAGCGTGTTTGTGTGTGCGTGAAAGCAGAGCTACAGGTTGTTTTGCATTTCACGCTGCCACGGCAGCTCTCCACGGTGATTACTGGCTGTCAGGCTTAAGGACAGGTGTGGGCTGGTCAACTGCTGAGAGGTGCTGATGTAACATGGGAGAGTTATGACTGTGATGCAAAGAAGAGATATCCAGGTAGATCCATTAGATGGCAGGACTACTCCTTAGCCTATTTCAGCCTTTTCCCCCCATCAATTTCATGACAACTGACAGTTATTGGGGTCCAGTTTTTATTTATCCCATTTGCTCTATCCCTCTGTTTAGCTGAAGTAAAGTTACTTTTTATTTTAGTGGGCAAGAGTAGCATCAGTTAACTCTTCAGTAGTGGCATTAGTGACCATTCGATGACCACTATGCCCTGATCTCCCATAAAAAGAGTTGAATGTGAAAAGGAGGGGTAAGACCAAAGCTGTAAGCCTGAAACAATTCCTCCAATAACTCAAATAACCCCACTAAAAAATTAATAAAAAATTGATTCAGTGCGTCACTTAATTCATACACGTATGTTCTACTCAGTGGTCACAGTATGAAGCCCTGCAACATGCTTTTGCTAAACCAGAGAAAGACAAAAGTTTGTAGTGCCAAGCAAAAACTCTGTTTAGAGTCCAATAAAACTGAATTACCTAATCATAGTAGAACAACATCAATGCTACAGCGTCTGGTTTACACCCCCAACCCTCAGAGAGGAACAAACACAAGCTAACATTTCACATTAGTAAATCAGTATGCCTGTTAGCTGTGATGAATGCTAGTATGCTAGTAGAGAATAGCGTTAGCCGAGGATTTGGCTAGCAAGTTCAGAGACTTTTTCATTTATTATATGTTTATTTAAACATAAAACTTATGTTTATTGTTTTAAACAAAAGATGCATAAATCCTACTAGAATATTTCCAAAACTGCCATGCTAGTGAAAGCACTATTATCTTTTCCTGATCTCCGTCCTCCCATCAGCCTGTAAACCGTTAGCGTGAAGTACTTTCTAAATCTATTTAATAAATGTACAATCAAAACGCAGACATTGCCTGACCTGATTTTATCAGAGAAGATTACACTTATAAAATCAGTGACTGCTGTTTTAGATGTGCTCTTTACTGTTATTTCAGTCTCTAATTCTGATTCACCACCGATAACAGAAAAAAGTAAAAGGCTTAATTAGGATTTCAGTTGCATTAAAATACAGTATATGAAAGCAGGAGAAAAGCACACAGATGCCAGCTGCTGATAGCTGCTTAAAACTTGATAGAAAGCAAATATCTAGTGTTCTGTCACACTATTATCAATATAATAATAGTAAATGTTGATCGAAAATATAGTTTTATGGCCATATTGTAATTGTGGCTACATGTAAAGGCTAGTTAGTGAAAATCCATCAAATAAGAAAGCCGACAACATAGACATATATTTTATTTTAAATAGATGTTCTTTTTAATTCTGTGACACACTTCCTGGTTTTGTGCTTTTCACATGCAGTTCAATAATTAAATAAGTAGAATTTTCTGAAAAATAAAACAATACTAAGAGATGTGCCCTTTTTCCTCTTTCGAATAGTCATCATTGCACCTTCATTAGAAAAAATTATTTGTTCTTATTTCATTACTTGAATAATTAATGGGAAACTCCACAGAATGCTTGATTACCTAAATAATAGTTTGCTGCAGCAGTGCAAGGGAAGGAAATGGGAAAAATTAATCAGACTGCGCAATGAAATCAACAAATGAACCGTTTCCTGCACACTTTCCCCAAACATTCCCAGAAATAAAAAAGGAAAAACACTGAAATTCGACTACACGTGGAGTTATGGTGCTACATACTGGACATAACTCCAGTTCTGTCTTTATTGCATCCCTCAGCATACAGAGTATAAACATGCTGCTGGAAATGGGAAAAGATTTACTTGTCTTGTTTTAGCAGGTGTACCTGAAAATGGCAGATGTAAACTGTTTTGGAAGCAGCCTGGCGTGACTGTTTTCACTGCTCTCAGTCACTTATTACTGCAGGATATATAGAAGTCTGCACCCTTGACCAGAAATGTGCAGCTTCAAGCCTTGCAAGATGAATTCCTGTGATGTGCTCTTGTCAATTTCAGAGAAAGTAGCTCGATCGCAATTTTTCTAAAAAGGAATGTTCCCACTGCTATACAGAAAATGTCACAAAAAACACAAGTCAAACCCACCTACCCACCCTGTAGTCAGCCTACTTGTACATGCCCAGCACTACAGTCTAAATATCCCAGGACAATATCTACCTATGATTGGGCAAGATGAACAAAACAAAACAAGCAAAAAAAAGAGGAAAAAAAAAAAAAAAAAAAATAGAGAATAAACAAAAAAAAAGCAAGACAGGAGCAAACAGAGGAATGAATCTTCCCAGAGTTTGTTTCTGCAGAGGTTTAGTCACCAACATCTGGAATCACATGATAAGGAAAATTAACTTTTGTTGAGAGAGAGGAAAGAAGATGTGAAGCAAAGGGCCCGAGGCGCGATTACGCCTCATGCATGATGTGCACACTCAATCAGGTGAACTACTGAGTTGCCCATATGAAAAACTAACCCACTTTGTTACCAAGTAAACAGACTTAATCACATTTGATCACTAATACAAAGCTGCAGATTGAAGCGTAAATTGTCCTCAGCCATAAACACATGACATGTCATCTGGTGCCATGTTCTGCTCAGGAGCCTCATTGGTTAATGCTGCCAGCCGCATTGTTTGACAGAAGACCCAGGCGACTCAGTGACTCATCCTTTTTTTTTAACTAAAAATCTACTGCTGTCTTCCTAGTGGAATCTCATAATATGCTATGTCAGTTTCTCTTGGTGCTTAAAAAGAGAACGAAGCATAATAATAACCATAACACATCATTTTAGGGGAAAAAGCAAAAAATCCCATTTGGAGTAGATTTTTTGTTTGATATTCATGGTGCTGACCCATAGTTAAGAGTTCAACCTTTGACCTGAACATTTATTTGATTACTTTCCTTGTCCTATTCTAAATGCACAGGAGGGGAATCACGTTATTACTTGAAGTGTGTCTGATGGAACACTAGGTGGCGATATGGCCACTTCCACTTATTACTCACCAACAAAGGTGTGAAAAACGTGACGGACCGAAACCATTCAGGGTAAATTTTCTGATTTAACATTTAAATTCTGGTGCATTCTGAGAGGAAAATGAAACAGAAAAGACATTACTTGCTTCAGGCTATTCAATTTGGTCCCATGAGTGCCGCAGTCCTGCAGGTTTTAATGTTTTCCTGCTCCAACGCATATCATTCCAACAGCATATGAGGTTCTGCACAATGTCTCATTTATTTGAGTCAGGTGTGTTGGAGCAGGGAGCCATTGAAAACCTGTACAGTGGCTCTTCTGGGACCAAACTGAGTAGCCCTGATAGCTAAGACACTGGAAATAGTATCTGGTAAACTTTGTGCTTTGTCAATCTTTTTAAAAATATCTTAATAATGCTTTAAAATACTTTGACAGTGTAAGCTAGGAGTGGTTGCCATTATTAAGCTCTTAATGGTAATGAAGATCATGAGTCTGTCTCTCTTGATGTTGAGTCAGTTTAGTAGCCTAATGAATAATGTGAACTGAGTGACACTGTAGGCTAATGTTAACAGACTTTTCATTTATGCTAGCTGACACGCTAACAAGCAGACAAAAATTTCCATTATAAAGTTTAACATGTTGGAAAAGGTTATGATACAGAAACGGTGGTCTACACAAAGTTAAGTTACACATAAGATTATACTGTTGGCAGGTAACAAGAACTACCTCCACACAACCGCTGATGCCCATGAACAAAACGTCACAGGGAAAAAATGTTGTGAAAACGGGAAAAACGATGTCATCGTGACTGTGATTGACCGAACGATACTGACACGTTCCATCAAAGATGTTTTATTGTGATGATCATTTGTTCTAAAATGACACATTTTAATCATAATAAAAGTTGTCTTAGCAGAACCTCCTCCCCCAAAATCCAAAACTCTTTGTATCTTTACAATTCACTTGAATGCCATATTTGAATTTAAAAACAGTGATTTTCACCAGAAGGTTAAGTCTCCAGGTTTACTCGTTTTATAGAAAGCTGCAGGTTATCCCTGGTGAATATTCTCTATTACTGGCTTTTTCTTCTCTTGTCTACCAGATCTTTCTATTATTTTCTTTTCAAAGCTTGAGGAAGATGGTGGGTCTGGCAGTGAATGGATGGAGAGGTGAAAGTATACATGCAAGACTACCAAATGTGCTACCTAGGTGTGTTAATCCACCTTTGAGAGCTTCAATTTTAAATTAGCCTCCACTGCTGGAAAGTGGTATTTCTCATGAAAAAGTAGCATATTGCTGATTACTGTTAAAGCAAGAGCAGAATACACTTTTAAGGACTTCTGGGAGCAAGGGGCAGGAACAAATCTGAAGCATGAATGCAATAACTTCTCAAGCTTTCTATGAGGAATGCAGGTCTTAAATAAGGAGGACGTAGACCAAGAATACCCTATTTAGTAAGAACATATCGATGATTGGCAGATGATGACGACACACGCAGTGGTGAACTGAAGATTTCTGGTGCTTTTCCATCACATGGTGCTGCATTCAGCAGCTACTTTCATCCAAGTTACTGCCAGGTGAGGAGTACAGAGTAGGATTGAATGAGCTTTGCAGCAACATTGCAAGTGCTGCTATAGAGAGTTGTTTCACCCACAGCTGATTACTGCTCCGATCAATCAATGCTCTGCAGTGTTTCAGTATCACTGTATAGTATCGGCACATTTGTCTAGCAGTAATCTGCAAGTTTATTCCCTGTTTGCAATAATGTCTAATCTCTTTATTCATATCCTCTTCATACGTTTTTGTTCTTTTAATGCATCGTTAATCTTTCAGACAGTCTCTACAGCAAATGCAGCCAACATCAAGGTGCCTTAAACTTAGACCACAGCCTAAAAAACAATAAATACGAGCGCAGTAAAAAGAAGCAGAGATAAGAGAAAGCACAAACAGGAAGAAACAAAGATAAAACTGTAAGAGATTGAGATCCTGATTCCCCCAAAGCTGCAGATTTGAGAGCTGAGGGGACACTTCATCATAATCTATCGTCTGTAATTACCTTTGATAACAATGCACACCAGTTCCAATCCACGTTCCCCCAGCCAGCTGCAGGCAGACAATCTGTGGCACCATTTTGGTAATAAACACCTTTGGGTACACTGTGAGTCCAACATGCCATCCATCTCCGTCCTGGAACTGTCCAAACTGCCACAGGGTCAGTAGAAACTACTTGAAGGCGTACTGAATATCTTTCTATTGTGTTTACATAAAACATAAGTTGTGAGAGTTTGGTACCCTGTTAAGTTTCCTAAATCTAACTCATTTAACAATGTTAATTAAAATTGACTGAGCTTGTTCCCAGGAAAAGAATAGACAACAAGTTCTTTCATAATAGGGTCTAGGGTTAACAGGGGAGCCCTTAAAACCAAAACACTTGTCAGGCTTCACTTAAGATGCTCATGTTCAGGTATCTTGCACCTCAGTGCAGTTAAATGGAAATCTCTAGAACCACCTGAACAAGAACTCATGGCAGAGCTGAGTGGTGTGTATGTATTTAGACATTTATTGATTTAAAAAGGTTTGAATTGGGATGCAAATACATTAAGCAAATATTGACAAGAACCAAACTTGACAAAAATTATTTACATTTAATTTTGTTGGGGAAAAGAATTATGAGCCACCTGAGTACTTACTGATGTCGGGAGGCCTTTTTTGGTTAATTACTTTGATTGTTGGGGGCGATAACATGATTTCAGTCTCAGCCCCTCTTTGTTTCTCTCTTTGGCGACACTTATTCTCTTCTATGTTTCTGCTCAGTTTCCTTCCTCAGTCTGCTGGCAGATTATTACATTTTTATTCATTTTTTTTCTTCCTTCTGTTTTGGGTTTTCTTGGCAGTTAGCAACCAGCATTACCAGCAACTAATGGACTGGACTGAAGGATACACAGCTGGCTCTGTACTGTAGATCAGGGTTCTTCAACTCTAGTCCTCAAGGGCCACTGCCCTGCAGGGTTAGCTGCTCCCCTGCTTGTATTCATCTGGCCCAAGTTAATGGCTCATTACCAGGTTTGTGCAGAATCTGAGAACAAGGGATGGAGAGGATGCACTTTATTGGAATGAGGTGTGTTGAATGGGAATCAATTTAAACCTGCAGGAACTGAGTTGGAAACCCTGCTGTAAACTGACTGAAAATACATGACTTAAAGTATTCTGGCTCCGTGCCAGAGCTCCGATGACATGATGAGTTTATGCGGCGGGAAAAAAAATACAATTCCACAACTTGATGCCTGTGCTAATGTGGAGTTATCAGCATGCTGAGTTAACCTTCTAATAGTATGAGAAACAGAGGTTTACAATCAACAAAACGCATTACTAACCAATCAGGAGTTAAGCGAGCTTTGGAAAATGCTCTGCTTGGTTGAGAGATCCAGCTGCAGCCTAAACCGAAGCTGCACACATGATTGAGCAGAGCTGTTCATGAAAGCTTCTGATTTGTGACAGACACAAAGGGTGATTTTTTTAGGGGCCTTGACCCCATTAGACCATGTCCTGTTAAAAAACTGCAAGAAAATGTGGACTGAATTATTCTACAGAGCATGTAGATTCATTGGCACACAGTTTCTGATTTGCAAAAAATTTATCTTATCCATGAAAATGCATGTAAGACTAGTTTTATTTAGCTGTTTGTTTAATTGCATGTAAGCCAACATCAGATCAGGTCCTGTTTGAGATTATTTCATACAAATTAGGTACTTTAGCCAAATATACAGACCTTTCTTGGTGTTACTGTTTTAAATAGCTCTGTAGTGAGTCTGTCCAGTGCCAATAGTCAAAGTCAAAGTCAGCGTTATTGTCACTTTCTTCACATGTACAAGACATACAAAGGAATCGAAATTAAGTTTTCCACTGTCCCACGGTAAAGACGGGACAGGACACTTCAACACTGAAGTCTGATGCCAGAAAAGTTGGAGCTGATCTAAATAAGAAGGGTCAATGAAGAAACTGTGATGTCAGAAAATGGTTCAACTTTTTAAGCGTTTTTCTTTTGCAGAAACAATATGAATCTGAATAAGCTCTGAAGACATGACGCAAACTCTGAATGTAGCTGGAGTGTAAGTTTTCAGTTCATTTGTGGCAGAAATGATAGATGTTTGATCCTTTTATCATTCCCTGGAGGAAACTTAAGCTGGTTTTGGACAGTACGTTTCTGTCTGTATCAATGTGCGCAGCAGCAGGTCCCGTCCAATTCCGTCTTAATGTTCTATGCTCTTTTAAGCCACCGACGATACTGCCGCTGACAGACCATTGTCACAGCAGTCACGCATTTCTTCCTTTAATCTCCTCTCCTCAACCACTGACACGCTCCTTTTACAAACTCAGCCAAACATTGCTGCTCCTCCACTCGGTCAGCTTTTTATTTCTCCAGCACATCTTTGAGGTTTCCCCCTCATTTTATTATCAGTATACAATACTGTTCTGTTTGATCAGTTTTGTGATGAGAACTTTCAACCACATCAGCATCATGTGGCGACTTTTCTTCGTCAGATACAAGAAGGTGTTCTGCAACTTTATCCGGGCTGTCAAAATTAATGTGTTAATGCAAAAATAGACCAAAAACCAATAGATTTTATAATGGGAGTTACAGCTCAAAAAGTTTGGGAACCCCTGTTCTTTACGCACTAATGCCCCACCCCTTATTCTCAGCAGTACAAAACATTTTAAGTTTGGCCTGATAACAAGCAGGATGGTCCCTCTGTCCTTTAATCTGGTGGACACAGTGTACAATTTTCCACTTTGCCTCAGACCAGTTTAAATGATCTTTGGCTCAGAGAGGACAGCAGCATTTCTGGATCACATTCATATTTGCATGGTTGAGTTTTAAGCTACATTTGTGGCGCACACAGTACTTTTACAATATCTAGAACTTTGCCTGAGCCCGAGCAGTGATTATTATGACAGCATCATGTGTGTTTTTAAATTCAGTTCTATTTAAACATGAGGTAGGTGTCGCTGGTGGCAGGTAAGTGACGCTAATGCTGTAGGTGACGTAGTTCCGGGGGAGACGGCAGATTCAAACTAGGCGCGCCCAAACATTTCTACTTTCATTCGATTGTATTTTGTGCCAACTTAATCAAAAAATATTCTTTAAAGTAGGACTATAGTGTCTTTAAAAGGTACACTCTGGAGCACAGCGGGGAGGATTTGGCCAGCCTGACAGATTTTATAGATCGTTACGACAGAATCGTCATGGGGAAACCAAACAACACCTCCACCCCCTCCACCTCATCTAAATCCAAGAGACAGCGAAATGAGGATTCACCTGGAGCTATTTCACCACCGGGGAACGACTCAACAGATGTTCTGATCTCCATAGATAAGAAACTCAGTAGTTTTGATGCGCGTTTGAGTCTGGTAGAAATTCTCCACAAAGAGTTCCAGGCGCTACGTGAATCATTAGAATTCAGCCAGAAGCAGGTGGAAAGTCTGGCTGCAGAAAATGCCGGTCTCAGAGAGACGGTAAAATCCCTCACCGAGGGCTTGACCCGTCTCTCAGATGAAAATAAGAAGATTAAGGAAACGGTGATCGATCTGCAGGCGCGGAGCATGAGAGAGAACCTGGTATTTGCAGGGATTCCAGAGCAGACGGAGGAGGACCCCGAGACCACGGTGAAAAACTTCATCAAAACCCACCTGAAGCTCCCGGAGGAAACGGTGAAAAACATCTCCTTTCACAGAGTCCATCGGCTCGGCGGGAGGAAACCCGGGTCCAGCAGACCAAGACCCATCGTAGCGAAGTTCGTCAGCTTCAAACAGAAGGAGCAGGTGAAGAACCAGGGCCGCGAACTGAAGGGGACCAACTTCGGAGTAAACGACCAATATCCGAGAGAGATTCTGGACCGACGGAGAGTCCTGTTTCCCATCAGAAGGAAATCTATGGCTAATGGCGCTCGCGCTGTCATCGCGGTGGATAAACTGTTTATTAATGGACAACTGTACCGCGACCCGAACGTCACTCCGTGGCTCTTCTGATCCCAGGTGCTGTATGTCAATCTCTCCAAATGATCACTCTTAACTCGCCATTATAGATCACTGACAGTAGAACACACTGCTCGTCTCACCACAGCCTCTACATCTAGATCGATGTATTTTTTTCTGTTTTGTTTTTATATTTCACACAAATACTTTTCTCACTTTTCACTATCTTTCACGCTTTCACTGTTAATTGTAATCCAGCTCGTAATATCAGCAGCGCACGCGGCCGGTCGAAAAACCGTCAGGACGCACAGTCGCACCATACATGATAAATATAAACACTCGCGTTTTATGTATGAGAGAACACGCATTAAGGTACATATACGGACATTTAACATACGGACAAACGCGCGCAATCAGGCTGCATGCAAACACGCGCGAACACGCAAGAGGGGCGCACAAAGACACACGCGTCAGTAACACGCATGAAGCATTAAACCGTTCACAATAACCATGTTAAAAATCGTCTGTTGGAATGTACATGGAGCCGGTTCCAGGGAGAAGAGGTTGAAGATCTTTAATAAATTACAGGAGCTGCAGGCTGACATTGTCTTACTACAAGAGACTCATTTAACAAACTCAACCATAGACCTTCTTCAAACAGCTCAGTTTCCTCATGTTTACTCAGCTTGTTACAATTCTAGGCAAAGAGGAGTAGCTACTCTTATTAATAAGAGACTAAATTTTGACATAGATAGCACAGTAGTGGATCCGGAAGGCAGATTTCTGATAACTTTATTATCTATTTGTAATATCAAATTATGTATTACCAATGTGTACGGCCCCAATGCAGATGATCCCTCCTTTTTCCACTCCCTGTTTGCTACACTCCAGAATTATTCAGATAACAGAATAGTGCTAGCTGGTGATTTTAATGTAGTCTTGACTGAACAAGATCGCTGCAGCACATCAGGTAGTCATCGAGTCTGGCAGTCGTCAGAAACTATCAAACAGTACATGAAGGATTTTGGTCTTTGCGATGCTTGGCGCTCTCACCATCCTAAACTAAGAGAATACACCTTCTTCTCTTCAGTTCACCACTCCTTCTCTAGAATAGATTATATATTAAATAGTAACTCACTAATGGGCGACATTTCAGAGACTCAGATACATCCAATCAGCATTAGCGATCACGCACCAGTTTCATTCACTCTGAGAAACAAAAATAATAAACCGATTGGTAAAAGCTGGAGATTTAACACCTCTTTATTGAAAGATCCTGAGTTCATTGATTATTTTAAAAAAGAATGGTCAATTTATATAGAAAAAAAATGACATGCCTGAAACTTCAGCGTGTCTCCTTTGGGAAGCAGGAAAAGCAGTAATGCGAGGGAAAATAATTTCCTTCTCCTCACATAAGAAGAAGAAGGAAACAGCAAGAGTTTTAGAATTAGAACTCAGGATTAAATCATTGGAGGAGGCTTACCGCATTTCCCCCGAAGAGCACACAATGAATAATATAAGGAAAACTAAATTGCAGCTTAAAGAAATTATAGATAAAAAAACACAGTTTTTAGTGCAAAGACTTCGCTTGGAGAACTTTGAACACAGTAACAAATCTGGAAAGTTTTTAGCAAATCAACTAAAAACAAACAAGGAGAAAACAACAATCTCCTCTGTTAAAGATCAAGACGGAAACATCAGCCATGACCCAGACAAGATAAATGACACGTTTAGAAGCTTCTATAAAACATTATATGAATCACAGATTAATCCAACAGATGAACATATTGAACAATTTTTAAACAACATTAATCTACCAAAACTAAAAAATGAAAATAAAATAAATTTAGATGCACCTATTACTGTAGATGAACTCCACGAAGCTCTCCAACATATGCCCAACAATAAAGCCCCGGGTCCAGATGGTTACTCAGCAGAATTTTACAAGGAATTCTGGACAACGCTAGCTCCTACATTTTATAATATGTTGTTAGAAATACAGGAAAAACAAAAAATACCGCAAAATATGAACTTAGCTAATATAACACTATTGCTAAAACCAGGCAAAGACCCCACACTTCCATCCAGTTACCGTCCCATATCTTTAATAAATGTAGACCTGAAAATAATTAGTAAAGCTCTTGCCAGAAGGATAGAAAAAATAACCCCTCTTATAATACATCCGGACCAGACAGGTTTTATAAAAGGTCGACATTCATCTACTAACACACGTAGACTAATTAACCTCATTGATTACTCTACTTTACATAATCTAAAATCCACAATCATTTCTCTAGATGCAGAAAAAGCCTTCGACAGGGTAAACTGGAAGTTTCTATTTGCAACACTAGACAAATTTGGGTTTGGACCTTCTTTCATAGAGTGGATTAAAATATTATATAATAACCCAAATGCATGTGTGAAAACCAACGATCAAACTTCTCCAAGCTTCCGCTTACAGAGAGGCACCAGACAGGGCTGTCCACTCTCCCCCTCACTTTTTGCCATTTTCATAGAGCCGTTAGCAGCTGCTATTAGACAAAATATAGAAATTAAAGGAATCCAGGGCAAAAATATAGAACATAAAATAAGTCTTTATGCAGATGATGTATTACTCTTCCTTCAGAACTCACAAACATCACTCTCTCAGACAATCACGGTTATTAATAAGTTCTCATCAATATCTGATTATTCTATTAACTGGTCTAAGACTACAGCCATGTCCATCAACTGTGACCTACAAAACATCCCTAATATCAAAATACAGACAGGAAACATTAGATATTTAGGTATAAATATTTCCCCCAGATTATCAGATTTAACAAAATTAAACTATGTTCAGCTACTAAAAACAATAGAAGATGATCTCTTACGGTGGAGGCGCTTACCCATCTCAATAATGGGGAGAGTTGCCACCATTAAGATGATGATCCTACCTAAAGTTGATTATTTATTTTCAATGACACCCACTAAACCCTCCACCAGTTGGTTTAAATCTCTGGACTCTTTCATATCCAAGTTTCTTTGGAAAAACAAGCCGTCACGTATCAGTCTTAAAACCTTACAGCAGACTAAAGATAGAGGAGGACTGGACCTACCAAACTTTAATAACTACTTTATAGCTAACAGGCTGCAGTACATCTCCAAGTGGCTCAAACCCAGTTATCTGGATGAGCCGTGGCTAGATGTGGAGCAGGCTTTGTGTGAGGACTTAGTCATCTCTGACCTGCCGTTCATCAGCTCAACCATTAAACCATATAAGTGCTTTAAAAGCCTTAACATCCGTTTTTCCTTAATGGCTTGGTGGGAATTCTGTAAGATAACCAGATCTTCCCTCTTTCCATGTAGACTTACACCCATCTGGAACAACCCTGACATCCTGCAGAACAAAAAGATGATAAACTTCACTCAATGGAAGACTAAAGGAATACAACAGTTAGGACAGATAATAGAAAATGGAAACTTTGTATCTTTCAACACAATTGTCTCACAGTATGGAATCAACAGCAATAAATTCTTAGAGTACCACCAACTAAAATCAATTATATGTAAGAAGTATACCCCTGTACAGTTAGACTTGCAGCTTCCTGTCAGAATAGCAGAATTCCTGAATCATAATACTCCAAAATTATTATCAAAAATATATAGATTACTTGCAAAGCTAGAAGACAGGATATCTCTCCCGACTTCAAAATGGGAAGATGATTTATCTAATAACTTTGATCAGAAAAGATGGTCACAAATATGTTTAAACACGTTTAAAATGACTCAGAATTCAAATATACAACTAATACAATTCAAAATTCTCCATAGAACTCATTATACAGGACACAGGATGTTCAGGATGGGCCTTTCACCATCAGATATCTGCCCACACTGCTCTGAGAACACCTCTGATAGCTACATCCATGCGCTGTGGTCCTGCACACCTGTCCAAAGGTTCTGGATTAAGGTGTGTGAAGATCTCTCAAAATGGTTTAAAACTAGTTTTCCTGCAAACCCCACACTTTGCCTACTGGGCGACCTGGGTGACACCAACATAGGAATACACTCCATAAACTTGGTCCTCGCAGTCTTATGCATCGCAAAGAAAACTATTCTTGTGAACTGGAAAGATAAGAATAATTTGTCTATCCAGCAGTTTAGAAATCTCCTGTTAGATCACATCAGCATTGAGACAATGTCTGCCTCCTCCAGGAACCAGTCAGATGACTTTCATTCCCTCTGGTCCCCTGTGACTGGCTACATCACTTAATGTAGGTGGAGGATTGCGGCTTCGCTGGGATGGGGGCGGATGTGGGTGGGGGGTCCCTGGTGGCTTCAGGTCTCCGGTTGTCTCCTGGGTGGGGATCTAGGCTGCTCCGCTGCTGGGTCGGCTGGGGGTTCCGGTCTGGGCGGGCGGCATTGGGTGGGCCCCGGGGTGGGGCTGCCTCGTGGCGGTGGGGGGTGGCTGCCGGGGTGCCTGGGTCGGTGTCCGTCGGCCCCTGGCCGGGTGGCCGGTCGGGCCCGGGGTGGGCCGGGTGGGGGCCCCGGGCTCTGGGGCGTCGGGTCTCCCCCCGCTCCTGGGGGTGGGGGGTCTGCCGCTGCTGGGGGGGGCTGGGCCCGTCCGGATGTGCCGTGCCGGGGGTTGGTCCGTGCCCTGGTGCTTGGTCGCAGCCCCGGAACCTGGGTGGGGGTGTGTTTGTGTGTGGGTGTGTGTGTGTGTGTGTCTGTGGGTATGCTGGTGTGTGGGTGGGTGTAGAGGGACGTGTGTGCCGTATGTGTGTGTGGGTGTGTATGAAGGTCTGGGTGTGTGCGGGTATGTGTGTGTGTGAGTAGTGTGCGGGTGTGTGTGTGGAGGTCTATGTGGGATGTGGGTGTGTGTGAAGGTATGTATATATGAGTGTGTGCACGTGGAGGTCGAGGTGTGTGTGGAGGAGTGAAGGAGTGGGTGGAGGCGTGAGTATGTATGGAGGTGCTTGTGTGTATATGCAGGTATGTATGTGAGTGTGTGTGTAGTGGTGTATGTGTATGGAGGGGTATGAGAGTGTGTGTGTATGTGGGCACCGGTGTGTGTGTTTATAGGTATGTGCGTGACGTGTGTGTGTGGAGGTATGTGCACGTATTGAGGTGTTGGTATATAGAGGTGTGTGAGAGTGTGTGTGAGTGGCTGGGGAGAAAAAAAAAAAAAAAAAAAAAAAAAGGGAGTGTGTGCGTTTGCAGGGGGTTAGGACGTGTCCTCTGGGGGGCGCCCTGGCTGGGTGTTGGGGGCGGGGGCCTGGGGTTCCCTTCCTTCGCCTCGCCCCCCTCCCACTCAGAAAGAGGAAAGTGGCCCCTTGGGCTGGTGGCTGGCCCCTGGGGGGGTTCGTGGCGTGCCTGGGTTGGGGTGCCTGCTCTGGGCCTGTGACGCCCTTCGGGGCCGGCGGGGGACGGGGGCGCCCTGAGCCACTGGCGGGTCGTCTTCCAGGGGGGAGGCTTACCCCCCTCTGGACCTACATCTCCTGACCCCTCCCCTCCCCACTCTTCACTACATACACAGGTAGGGCCGTGGGGGGTGTGCTTGTTGCGCTGGGCGGGGCAGGGGGGGTCATCATAGTGGCCCCGTTGCTTCGCCGAGCGGCAGCATGCCTCCCAGCTTTTAATTCCACTTAGTCACTGAGCACAAATAACATTTGCAACATACAAACACGTTTTGGGGGGTGGAACATGCGAGGTCAGGTGGGTGGGACTGCTCAGGTGGCCCCACCCCCTCCTCAATGCAGTTACTGCCCCCCAATTTTAACCCTCTTTTTTTAATTGCAAACAGCACATAATATATTCCCTCACTAGTGGGGGAGGGAGGGGCGATGGGGTCTTCAGGCGCCCCTGTCTCCATGGATGGCCCGGGGGCGGGGCGGGCCGGGTGGCCTGTCGCGTTGGCCCGGGGCGTGGGCGGGCTGTCCCGGGGGGTTTGGCTGCTGGCCCTGGGGGGAAGGTGCTGTTTTGGGGGTGGGGAGTGGGGGACTGGGGCGGGGTGGGGGGGGTGGGGGCCTGGCTCGTGTCTCCTCGCCTCCTGGCTGGGGCTGTCCCCCCGCGGCGTGGGGTGGCGGGAGGATGGTGGTGGGGGGATGGTGTTTGTTTGTGTGTGTGTGTGTATGTGGGGGGGGGGGGGGGGGGGAAGAGAGTGGTGTGTGTGTGGGGGGATGGGTGGTGGAGGGATGGTGTGTGTGTGTGGGAGGGTGGGGTGTGTGGAGGTGGATGTGTGGTGTGTGGGAGGGGGGGTGGTGTGGGTGTGGGAGGATGAATGGTGGAGGGATGATGTATGTGGGGGAGGATGGGGTATGTGTGGGAGAATGTATGGTGCAGGGAGGGGGAGTGTGTGGGAGGATGGATGGTGGAAGAATGGTGTGTGTGCAGGAGGATGGATGGTGTATGGGAGGGAGGATGGTGTGTGTGTGGGGGAGTGGTGTATGTTTGGGAGAGTGGGTGATGGAGGGGTGGTGTGTGTGTGTGTGGGAGGATGGGGTACGTGAAGGTGGATGTTTGGTGTAGGAGAGGGAGGACGGTGTATGTGTAGGAGAATGATGTATGTGTGGGAGGATGGGTAGTGGAAGGATGGTGTGTGTGTGTGTGTGTGGGAGGTGTGAAGGTGGAGGATGGTGTATGTGTGGGAGGATGAGTGGTGGAGGGATGATGTGTGTGTGGGAGGATGGGGTAGGTGTGGGAGAGTGTATGGTGGAAGGATGGTGAGTGTGTGGGAGGATGGATGTTGGAAGGATGGCGTGTGTGTGGAAGGATGGATGGTGGAAGGATGGTGTGTGTGTGTGGGAGGACAGAGTATGTAAGGGTTGGATGGTGTATGTGTGGGAGGATGAATGGAGGAGTGGAAGGAGAGTGTGTGTGTTTGTGTGTGTTGGTCTGGGGGGGGGGGCAGGACTGGTTCTCGGGGTGTGCGGCTGGGCGCTGGGGTGTGGGGCTGGCCTCTGGCGGTGGCCGTCTGGGCGGGCCGGGTCCCCCCGGGTGGCGTGCTGGCCCTTGGCCTGTGGGGGTGGGGGGTGTCCCTGCGCTCCTGGGCCCGGGCCCTCTGCCCCGTCTGTCCCGGGCGGCCGGTGCCCGGGGGGGGTCGGGGACTGCTGGCCTCGGCCTGCCGGGGCCGGTGCCCTGTGTCCGCGGGGCGGCTCCTGCTGGGGTCTCCTGCTGCTGCCTTCCTGGGCGGGCGAGTGGTCGTCTCTGTGGACCGGTCGGGATCTGTAGCCTACGGGGGGGCTGGTGGCCTGGGTCTCGGGACCGCTGGCCTGACTCTGGCCTCTGTTCAAGTGAGGTGGCATCTGCATGATCACTCTGCATGGTCACTCCTTCCTGAACGTCTCCACACAGTCTTTGCGTCGCCATGTGGCCGAGTTCTCCAGCATATCCACACAGGTTTCTCTGCGCGTGTTCTTGAATACAGCAGTTTCACTTATATCTATTATTATATTTTTTTTTCTTTTTTTTTTATTATTTCTGTTCTTATTATTATTATTACTCTTACTCTTATTATTATTACTACTACTATTATTATTATTACTATTATTGTGATTATTATTATTGTTACTATTATCAACTAGTTGTGTAATGACCTACTGGCCAGGATGATCTTAGCTATATATGTTGCAAGTAGTATGGATTACATGGTTTTCTGTATAATGTTTTAAGTCCCCACCCGCACTCCCCACACCCTTTCTGTCCCTCTCTCTCCCCTCCCTCTTCTCTCTACTTTCTTTTCTATCTCTCTCTCTCTCTGTCCCCTCCGGTCGAGTCCAGCATTAAGAGTCTGATTTAATAAAGTTTTTCATGTCATCAAGAGGGACTTTATACATGTAGTATAAATCCCTGCTTGATAGAGTAAAATTGCCCAGCACCAGACAGCAGCCAGACAATCATTCTGTTTGCAACGATGCTGGACAAGACAAGTTAAGAAGAAAAAAAAAAAAAAAAAAAAAAAAAAAAAAAAATTCAGTTCTATTTGAGAGCCCAGAAGATCTTAGACATTCAAAACCGAAATCTAAAACTACATGAAAAGATTCATTTGAACTGAACTATTATGTCTTAAATCCCTGACTTGTGTATGTTTTATAAATCCAGGACTTTTGTATTGTTAAATCTGGCCATTTGGTGATATGAAATTCCTTTTTGACTAACTTTGTTCAGGCCAGCTGTTGTGGTGACTGTCAGTAACACAATTTTGTCCGTTATGCTAACTGGCATCACCCTTAATGGTTAGATGGATATAAAAGGACAGCCATCAATCCCAAGCTCTGTCTCTAGCAGTGCCACTAAGTGTTCGGAGCCTCTTTGAAGATCATATTGTGGTATTATGTAGCTGCCTTTTGTGTTGTCCAAGGGGAGGCTAATGCCTCAGGGTGATGGCTTCCATTCCCTCGGGGGGCAAGATAGGTGTCAAAAATTAAGTGCACTTATCATGGTGTGGTAAAAGCCACTAAGTGGATGACTTTTTTCAGCATCTAATATGGGGTACAAATTACTGTTTAACATCAGTGTTGGAGCAGAACCTGGATTTCTATGTAAAATAGATCTCTTTCATCAGCTTGAAACACTATATGAGGTCATTAGAGAGTAAGGCCGTCAGTGCTTGTAGCTGCTGTTAAATTACATGATTACAAGCACTTCAAAGGAGCCAAAAAGGTATCTGCAATTGCATATTGGGATGTAAAATTGCACATAACACCAGCAGCGGGAAATGTAATATAAAAAGAACACATCTGCCTCTCAAATAGGGTAAAAACTGAGTATATTTTTGGTATGTTTTAGTTTAATTATTATTCATTAATTTACTTTATTTAATGGTTAATAAATTAAATGCTGTAATTAGCATATATAACACATTCTGTTCACATTTTTGAGAGCACAAGAGAGGAGTCAAACTAATTTGTCTCCACTTACTTAAATAAAACATGTGAATTCAATGAAAAGAGAATAAACTGATCTGATGTAATTGATTAAATTTAACCACCAAATTTCAAATGTGTTCATTTAATAATCAAGAATGGATTATCGTGCTTGATTTTACTGTGTGGAAAGGAGAGCCATGAGTCAAATTATGTACATCAAAGAGATTGTGTGTGTGTGCATGTATGTGTGTTTGTGTAATATGGACTCATAGCCCACTGTTGAGGGTTGAAGAATAGCATCCATGTGTCCAGTCTTAGAAACAGAGGACACACTTTTTGACTTTGTGTTAAGCAGCAGCAGATCTGAGGATCACTGCATTGGTTTAACACCCAAGTGATGCCTGAATTAAAGTAAATTTAGTTTGACTTTCTTATCAGCTATTATGATCTGGATGATGTGAATAGGACTAGTGTTAATAATAATAATAATTTTTACTTATTAATCCCGATTGTGAAATTCAGCTCTGCATTTAACCCATCTCCAGATGTACCAGAGAGCAGTAGGCTGCCCTGTTTCAGCGCTCTGGGAGAAGTTGTTGGGGGGTCTTAAGGGTCTTGCTCAAGGTTCACCTCTGTTGGCACCGCGGGGACTCAAACCCAGGTTTGAGATATCCAAGCCCACCTGTGTAACCACTAGGCTACCACTCCCCCTTTCTTTTTTCTTTTTCCAGTGTGCTTGTTATAATTATGTTTACAACCATCACATATGACTCAAACTTTCCATCCACAGTGTACATATGTGCAGTCACCCATGGCCTATACATGCACACACACAACCTATTTATATTCATGTTGCAGTTTGCTTTGTTCTTTAAAGCAGAAGCCCATATTGTGAGTCACATAATGTGTCATGCAAACACATTCAGCTGGCATTGGCATGTGAAATCTGTGGAAATAAAATTATTCACTGCAGTACACAGTTTTAATCTTTAATGAACTGGCCCTTCAGTGCTTGATAACGGCCACCACAAAATGTTCTCACACCGTATACACTACTTGTTTCCCTAATGTGCTTCTTATCCATAATTAATGATGCAAACAATAATTTCATGCTAGAATTAGAATATTGCTGCAACTGATAGAACAAATGGAAATCAATCAAGTCTGATGCAGAAACTCATTCAAACAGGTGAGACTGCATCTTCTCATTAATTAGCCGCGCTACACTTTGATTTGAGCAAATTCATAATTGCCAGAGTCTGCTCGTGGTGCATTTTCATGTTCCAAATTTCATCAAACCTTCAGAGGAAATAATACATTAATTTCCTCAGAAAAGCAGGAAAGTCTAAAGAACTTAAAATGAGATCTTATTTGACTTTAGGAACTTTAAGGTTATCAAAGCGAACAAGGACTGGAAATGTTCACCCACGTTTTACTGTAATTATTGTTGCATTTTATACAAGAAAAAACTGTCAAACTAACTGAGATGTGATAAATGTGATGCTGAGCAGATATAATCTGCTTCATTTATCAATTTATTTGCCTTTTGACAAACGGTATGCATCTTGAGATATTTCATCACAAATCATCAATATGTGTCCCTCACGAATCCTGAACTCTGCCTGTCTACCTGCCAACTTTAGACCCAGTTCAGACCTACGTCAGTGTGATCGAGCACATCTTCATACTTACAGCTAAATGTGTGACATTACTGCACAGATCAAAACACCCTGAGACGGTTTGTGACAGCTGGAACATGAATTTCTGGAATTAATAATTCCTCACCGTGACAGAAACTGAATCACTTCTGGCTGGTGAAGAAGAGTAAAATCTTTCAGCAAACATGGCGCTCATTATTTATCCGCCAGTAGCTGCGTTAATTGTATTAAATGTGTTTATCTATGATTGTGTTTTATATTTTAAAACACTTTAGAAGAGTCTGCTGTGATAATCTATTCAAGATTATACAAATTATATGGATGGAGAAGATTTATTTTAAATCATTCATGCAAGGATCTTTATTATTGTGAGTATAGAGTGATGTGTTTGGTGATATTAACATTGACACCTTAGGACAATGATTACCAATGTTTTTAAGTCCAAGATCTCTTACCCCAGCATGGGTGACAGAAAAGATCTACTCTACTGAAGTGAAAAAAACTAATTATTCAGGCTAATTGTAATTAACCTGCACCAAACACTTTGGTCCAGATTTCAAATAGATGTGACCAAGAACATACTGGAACATTGTTACAGTAAGGCTACTGTTTAGTCTATAATTTCACATCACAACTTATATTCCTAAGCTCTTATGATCAGAGTGCCACAAAAAAAACAGAAGCATGTGACCTATTTCCCATCTGAGGAAATTATTAACAATAAAGAAACACTTGAAGTGAGCAGATCATAAAATGATCCATTTAATGTTGTGTTTAGCAAATGAACTTTCAGGTAAGTGCAGATCTGTGTCTCATGCATCATTACTGTTCCATCACAAGGAAAAACTGATGCAGTCTTGTTCCTGAAGTCAGTGTGATGGCTGTGACTGAACAGTGTGAGGGCCTTGTGGTTTGGCTCATAACTACAAACAGCCAGTCTGAGGCAGTCGGTGAGGAATGGGTTTGAAACAAATGCCGCAATATCTTCCAGTTTATCCAGGTACACACAGCACTGCTCAGGGCAAAAATCGAATCGAGTTTACCACTTTGATCACCAGTTTCATTGCATGAGATAAGTCCAAAACTTTGGTAGCCAAGGCTTGTTGGTGAATCACACAATGATAATTAATGAAGTTGGGAAAATTACATTACAACACTGTTGTAAAACTACTGCACATTGCTGGTGCCCCATCTGTAGCAATTGCCACCAGTTTATGAATTGTGTTGTTATTTTCACGGACATAGTTTTTAAAAACGTTGTAAATATCCTCATCTTTTTTTCTCTGCTTTAAATGGAGATGAGTGAGGAAGTCATCCTTGGTTGTGTAATCCTGGAAAGCCATTCTGACAAACACAAGCTGAGCTGTGTCCTTTACATCCAGGAATTCATCAAATTCCTGGATGTAAAGGGAAGGTGGAATAACCTGCTCATTCAGTATATTCAGGTATCAGCTGACCTCATTCTTTGGGCTCATAATGTTGCTGAACCCAGACCTGACCAACTGCAGCAACCCAGATCATAGACTGCCCCTACAGGCTTGCACAGTATCACTAGACATGATGGCTGCATCACTTCATCTGCCTCTCTTCTTACCCTGATGCTCCATCACTCTGGTACAGGGTAGATCTGGACTCATCAGATCACATGACCTTCTGTTTCTCCACAGTCCAATCTTTATGCTTCCTTGCAAAATGAAATCTTTTTCTCCAGTTATCCTCACTCATTAGTGGTTTTCTTATGACTACACAGCTGTTCAGTCCCAATCTCTTGACTTCCCTTCACAATATGTGTTATGAAATGTTCTTACTTTCAGTATTAAACATAGCTCTGAGTTCTATTGTTGTTTTTCTTTCATTTGATTAAGTGCTCACTGATCACCATCATTCAGGATTTATTTTTCTGACTACATTTTTTCCTGGAAGACGATGGTTTTCCATTATCCTTCCAGTTTTTAATAATGTGTTGGACAGTTTTTAACCCAATTTTAGCAGTTTCTGCATCGCCTTTGATGTTTTCTCTGCTTGATGCCAGAGATTTGAGCTTTCTTAAACAGACTAACATCTTTACCATGACCACAGGATGTGTCTCTCCAACATAATTGTGTAAGAAATGAGAAGCTACTCTTTGCATCAGTTGGAGTTAAACATCACCATCCATGCAGTAATCTAATAGGAGGCTGTTTGCTTAGGTAGGAGGTGGCAACTTTTTTTTTTTTTTTGGCCAGGCAGTGTATGCAGAGGAGACCGGGTATGGCTGTACCACTTTTTGATTCAGCACATGTAACTCACCAATTTTCTGACATTTGCTTACTACAAATAGCACCAATTTAAAACCCTTCAAGAATATTATGGACCTTGTTTGTTAATGTTATCAAAATCATCTGAAAGCCCAGTACACAATTTATAACATAAATTACAGATTTTTGAGTGCATGGACAGCAGATTGTGTGCGAGACTAATGAAAACAGGACCATGTTTCTTGACCTCGAGTTTGGGTTCCCGTGGGCTCACCACCTGCAGGAGGGGCCGTAGGGGTCGGGTGCAGTGTAAGCTGGGCGGCTTCAAGAGGCGGGGACCCTGGTGGTCTGATCCTCGGCTGCAAAAGCTAGCTCTAGGGATGTGGAATGTCACCTCTCAGGTGGGGAAGGAGCCTGAGCTGGTGCGCGAGGTTGAGCTGTTCCGGCTAGATATAGTTGGACTCACCTCGATGCACGGCTTGGGCTCTGGAACCACTGTCCTTGAAAGGGGCTGGACCCTCTTCCATTCTGGAGTTGCTCCCAGTGAGAGGCGCCGAACAGGTGTGGGCATGCTCATTGCCCCCCAACTTGGAGCCTGTACGTTGGAGTTTACCCCGGTGAATAAAAGGGTAGCCTCCCTCCGCCTTCGGGTGGGGGGGACGAGTCCTGACTGTTGGGAGGAACAGCCCCCCTAATCTAAATCCGAGTGGTGTTTTGTTGCTGGACTTCTGTGCTCATCATGGACTGTCCATAATGAACACCTTGTTCAGACATAAGAGTGCCCACATGTGCACTTGGCACAGGACACTCTAGGTTGCAGTTCGATGATCGAATTTGTAGTCGTGTTGTCGGACTTGCGGCCGCATGTTCTGGACACTCGGGTGAGGAGAGGGGCGGAGCTGTCAACTGATCACCACCTGGTAGTGCGTTGGCTCAGATGGTGGGGGAGGATGCCAGTCAGGCCTGGCAGACCCAAGCATGTTGTGAGGGTCTGCTCGGAACGTCTGGCAGAGTGCCCTGTCAGAAAAAGTTTCAACTCCTATCTCTGGCAGTGCTTCAACCATGTCCCCGGTGAGGCGGGGGACATTGAGTCCGAATGGGCTGTGTTCCATGCCTTTATTGTCGAGGCAGCCGGCCGCAGCTGTGGCCGTAAGGTCGTCGGTGCCTGTCGTGGTGGTAACCCCCGAACTCAGTGGTGGACACCGGCAGTTAAGGATGCTGTCAAGCTGAAGAAGGAGTCCTATCGGGCCTTTTTGGCCTGTGGGACTCCAGAGGCAGCTGATGTGTATCAGCAGGCTAAGCGGAGTGTAGCTTTGGCAGTCGCTAAGGCAAAAACATGGGCATGGGGAGAGTTTGGAAAGGCCATGGAGAATGACTTCCGGACGGCTTGGAGGAGATTCTGGTCCACCATCCCCCGGGGGTGGATGAGGTCTGCCCAGAGTTCCTTAAGGTGTTGAGGGGTTCCAGTTTGGTGACCTCAGGATTGGGTCTCTGCTCTTTGCGGATGATGTGGTTCTGTTGGCTTCATCGAGCTGTGATTCGCATCCAAGTGTAAGCGGCTGGGATGAGAATCAGCACCTCCAAGTCCGAGACCATGGTCCTCAGCCGGAAAAGGGTGGAGTGCTCTCTCCAGGTCTGCAATATGGTCCTGCCCCAAGTGGTGGAGTTCACGTATCTCGGGGTCTTGTTCACGAGTGAGGGAAGGATGGAGCGGGAGATCGACAGGTGGATTGGTGCGGCGTCTGCAGTGATGCAGACTCTGCATCGGTCTGTTGTGTTGAAGAGGGAGCTGAGCCAAAAGGCAAAGCTCTTGACTTACTGGTCGATCTACATTCCTACCCTCACCTATGGTCACGAGCTGTGGGTAGTGACCAAAAGAACAAGATCGGGAATACAAGTGGCCTAAATGAGTTTTCCCGCAGGGTGGCCGGGCTCTCCCTTAGAGATAGGGTTAGAAGCTCAGTGATCCGGGAGGGGCTCAGAGTAGAACCACTGCTCCTCCACAACGAGAGGTGCCAGATGAGGGGGCTCGGGCATCTGGTTAGGATGCCTCCTGAACGCCTCCCTGGTTAAGTGTTCCGGGCACATCCCCCCGGAAAGAGGCCCAGAGGAAGACCCAGGACACGCTGGACGGACTACATCTCTCAGCTGGTCTGGGAACGCCTCGGGATCCCTCTGGATGAGCTGGTGAATGTGGCTGGGGAGAGGGAAGTCTGGGTTTCCCTGCTTAGGCAGCTGCCCCAACGACCCAACTCCGGATAAGCGGCAGAAAATGGATAGATGGATGGAGTTTGGATTTACAGATCAGTTTCTTTTTCTTTCTCAGAAATGAGCTGTGCTGCTCAGTTGTTACAATGCAATGCAAACTTATTAAGTACAGCAACCAGCCTGAATTTCGTACAGTGCTGCGCAGAGCCATGTATTGGAAAAGCACCATAAGACTCAGAGGATGTATGACACCAGTGACGACCTACTAACTCAGCTATTAACCCAGCTCTTGTCTCAGCTCTTAGATCTTAATTTCTTTAAATGCTTGACTCACCCCACCAGTCAGAACTGAGGATCTCAAAATGAAATCCAGTTACCTTTTTTCTTCAAATACATAAGATGACCAGTAGCTGGATGACTGAAGAATCTAGACAGACATACTACTGCTTCAGGATTTAATCTGACAACCCTCTGCTGACACTACTGCAAGTCTGGCTCAGTGAGCTGAAAATGTGTGATTGGCACATTGATGCTACAAAAAACAATCTTTGATTCTCAAATTGGCAAATGTAATGAAAAGTCAAGGGTGTGACAACCTTTTCTGATAGAGGATATTCAAACTTGTGTTTTCTTGAGTGAGGAAACCTTGCACCATATCTTTTGGTGCAATGTTTTCTTGAGTGAGGAAACCTTGCACCATATCTTTTGGTGCAAGAATTAGCCACTTTCCTGATAGAAACCATTGTGGATTTTTATTTTACACATTTTTTGTTACGCTTATGCTTCTTTAAAAATAACTGTGATTACAGACACAAATATTGCTGTAATTACAGAGTGATTAATTCAAATTTTGGCACTGTGTGGGCTTTTTTGTTTGTGTTCAGGTAAGCATGAAGCAAATCAGCTCAGCTCTTTGCAACACTGAAACGGTGTATTAAAAACAGAGCCAAGTACCATAATTAAAGATGTAATAGCTTCTCAGGAACACCTCACAATTCTCTAAAATGATGCAGCAGCAGGAGTGAGATCATCATTATGAAGCTACACACAAGGAAAATGGATTTAGGGAAAGTGGAAATTCTAGTCACAGCTATCTGTGTTGCCAGTTTTACACAAAAACACTAAGTGGGATTTAAAGGCCCACATCAGCCAAAAAAGTAAATTCTAGGTGAGCAGGTGTTCATTGTGTCGGTGGCCTTGCAATTAATTGCTTTTCTGCAGCCTTTTTCTAAATTCATGAATCGTACTATCTTCGCTTTTTATGTTCAGTTTGGAGGTAACAGAAAGAAAAAAAACATCAAGTACTGAACCGGAGCGGGGTCTTACTGTGCTTTCGTTGACGAATGACTGACAGGTGATCGGTTTAATTAGCTTGTTAGAACTGACAGAATAATGACTTGTTAGCCTTGCTGTTCAATAAAGCAAGGTTAGTTCCAGGTGATAGCTGTCCATTCGTAGAGGTTTTTACTCCATAAATATTCCAGCAGCTTATTTAAGGTGAAAAAGAAGAAAGGTATTAACATTCTGTGAGCATGGCAAATCCACCCTTAGTTCAAAGTAACTTAATTAGGCTGAATAAATACTGTGATGTACAACCCCAATTAAAAAAAAAGAGTTGGGATGCTGTGCAAAATGTAAATGAAAACAGAATGCATGGATTTTAGCTGCCTAATAGTCCTGGACCTGTGTTTTTCTTTTAATTTTTTTCATTATTTTTTTATTTTTTTCACCAAATATTTTCTAATGGTGAAAGGTCTAGAATTGCAGGCAAGCCAGTTCAGCACCCAGACTCTTCTCCTATGAGGTCATGCTGTTGCGATGGATGCGTTATATGGCTTAGCATTGTTCAGGCTGGAATATGCAAGTCTTTCCCTGAAAGAAACATGGTCTGGATGGATATAAATGTTGCTCTACAGGCTCTAGATACTTTCCAGTATTTATAGCGCCTTCACCGATGTATAAGTTACCCACACCATATACCCTAACGCAAGTGGATGGTCCCTCTCCTTTTTAGTCTCAGGACACGACATCCATTGTTTCCAAAAAGAATTTCAAGTTTTGATCCAGCTGACCACACAACACCACTTTGCCTCAGACCATTGCAAATGGGACTCGGTCCGGAGAAGTTGGTGGCCTATCTGGATGTGTTCACATATATCTTCTTCTTTGCATGACAGAGGTTTAAGGTGCAGTCGTGGCCTATGTCCGTCTTTACCTCTAAGAGCCTACTTCTCTGAAATGCTCTTATTATAGTCAATCATGTTACTGATCTAATTAGCTGTCAAATGCTTCCGTAGTGCATTGCAGCCATTTCTTGCCTCTGTTCCAACTTTTTACAGATATGTTGCTGCCTTCAAATGCAAAGTAAGCAAACTTTTCTGGAATTATGGAAAAGAGCAGCTTGAATGCTGGTCTTTAAGTAACATCTTGTAAAATCAGCTGCTATAAAAAGAACTGTAACATCTTGGTTGAAAAGGGAGCTGTGATACTGTTTCTGTTTGGTATTTTCATCAAAGCATTTCACAAACATGTCTCATTGCATTACTGCAATGGAGTTTCCTCAGGATAACTGGGGACCAGATGGTTCTTTGGAGGGTTGCATTCCTTCAGACACTTTATTAACATGCATTTACATCATCCAATGTGCCATAAAGTTATCTCACTGTGATTTCTCTAGTGCTGGGAGTGTATCATTAGACAGAGAAGCTCACATAGACCCTACAAGTTCACTTCTATGAATATGAATATTTTAGTTGCTGTTTTTTTTTGGTCCAGACATAAAAACACCATTAAGCAAACCACAAAACAGGCCCTGCATTACATTATGGGCGTAATCTGTGAGATGAAAAGCCAAGGCAAATCATGATGTTCCTACTTTTTGGCTTTATTTTTCTCTTACTGAAAATATCTTGTGTTGAAGTTGGGAATGCATACTTTCTAAATCAATGCGAAATGTGGCTATCACTGAGGGTCAATAGAAAAGTATTCACAGTGATTGCTTTAATGTTTGGTTTGTTAGTGAAGTCAAAGCTGAAGTTTTTCAATTACATGTTTCTGTTTAGCCACCAACAGACTCAAACCAAAGCATCGGAAAACCAGTTATACTTGTGATTCTCACCATTAAAAATTTGACTATATTTCTGATCATCTGAGGGAGTATTTACACCAGGATACTCCTAGGGACACGGTTTGATAGGGTGGATAATTCTGAAGAATTTCAACACTATGTTTTTGGTTTATTTTGCTTTCATACTGCAAACGGACCAAAAAACAAAGACAACATCATGCAGTTACAATGACTGCTCACTAGGGGGCGATTTTCCCCAAGACAACTGCTGATCAACAAGAAAGAAGAAAAAAGTCCAGCTTATTTATTGGCCAGGACCAACAATGGCTCCTTCACCAAAGGTAAACAATGGAGTGCTGCCAAATTTAAGCAGTTTTGGGGTTTCTGTTATTACTTTGGTGCAAACCCTCCAGTTTTCAAGCAGACCGGAGGTCACTTCTGCACCACAGTGCAAATAAGGACTTAATCTATTCCAACCAAACCATGCTATCCACTGAAGTGGACTAGGTCTTTTTTTAAAAAAACCAAAAACAAAAACCAAACAGTACCAGTGTTAATGCGCCCTGAGGCAATCCAGGACCAAGGTTGCATTCTGGGTCATTCTCACCTGGGATGTTATGGATGGTGATGGCTAGGATGAGAAGAAGAATTCGTCGCCAGCTGCTTGTCTGCCCAACCACTTCCTGTTGTTTACTTCCTGTTTCCTGTCCATCTAATTGGCCCGAATGTGGTCCTCTCCTTCTCTGGTAAACATCTCCATTCTCAGCTTTATCTGTATTGAAAAAAAAAAAGATGAATAATTAAAATTAAGTCAACATAACATTCACACACAAATAGCAGATTATTTGACAACAGACCACTTACACAATGTCCACTGGGTGGCATTTAGGTGAGCAAATGTGTAACTGTTCAAGTGTGATTGAGCTTTCCTCAAGTGAAAAGCTCTGCCCTGAGCAAAGCTTCCTCAAATAAATGGAAGCTAAACCCTCAAGGGCATTGGTTGGCATCAAATGAAAGCCTTCAATTTACTCCCAAAAGGAATGCTTGTCAGATGGCGAAAAAATACCTGAAAGCCTGCACACTGCAAGCTGCCAACAACAACGTTTATCAGACCCTAAAAAACCATATGAGCAAGCCAATATCATGAGTAAATTGAGGGTTAGGTGAAAATCAAACACTGTTCAATTTCCTCTCTCTAAGACTTCTTTTTCTATGTTTCTTTACAAACAAAAACTTTTTGGATGCCGCTTAGCAAATCCTGTTAAACACACCCAAAAATGTAAAATATTACATCACCACCATTAAATAAAGCTCCCTGAAAGTTGGATCAGATGAAAAAAAGTTCTTTTTGAGCAAAACTTTGCTGTAGCTGCTTGTTTAATTCCCATAAATTTTAGTTTATGGATACCGTTCCTGCAAAAGCTGATGAAGAGTCTGCAAGGTGTGGATATAATGCATCTCTACAACCCACTGAAACAAACAAGGTACAATTATTGCAAATCTTTCAAAACAGATATGTTTAAACTGTTTAGTTTTACTTTCTTGTATGAACCATATGATTCCTTTATGACCAGAGCTGTTTCTGTTGTTGTGGTGTCACTATCACAGTAGGGACCACCTTCGCTATCGGATAGACAGCAGGGAATACGATCCATAAAATACATTCGTTTGACAACACAAGCTTTAACTTCATCGATGCAATTCTACTGGTTGCCTTGGTTACATGCAAACACACGAAATTATAATTAAACTTTGTTGTGTCCCTTTTTGGATTTAGGAACTGAAATCCCTCTCTTAAAATAACTTTTTAGTATAATTTTAGGTTGTATCTGTCTTCATGAATAGATAACCCATTGGGTAATTCTAGGGAAAAGGCCAGTCTCAGCTTACCACAGTGAGCCAGAGCCATTTTGACTGCTGTTTGCTCTGTGCTGGTGCCATTAATTGCTTGTGTAATAGCTAAGTGTGAGGTGTGATCCCAACTTCAAAGAGCAAGAAAGGCCCCCTTTTTTTTTAAACAGCTGAAGAGCACCATAAAAAAGTTCAAAAGATACTGAGTAACTGGAGTGCACTATACAGCTCTGGAAAAAAACATAAAATACAGCTGCAATTTATTCTGAAATCAGCATCTCTCAGTTTAACTACCAAAAATAAATTCCTATACAAGTACACCTGATTCTGCTTTAAGACAACAAAGCGACAGTCTGGCAGAGGGTGAAAACAAATTAGCACTGAAAGGGCTAGAGCTGTGCAATATATCAAATTTCCGTTTAGATTTTTGCTCCAAATGATCACAGAAACAGTGATATTAACCGAAAATAAAAACATAATTATTAAAATAATTTTTCCATTTCAAGCTGTTATTTTGGCGTGCTCTGAAAGAAAGGTGCACTTCTGCTGCTTCCAAAGGCAACGCTCTGCCATTTCTGCAGTGTTGCTAACTTAACAACTCTGTCATCATATTTAGCGAGCATTCAGACCCCTCTTGTAACTCTTAAATAAATAAATTTTGCAACTTTTTTTGAGTGTTACTGGAAACCTATGGAGACTGACATGAAGTACTATTTTTCTTAATGAACAAAAGGCTACTGTAGGCCCCATCCTACAGCAGTCATTGGGGGACTAGTGTTGTACCAAACTAAAAAACTGGTCGATGAGGATCAGCAGGTAAAGAATAAAGTCTGGTGTTATTTTTACACTCAAAAGCACAAATTTGTCCCGTTGCAGCGATATTTTCTCAAAAGCTCTGTAAAAGTCCAGAAGTCCGAAACTAGTGAATCTATATCATATAACAAGTACATATGTGTCAGTAGGCGTTGTTTTGTTGCCTGCAAGGTGAAGACCTGCCTTTTTTTGCATCCAGAGGGAGGGGCTGTGAGGTTTTTAAAAAGTTCTTGTGATGTGGAGGAGCACCAAATTTACCTGTAAGTCGCGAAAAACAAAACCTGGTTTTACCCTGTAGGGAGCATTTTGAGTCATTTTTGACCCAGAAAATCTATTTTTTTTAAAGAAATAAAAAAACTTACAAACATTAATAACAGTATAGGTGGTTTTCATCACAATTAAATAATGCCATGTTGTTTACACATTTTAATGTGCGCTACCCCTTTATGGATTAGAACTGGACATCTCTGCCTTAATATCTGCAAATAGTGTATTTGTTCTGTTTTACATGATGCAAACATTTTAAAATTTATCATACAGAATGTGGCACAGTCGGTTTGTGTTAAATGAAAAGATATTTTCATTGAAATTGAATTAAATTTGAAATTTCTCAGGTTGGTTTTTGTGATATCATAGAAATGGAAGTGATTGTGGTAAATCAGGTGATTTTATCTCATACTGATCTCCTGCTCTTGAATCAAACTGAATCAAAATAGTTTAAAGCTAAATTTGTGACATTGGCAAATATTGAATTGTTTTCCCCCAAACGGATATAATATGCTATTATGATCCAACTTCTGATTTCCACCTTCAGTTTATTGTACATGTTGACATTATATCTATTTTCTTTTTCTAAAGATTTTTTGGCTCTAAGGGGAAAGGGGGTCAGAGTGGATGTAGGTGATGGGAGTAGACCAACACCTGACTGCATGGATTAAGGACTATCTCACCAACAGACCACAGTATGTGAGGCTGCAGCACTGTGAGTCTGACGTGGTGCTCTGCAGTACAGGTGCTCCTCAGGGTACGGTGCTCTCTCCCTTCCTCTTCACTCTCTACACTTCGGACTTCACTTACAATAACACACACTGCCACATCCAGAAGTTCTCCGATGACACAGTCGTTGTTGGCTGTGTTTCTGAGGGGGATGATCTGGAGTACAGGACAGTCATCAGGGACTTTGTCAGCTGGAGTGAGCGCAACCAGCTCCAGCTAAATACCAGCAAGACAAAGGAGATGATTGTGGACTTCCAGAGGAAAGCATCCTCTCTCACACAGGTGAACATCCAGGGATCGGACATAGAGGTGGTGGAGAACTATAAATTCCTGGGTGTTCACCTAAACAACAAACTGGACTGGTCTACAAACACCCACGCCCTCTACAAGAAAGGTCAGAGTCGCCTCCACCTGCTGAGGAGACTGAGGTCCTTCGGAGTGTGTGGGACTCTCCTTAGGACTTTTTATGACTCTGTGGTGGCCTCAGCCATATTCTATGCTGTGGTCTGCTGGAGAGGGAGCAGCACAGACAGGGACAGGAGCAGGATCAATAAACTGATCAGGAGAGTGAGCTCTGTCCTGGATTGTCCTCTGGACTCCGTAGAGGAAGTGGGGGAGAGAAGGATGTTAGCCAAACTGACATCCATTATGAGCAACACCTCTCACCCCCTACATTACACCGTGGGGTCCCTGAGCAGCTCCTTCAGCAGCAGACTGCTACACCCACGGTGTAAGAAAGAGAGGCTCCGCAGGTCCTTCATCCCAACTGCTGTCAGACTCTACAACAATCTGTAACACCTGAATCAGGCTGTCATGTTGTAGTCTGTTTACACTGTTTACACAGTCATTTATACCGTCACCTTATACTGTTATTGTTTTTATGTTTATTGTGTTATATTTAATTCTTAAGTTTATCTATTTATTCTTTCTTTTTTCACTTTCTCTGCTTTGCTGCTGTAATAAGTGAATTTCCCCATCCGTGGGATCAATAAAGTTTAATCTATCTATCTATCTATCTATCTATCTATCTATCTATCTATCTATCTATCTATCTTTTACCAAAGGCCCCCAGGCTGGGATTCAACCCTGGGCCAGCTGTGTGGGGGAACAGCAGCTTCTGTATATGTATCTTCTGGTTGAGTTAACCAGCTAACACATTTTATAGGTTTTCTTGTGAAATAAGTTCAACTCCTTCTTTTATCCTCCCTTTGGCTTCCATATTATGCTTTTTTAAACTGCTAGAAACTCTTTAAGCAGCAGTTTACCAGCTGTGCAGAGCTGTGAAGGTTTCAACTTCACCCTTTCAATATGCAAGTTCTCTCTCACTTGTTCAAATTTATTTCATCATCTTACCCTTAAACCATTCAGCAGCACGGACCACAGTCACAGCCATGTGCGGTATGACTCAGCATGACTAACCTTCCACAATGGAAAACGCTTCCATGACAATAGGATTTTACCTTTCACAGAAGTTATTAACATTTTTTTGCTTTTAGACGTGGTAGAAAAATGCCTAACTGTGTTTTGTTCTGACAGCTTCTCAACATTTAATGGGCGCTGCAGCTCAAAGAGAACTGTGACTAAACTTTTACAGTTTTCTCCAGGTTGACAATAGTCACAGATTGCTTTGATTAAAGCTTGTTAGCATGCAATGAGAAAAAGCTGCTTTAAAGAGGATTCTTGATTGCGTGAGGACAAATGTGTCAAAAGGTGCATCCTATAAAAACACTCAAAACTGCAATAATCAGGCTTATTAATAACTTTGAAATGCTAATCAGTGGTTGCATTAGGTTGAATACCATACGGTAACATTTAAAACCCTTAGATTATTCAGGTCGATATGATGGGAAAATGTACTTGTACACCAGTCAGCTAATTTCTGTTAGAGTAAGGCAACTGTTCCTGAGCAAATCCACCTTGACTTTTCAATCACTGCACACAGTAGGATCCCAATATATTTCATGCTTCTCCTCTTTGATTTACTTTCATTTGATATAAATCCATTTTTGCATTTCAGGCCTGCAACATGTTCTTAAAAAAGAAAAAAGGTTTGGACTGGGCAATTTAGGGCGAGTAACGAGTAAAAACCAAAAAGTTATTGTGACCATGATTCAGTACAACAGCAGTATCCACACACATACTCACACTTTTGATGTTTAACAGCCACAGGAAAACACACAAACTCTATCAGACCTGGGGAAACAGCGACCATACAGAGCATGAAGAAGCTACACCATTATCTGTTGTTTTTCTTTCTTTTTCCTTCTTTTTGTACATTCTCTGTCTCTCTCTCTCTCTCACTCTCTATCTATCTATATGAAATTTCCTAATGATTTCATCTAATGTCTTCGATAGTACTTTCAGTTGCATATAATGTTACATTTATGTTAAAGGGGCCGTTTTATTTAATCGGGTTTTTAACAGTTATAAGCACTTATTTGTCATCACACATCTATCAGTCCCCCTGGTGTCTGGTGTTCCCTCCTTCTCCTCCTATCCCTCCATCTGTCTTTGCCTCAGATACATTTTCGGACACAGGCAGTTGACCTCTATTAGAGCCTTTCAAGTGTCTCAGTTTTGCCATGTAGGCAGCAGTAAATAGGAATTATCTTGCCTGTAAAGGTCAAATGATCTGGACTTTTTGCTTGGGGTGTTGTAGTTACACCCTCAGTTATTGGTTGCTTTCAAAGGCCAAAAACCCTGGGTCCATTTCTCTCCAATTAAACTTCTCAAACCATTAAACCATAACAAATGGTTGTGTGTACATACCCTGTGAGCACATCACTGTATATTTCTCACTGCTAGCTTATGCTATAGGGCTGTGATGCTAGATTTCTACCCCTGTTCTCAATAAGCCGTTGTTTAGAAACTTGGTGTATGGTATGGATCAGAGAGCCAGATAGCTGCATCAAAAGTGTCATTTTAATTTCTTTTAAATAAAATGTTTATCTTAAACATCAACTGTTTATCCATTAAGCAAATGAAGCAGTGCTTATTGTAAACACTCAGAAAAGCTAAGAGTGATGGGCACTGATCTGAGGTAAACATGTTTCTTATGTTCATGACTATATGTTTTTCACATACAAACCAATAAATAGTATGTTGTATAAACAGCACCTTTGGCACCTAGCGGCCAAAACTAAAATGACATTAAGCACACCAAATCTGATCTCCATGTCTCATCTGTTTCTGTGGTCTGTTAGCTGAACTTTACTCCTTAAGCATTGTCTCCCTGATTTGAAATGCTTATGGTCCATCCACAGTTATTACATGCTAATGTAACAGCTGCAAGTCAGATTTCATCCTATCAAACACCGAACTGAATTAATTTTGTTTCCTCAATGACATAAAATAATTTAATTCAAGCTCAGCAAGGTTATTATAGATCCAATTAACACAGTAATTTGACATGAATATACTTGATTAGGTTATTAAAATTAAATGGCACCGTAAAATTCTTTATAAGACGACTTAGTTTCCTGGTTTCAGATAATGATGACAAACCGAAATCAAAGTCATAAGTTATCCTGCATATAATAAAGACATTTACAGGATATTTGTAGCAGCTAATGGGAATCCTTGTTATAAACATATACAACTTTGTTGGATTGCTTTAATGACATCAGAGCAGGGATGTCCCAGAACTTTTTGAGTTTTAACAGGAAAAGATCCAAGGTCATATTAGCCTAGTGGCTCTTGTGAAATCCACCATGTGGACGTCGGCCCCCTGACTCCTTATTTAAAATACACTGTCACAAATATGGGGTTAAAAATAGATTTTGACCTTAAATTTGACACTCAGATCTGCTCTTCTGTTAAATTCAGCATCTTCCAACTAAAACAAATTGCCAAAAGTTTATCCAGACAAGACTTTGAAAAGATTATACATGCCTTTATTTCTTTTAGGTTAGATTATTGTAATTTGCTGTATTTTAGGGTCAGCTAGGCTTCCCTCTCGCCTTCAGCTTGTCCAAAACGCAGCTGCTTGTCTCGTAACCCAATCAGATAGGTGAGAACATGTCACTCTTGTTTTGGCTGTCCTTCACTGGCTTTCTGTCTGCTACAGAGTTGATTTTAAAATTATTTTATTTGTTTATAAATGTCATAATGGCCTAGGTCTCTCTCCCAGACTTGCTTCATTCTACTCCTCCTCACGGCCTTTCAGGTCAGCTGATCAGCTGCTATTGGTTCTTCCAAGCACGAGACTGAAACTCATAGGCAAACAGGCCTTTTCAATAACTGCACCAAAACTATGGAACAAGTTACCTCTACATGTTATGCAGGCTCCACTCCTGTCCTCTTTCCAATCACATTTAAATAAAATTTTTTTCCTCCTTGGCATTCAACGCAAGTTGGTTTTATGTGTATTACTGTGAGTTGTGCCAGTGTTTTATGTCTGTCTTATATTCATCATTGTCAGGGAGCTCAGCCTCCTGCAGTTCCCTTATCTGCCACAGCTGGTCCTGATCAGTCATCTGCATCAGGACCAGCTGTGGCAGATAAGAGAACTGCAGGAGACTGCAGGAGGTGGCGCTCCCTGACAGAACCCCCCCTCTAAGGGCTGGATTCCAGACGGCCCAGAGAGATGGCCCAGAGAGATGGCAGAAAGCCGTGGCGACAGGAGCCGGATCTTCGGAGGACGACCCAGTGGATGAGTAGGCTGGGGCCAGACCCAAGGACGATGAGCAGACCGGGGCTGAACATCTGGAGGAAGACCCGGAGGACGAGCAGGCCTGAACTGGGTCATGGACGGAGGACCCGGAGGACGAGCAGACCTGAACCGGGCGTCTGGAGGACGACCCACAGGGCGACCAGGAGGACAAGCAGACTTGGGCCGGGTCATGGAAGAAGGACCCGGAACACGAGCTGACCTGGACTTGATCCCTGGAGGTCGAGCTGGAAGGCGAGCAGGCTGGAACACAGGCGGACGGCCCGAGGGCTGCATGGGCTGGAGCTGGAGCTCAGGCGGACGACCCGAGGGCTGCATGGGCCGGAGCTGGAGCTCAGGCAGACGACCCGAGGGCTGCACGGGCTGGAGCTGGAGCTCAGGTGGACGGCCAGAGGACTGTACGGGCTGGATCTCTGGCAGAAGGGCAGGCCTGATCTCCGCAGGCTGAGCAGAAAGGAGACGCGTCGACTGGAGCACTAGAAGATAGGCACAAGGGATTAGTTCCAACGGACAGGGAAAGAGCCAGGGCCTGGAGAGGAGTGTCTCGCTCGGAGACCCCTTCGGAGACTTGCGTCCCAGGCTGGAGAGAAACGTTGTGCCCTTCGACCCCCTCAAAGACAGGAACCACCGGCTGGAGAGGAGCGTCGCGAACGTCGACCCCCTCAGAGTCAAGAACCACCGGTTGGAGAGGAGTGTCACGTCTGTCGACCCCCTCAAAGACAGGGACCATTGGCTGGAGAGGAGCGTCGCGATCATCAACCTCCTCGGAGACAGGAACATCCAGAGGTTGTGTGGACCCTGGAGCTGACCTCAGACCTGTAAGCGCCGGGCAGGACCGTTGCGCTGGCGTCGGAGGTAGAACTGAAGCAGCCCGTAAAGCAGGCGTCGGAGACCGAGCAGGGGCAGGCCGTGGCATCGGCGTCGGACGTGGGATAGCCGGTGAAAACCGGGGAGCAGGCAAGGGGAGGCTGCAGGACAGAAACAGACCGGGGCTGAGGCGTCTGATGCTGTAGAGCCAGGCTGAACTGGGAAGCAGGCGTGGGCGGCTGCAGAACCGGGGCTGACTGTGGCTGTGACGTCGGACGCTGTAGAGCCGGAATGGACCGTTGCTGAGGCATCGGACACTGTAGAGCCGGAGCTGACCGGGGAGCAGGCGTCGAAGGCTGCAGGACCGGGGCTGACCGAGGCACTGGAGGTGACTCCGGGGAGGTGAACCTGGAAACCGGAGTCCTCCGAACAGTCAGCTTCCAGATGTCTACCAGATGGCTCAGCAGTCAGCAGTCAGTTCATCATCAGAAAAAGGTGGCTCCACCGGGAGGATCTCCTTTCTCCTGGTACGACTCATATTGTTGGGTGGGATCTTCTGTAACACAAGACTCTGCTGAGACGTGGGCAGCGTAACCCCTCTTTATTGAAATACACATATATATACAAAGGTCAGTCAAGACAGACCTGCATGAGCCGGTTAAGGAGAAGAGAAGGGGTGAGTCCGTTGAGAGCGTCGGTTAAGATCCCACAATGACTAAGAGCAGGAAGGCTCCTTATATATCCTGTGGGACAGGTGAAACCAATAGGTCCTGATGCAGATGACTGATCAGGACCAGCTGTGGCAGATAAGGGAACTGCAGGAGACTGCAGGAGGCTGAGCTCCCTGACAATCATGTACAGCACTTTTGTCAACCATTGCTGTTTTTAAGTGTGCTTTATAAATAAATTTTGATTTGATTTTGACATATATATATATATATATATATATACATACATATATATATATGCACACACATATGAATAATGAACAAATACGAGCTTGACTAGAGGACAAAATGAAAATTCCTTCACGCATTTAGTCTTTGCAGGTTTTTATAAAATATTTAGACTGAAGCTATAATTACTCTGGTAGAAAAATGAGCCTTTAAAAAAGTATGTGAGTCTATTTTATATTACGCAGGATAAACCCCAGGAGGATACATTTTCTTAGTATGCCTTCTTCTCTCTCTAAAGAAACATTAAATGCTAAATTTAGCCAACACGCATCAGCTGACAAGCATCACAACTGAGTGGGAAATCAAGACAGTATAACTGTTGACAATCATATGCAGAAAAGAGAAAGAAAGATGTGTAATCATTTCAAAGCTGATGTAATTGTAACTCATCATTATTCACTTCCTCCATAGAGACATAAAGACACATACGTATTGACGGCCTGCATGGTACATCCACATATTTTCCCTTAGTGAAGGAATGACTCAATATTCCTTCAGTTCTTCTCTATCTCATTCCAGATTCTTTTTATAGTTTAAAGAAGGCTGCAGCCTCAACAGCTCACCGGTCTCAACGGGTACAACACATTTATTGTCTATTGTGTAATGTTTCTTGGAGAAAAGTGCATGTTGGCGACCTCAAAGGTCTACAGGAAGCACTTTTGAAATGGATGGTTTTTTTTTAAAGGAGAGGATAAAAAGAGATAAATGGATGGAAATCATTTAAACCTCAACCGGGTTGGCTGAGGGGCTACGTGACCAGAAGCAAAGACCACCCTCGCTATGAAAACCCGCATACTCATCCTATTCTGAGGACACTTTTCCACTTAAAGAATGGGATATTTAGTTTTAGAATTTTAATTGTGGCTATGGTCCTCACATTGCATTATTGTGAAATGCAAGGATGTAGATTGCATTGAATATTGTGGTAGGTGCATAAAATCTTCCTTGCTTCCTTTCAGCCTCTGTTATTGTTTAATGATGTGAATTTTGTTTTGTTAGGGATGATAATGTGAAAAAAAAAAAAAAAAAAAAAAACTAAATGAATTTAATTAAATATGTAAAATAATACATTACAATATTACAGCAGTAATAACAATAACATTTCACTGTTCAGGTCCACAATTAGTCAATAGTTTGATTAAAAAGCTTTAAACTCTACATACTTCTGCAGTTTGTTCCATTAAATAAATGTTGGATTTCTATAACACTCTCGCTTAAAAGAAGGCCTCTTGAAGCTTGGAGTCTCGTGGGAAGTCTGTAAACAACACTAATCATGTATTATTTAAAACTACCACTGGTGTTACAACTTCCACTAAAACTGCTGATAACGTTGAGAGAAGATTTATCTTTTGTGTGCTTATAGATGAAATGGCCTGATTCATTGGACCACAGTTACGTTTGGCCTCTTTTGGCTTTACTAAAAAGAAGACATGAGAATATGATCAGACTTATTCTCCAAGTTTCTATAAAAAAGTAGTAGATGCTTTTCTTTTACTCCTTCTAAACTTGTCCCAGTAAACTTCTGAGTTTCTTAAAACCCTCTGATTAAATCAGACTTCATCTTTGAGAAAAATGCTTAGTCACTGGTTTACAAAACCTGTTGGGTGAAAACCACTTTTTTACTAGACTATTTCACCAGTCTGGGCCAGTTCAAAACTTAACTTGTGACAAGTTGTGCTTGAAAGAGGGCTCCTTAAAGTCGCACTATGTAACTTTCCAACCTTAAAACTCTGCGTTCCTGACTTGTTAGATGGCCAGGTGCTTCCAGTACACCGCGTGATGTAGCTAAGAGCTCTGCTTTACACACCGCGCTATACGCTAACAAGCAGATATCAACACAACAGCCGTTTTGAATGTGCACTGTGGCTGATTCAGCAAAAAAATGTAAGAAGAGATTATCAGAGCGAGCGAAAAAGAGACAGAGCAAGATATAAGACAAGAGTCAGCATAGAACTGACTTTTACTGGCTGGAGAGAACTCAGAGTACAGGTAGGATGCAAGATGGAGGCCCAATTATCTGTCATGAAGGGGAGTGTCACTGAGAAAATCTGCCAAAGTTTCTAAGTTAACGTGTTAGCATGCTATATGGGCATGTGTGTCAATTTACAAACTATTCTTACATCCACTCCTTCCGCCTGTGGCCTGTTAAGCAATAGAACTGACAATGATGTCTTCTCCAATGTGAAAATGTTTATTTCACATGTACTTTAGGCGTGCTGTTTGTAGGGGTGGTGTTTTACAGCGTAAAGTAAGGCAAGATTTGTAAAAATGGTGCCGTTTTTCATTAGTTTTTAAGGTTATCATGTATACCTTTAACTATTATCATGCAAAAACTTAAGATACCTCATTGATAACAGAAAAAAAAAAAACAATAACTTTGAGCCCAATTGGAAGTTTAAAAGCTGTTAATTCAGAAGTGAACTTTGCATGGTCGTCACATTTAGTGGTATAACTTTTACATCCTCATCTTATATTTCAAACAGTCAAGACCAGGATCACCATCTCTGGACCACTTGGGCCAGTGTCCTGCAGGTTTTACATGTTTCCTTGCTGCAGCACACTTCTTCTTAAATAAATGGGTCCCAAACAACCCCTTTGGCCCCATCTTTGCTTTACAAGACAGAATTATGGAGCATTTTGAAGGATATGAACAAACCAGTGATATGACTGCTTCAGCTGGAGCACTTTTTGAGTAAGAATGCTGTTAAAAAATATACATTTTAGTACTGCCCCATGGGTGTAATAATTAACAATCCCATACAGTAAACCAATAAAAACAGAGAGAATTTTCACACTATATGTGGTTTTATGTGGTATGGCAGCATTTTTACAGAAAACTGACCCATGATAATCAAGGATTTCATATTCAACACATTGGCTTCAGGATATCTGTAACAATCTGCAAATACTTACATACAAAGATCGCACACAGTTCAGCCATTCACTAGCTGATCTATTTGTGTTTAAATTTTTGGTCGACTGAATCAAATGAAATGAAATACTGACATTATTGGGCATTTTTACAGTTAATGGAACCTACTCTACATTTGAGGAGTATTTATCCCAGAAAAATGGCTCTTTGATTCTTGAGAGACTGTAATCAGACATCGTTTACATGCACACAGGTCAAGAGTGAAGCTGAGAGGGGTGAAGAGGGGGTCACTAAAAGCTATTAGCTTCTGTTGGCTGAAATCAGTGCTGAGAACATAATCTTTTCAGCTAGAAGTGCATGCACAAATGGAGGTGTGAATTAAGTATGTTGGTCCATTATTGTGTATGTAAGGGATCATGGTTGGGCTACAAGAAAAGGTTAGAAAATGTGAAGCACTTCACATATTAGTAGGGTTTTTGACCTGCTAATGACATACTGGCTCTTTATTGGAATACCTTGTTTGTTTAGATCTCCCTTTGCTTGTCTACAGGTTGTTTGAAGAAAGCTGTCCTGAGGCTTTCTTCAGAGTTACACTGAAGTGTTTGTTATTACAAAAACAAGACTGAAGTTTGTATTTTAACCCAGCAGGGTTTGGATTGCATGCAGTGTGTCTATAAAAGATGTACAATCCTTTGTAGCAAATAATTTTATTTTCTTTTTGTTTTGATCTGTATTACACATTATTTGATAAGCATTTTGTTCCCAATTAAAGTTCTAATTGTGTGGACATATCAAAAGCATCAATTATACCCTGTTAGCTATAAGGGTTTGTGTTGTTTCTCAAATGCTGTTTTTGACTTTAGTACAACATTAAATAGAATTTTTTTTCATGAAGCCAGGTCCTGTACATAAATAGTTATTTGTGGCTGAGCTGCATGTAGAAAGCCTTGAAGTTTGTGAAAAGGTGTATGTGTGTCTTTGTTCATTTATTTATTTAACAAGGGAAAACATTGGATATTAATGAACATAAGAAAAACATGGAAATTTAAATGTGCAACAGAGTTAGCCAAATAGCTAGCTTTCATCTAGTGTCCCTTGGCAGGTCAAAAACAAAACTTTAACAATACATATATAACAACATAAAGCGTTAACATGCATATTTAACGTTCATGACGCTGGAGTGTTAGATTAACATAAAAAGAGTGCATATGTAAACATGCCCCACACGTGACAACGTGACTGACATTGCTTTTACAGTCTATTCAGATTGTATTATTTCCTCTCTGTCTTTAGTGTCTATTACTGTCCTGTGTTTCACCTGTAGTGCAGAGCTTTGCTTTTGGTCAACCATGTGCTTTTTTAAGTGCTATATAAATAAAAATGGTATCACATGGTAAGATATAGAACAGGAATAAGATTATGGGATAAGATTATGGGAATTGTTGTAACTATTACCTTCATGACAAGGTCTGAAACATGACTAAACACTAAAAGAAATAACCTTAGAAGTGCTCTTTATGCTGTTTACATGAGAAAGTAACTAATTATTGCATGTCACCAATTGAAAAAGTAATGCAGTAAGAAACTATTAAACAATAAAACCTGTTAACACTTCGGTGGAAGGAATACTTCTTGGAATTACTACAAAATGGGTTTCCAGACCTTAACAATACTGAAGCAGTGTGGGATCATCTAAAGGCAGCTAACATCCAAGGAAGAGCTTTGGAAAGTCCTTTAAGAAGTCTGGAGAACTATTCATGTGAAATGACAATAAAGCTGGTTTAAGAGGGTTCAGGCTATATTAAAGAAGAAAGATATTTATGTATATTTACAGACGCATCAGTAATTCTCAGCACATATTCTCTGTTTTTCTGGTAATGTATGAAGAATTAAGCGGTGGCTTAACTTTTGCACAATATTGTACATGTCATGTTGCTATGACGATTCATTTAAGCCTCACAAGAACACTAAGCTTGTGCAAAAAATGACAATGGAAGGAAAGAGATAAAAATATCACTATCACTCTTTTAGTGGAAAAGTTTTAGTGTGGTTACAGTGACAAGTTAGCAGATCTGTATGTGATGTTGGCTTGGAAAAAAAAAAGGGGGGGGGTGGACTCTAATATTGAGAAAGTCGTGATCGGTGTCACGAAAAGAAAGGATGACACGTAAGAGGCATCTGAAATACGTCAAATTAAGATGAAACCCCTACTTTTGCATGTCGATCCATAAACATGACTGCAGACAGATCAGACTTGTGTTGAAAGCAATTCCTAAAAGATAATAGGTCAGGAAGTGGTTTTCATGGAAGCGATGTCAAAACATTTAGTGTGCTGTCAGACTGATGGAAAAGAGTGCAGGTCTGGAAGGGCTGGAAGACCAAGAAAACAAAACAATGCACAATCAAGCCTCACAAACCTGATGTTCACAAGTAACAGAGGATAGAAACGGACAAATACAACTATTACTTAGAATTTTCTGTGTTTGTATCTTCTGTTATCTGTCATTTCTCTGGGCAAACACGAGGTTGGAAAAAAATAAAGACCCCCCCCCCCCCATGCATCCTGACTGTGCTTCCCAGCTTGTGGTTTACATAAATGGAAAATGTTATTTTTCCTGTGACGGCAGCTTTGTGAAGCAGTCTGCCTTGGATTGCCTCACACACAGAGGGAGGTACATGACGCACACACATATCTAATTAGAGCATCATTTCTAGTCTCCTCCAAACACAGATTGAAAAGCCTGTTACTTTGATTGACATGTGGGTTTAAACACTTCACTGAGATGATTAGTGTTCCCCCTACAAACCCCCTTTTGACCTTGAAAACTCAGACACACACACACATATACTCTGAAATGAAAAGCTCCACATGCAGCGTTTGTTCTTCTAAATATGTGTTACATCTGGTTGTAGCTCTTCTAAATGTGGCAATTTTCTTATTAAAACGATGTAAACAAACATGCTTGGAGTCTCCTCACTACCTTGTATCTGAGCAAAGCTGATACACATCTGCACCATCTCCCAACTGTCCACGCCAAATGTGTTTTCTACTTCGAAAACTTCCATGTCCAACTCATGCCTCTCTCTCTCTCTAGCACTGGCCTTCTGACCCTCAATCATTCTTTTTCTCACTCCAGTAATCATCCTGCAGTGCCATGCCTCACCTACACAGTGCTACTCGAGCTCTGCTGCTCTGCTTCTGTCAAAAACAGTTCTGGTAGTGGCAGAAATGCAGTCCAGCCTTGTTTTTCTCATAACGTGAGACATAACCATGTCAGTTAGTTACAGATCTGATACATACAGTGCAGACACTACTCACCAAAAGTTACAAATATTCAGATTTTGTGTAAAATGTACAGAAAAAAAAAGAGTTGATGCTACACTGATATATCATGAATGTAGGACATTTAACCTTCCTCTTGTTTCGGCACCAGCCTGTTTTTACCATGTAAATGAGTAAAAGAACCACAATAATATGTCTATGGCACCAAGGCTTTAGAGCCAAAACTGTCACCCAGCACACTGACAGCCTGCTCTTCTCACAATCATTTGAGCTTTAGAGGAATTTTTATTTTCCTGTATCCCTGCACAAAACAAACAAACAAACAAAAAAAATAAACAGAGCTGGGCATGCCCAAAATGAGAAGAACATTTTCAGTGAGAAAAGTTCTGGATAATATTTTAGGTGAAAATGAGCAAAAAAAGTGATACAGATGAGCGGCTTTCTAAGGAGGAAGGTGATGTAGAGCATCATCCAGAAGACACATCTGATGATGAAGTCACTGTTGGAAGTCAGGACCTCATGATGCACACGGCAGGTCAGCTGCTGCAAATATCATCAAAATGACCTCTGGAATCACAAGGTTTGTTATTACAAGCATCAGTAACATCTAGACGTGCTTTGGGCTGTTTATGCCAGGGTCAGTAAAAAGAGACATCATGGCTTTGAGAAACTGAAGGAAAAACAAATAAAAAATAAAAATAAAAAAGGCCTTTTTCTTGAATCAAAATGGACCTGTAAGACCATAGATGTTACTATAGTTAATAATATTAAAAAAAAGAAAAAAAACTGAACAAATTTATTTAACAAATGTGTTTTAATGCCCCTCAGTAATAGTCAGGTAACACAACAACCTTTTATTTATTTATTTAAATGGTTCTTGTGAGGTTCATTTTATAATAATTTTTATGGGGCATACTGACATAAAATGCCCCAGAAGCTCATAACAAAAACATTACAATCAATATTTCCATGATTAAAGAAGACTAACAAGGTAACCAAGAGTCTTACTCCAGCTTACCATCCCCTCTGCAGCAGGGTAAATTTGGACACAAACCACTTGACTTTTTTCCACTGCTAGACTAAATTTGCTCCAATCCTGTGCTCCCTAGCATTCTTTTACATATTTTTAGTACAGCTACATTGCTGTTTGGCTTCTTCAGAGTACCTGTGATCCTTAAATATGAGGGATCACCATTATCCCTTCAGGTTTGACTGAGTTTGACACTTCTTTATTCATGTCTAATAGTTTCAACAGTCTCTTTAGTTGTCTTGTTTGCTTAACGGTGACCAATCTTTTGACTTGTCTGGAGCAGAATATCTTCCTACGACCTTGAGAGAAAAAGCTACTAACTGCATCAGTTAGGGTTAAATGACTTCTTACGATTTAAAACCTTTGAACTATTGCAGTAGTTTTTCCAATGGAAGGCTCTTTCCTGTTTGTTTAGTTAAAACCAGGTTGTGACCTTTTGTTTTTCAGCCTGGCGAAGCATCTTCCTTTCATCAAGGCTGAATTTTCTAACTTTGATTACTTTGAGGGTGAAATTCAAAGATGCCAACACAAAGAAAAAGGATTTCCAGAAGCTTGAGTATGTGGCTCAATTTGCACATCAGATGGTGTGGAGCTACAAAAACATCCCATCAGCTGCATTGTGAAGCCTGGCTTTTCCACAGAAAGGTTCTCAGTTGTATTTTTCAAAGCAATAATATTCCCTCCTGCAGGTTTGTGATTTGAATAAAAGGATGTCAGAGTGAAAATGCACACATATATATATATATATATATATATATATATATATAAAAAAAAAAAAAACTGCCATTGTGGGTGGTGCTAATTCGGACAATGATGACACTGATAGCTTCACGCTGCTGCATAACTTTCAGAACGTGTCAAACTCTGACTCGTGACTCGTCTACAGAGTTCATTTATAGTGATATGCAAATCAAGTGTTGCGAGTATTGATCTGGAAAACGGGCAATGTCTGGTTTGGACGAGTGGATTAGACATCTTTGTGTGGTGACAAAGCTGACAAGAATGATTGATTGTGTTCTGCATGGCTCTGAAGCTGAGGGAAGCCACCCGCTCAGAATGCAGAGGACTCAGCGGATTAGTGAGTTCAGTATGCAGCTTTAAGAACTTCTTAACTTTGCCTGTTTCACCTAAAAATACGTCTGCTGCACCTGCTGTTGCCTATTAAAGACAAATACATCATTTCCTCCCTTCCATCTGTGCAGCCATTCAGCCAGTTTGATGTGTTCTTGACAATTTTATCACTTATAATCAACGTGTCTTTAAACCAGTAAACATAATGATCCAGCTGCTGGTTTCTGGCTCATCTGCCATTCTTCAGTGTGTACGTGTTCCCTTGCACTAAACACCCCAGACCTCACACACATATCTGGCACAGCCTCAAATCCTGCCTTTTATCTATCATCACCTAAGTTGTCATTAGCAACAGCCACACCCAGCAGCCTCTGCAACGTCATTCTGCTAATTAAAAATAAGCAGAGTGACACTGAATGATTTATTAGCATCATCCCTCAGTAAGAAATATGTCCCATGCCAATGTGAGGGTTGCTCACACATACTGCAGTCATCTTAACATGAACTGTGAGACACAGGGTGGCTGGCAATGGGTCACTTTGTGGCATTTTTATTTATTTTAACAGCAGTCTGTCTCCTCACACCTTTTTATCTGCCTTAGCCTTCTCAGATCTGATGAGAATGAATGACTTAATTCTCTGGTAAGCCTCGCCATCGTCCCTGATTCAGTTTGGACGCTTCCTTATCTTTGCTCTTATCCATTCAAGTGCATTAAAGGATCAACCAACTGGAGATCCTTTCCAAGCTGCACTAAAAGACTAAATATGAGGAATATTCAAGAGATCATCATGAATGTAATCATGCAATGTTACAACTGAGCTTTTAGGAGCTTTACTGCTTTTATTTTACACCCTTAAGCCTTAAAACTCTGCTAGCTCACCAGCATCTATGGAGGTTTTTTGCATTTTTATCCTGAGGTTTACAATCTAGCTACAAAATGTAGTGTTTATCCAGACACTCTGTATGGTAGATAAATAATGAATGAGAGTGAATGATGAGATTTTCCTCATTGAAAAAGATCACCACAATGTTGCTAAGAGACCTCAATTTTTACTCGGAAATCATGATAAAGACACTTCCTGAAAAGTTTAACCTGTCATTCATACGAATGTCCAATCAGGAGCAGCCAAAGATCAGCAGGTGGCAAGAAAATTACATGTCTGTCTGAAGAGAACAAAAAAAAAAAAAATGGTACTCTATGGCTGAAATAAAGCCAAGCGGATGTGTGTGATGCATGGTGGCACCAAAAACAGCTGAGTTGAAGTTGGTTTTTGTAAAGATAGTTTTCTCGTAAAAGCCAAATTTTAGAGATTGATATGCAGATGAGAAAACAGTTTTGTCAGTGTTGATCTGTGTGTTTTCTCTACAAAGTATTGTTAGCAATTAATTCTGTTGGTTGGCCTATATGGTGCTATATCTATCGTATTTATTACACATCATTTTAGCCCCATGACTCCTAAAAAAATGCACGCCTGTCTGTAGACTGGTTAAAAAGGGTTGAGCTTCAACCTACATTTTTTCATATAAAAACATAAAACAGGTGGGATAAAAAGAGCAAAAAGAAAAAAAAACGAAAAAAGACTTGGGGTTTTAAGTGTTAAACATGAGTATTTGAGTTCAGTCTTACAACATTCATTCATGCTACTGTGCACCAATTTCTTCATCAACTAACTGACAAACTCACTGTTATTCCATCCATAAGTGAAGTAGTTTGCAGCTGAGGACTAACAGGAACATTAAACCTGGATTTAAAAGAAGGCCAGCAACAAAACTGTAATTTTACTTCTCCTTCTCCTTAAACAGATCCATAACTATAAGATTCACCAAAAGACTGCAGAGAAGTTTAAAATAGCTGGACAGAGGATTTTACAATACTCCAAGTTTTTTTTTTTATGTTTCTTTCGTCAGATCGTTGGCTTTTCAGAAAGAGAAAAAAACACAGCATTCATGGTGAAAAGTAACAAGCGGCTATATATATCTGACTGGCTGTCACAGGGCTGTCCAGATAACAAATGAAGCTGTGCCAGCCTTTTTACTGGAGGACCCTCAAATTTGATGAACTGGGCAGAGTAACCTTTCATCCCCCCCAAAAATTGTTCATCTTTATCCGTATAATCATCTCATTATTGAACACTGTTTATGATTAGCAATTACAAACAAAAACTGTGTAAACATTAAAGTTTTTCTCATATCATGTCTTTTATGAGCTAAATGAAACTGAGTCAAACTGACTTAAATTTTTCCCATATTTTTAAAGGATTTGACGGTAGGTCTGTAATGATGTGTGTATATACATCGTAATGCACCGGTCTATATAGAGGAAATCATCCAACACATAAAACATAACATAAAAAAGACATTTTATATAGATCTCAGAGCCCTGGCTATGGCTGCAGCAGAGCTGTGATGTAATCATGGGATTGGCCATGCAAGGCTCTGCATGCAAGAACTAAGATTTTAAATAGATTCTTTATCTGATAGGGAGCCAACAGCTGTGTCCCAATTCAGGGTTTACTCACAAAGTGTGCAGACTACGTCGTTTCCAATAGTAGCAACATAAGACGTTGAGTCACTTAAACCTCTGAAATGACTGTTTGTATATCATAACACACTTAATGAATGTTAACATCAACCGGGTAATAATGTTAAAAAACAAACTAAAGAAAAAAAACAAAATAAAACTGTCTGAGGCTCTGTTGTTTTCCAGCCAGTAGACACTTCATTAACCTCTTAAAAATCCACGAATATCAAATATTACAGATTTTTAATGCCACTGTTTAACAAACATGTTTTTAATGTACTTAGTTTTGTCAGATTTCTACTAAAGTGTGGTAAAAAAAAACAAAAAAAAAACAAAAAAAACAAAAAACAAACAAAAAAACACACTCTTGTGTGCTCCGTTGCTCATTCACCACCCTCTTGTATGCAATGCATTCTGGGAGAAATTATTCAGAGGGTCCTTCCAAATGGGATGGTGCTTGGCGCACCACGATGATGTATGTAGGTATGCAGCTGACGAATCTGCACTTCGAAGTGCACAGACCCTGAATTGGGACACAGCTATAGTAAGGAGTGCATGACTGGAGTGAAGTGAGCCCTTCTGTGTGTTTTAGTTTAAAAGTCTGGCGGTTGCATTCTCAGATCTGTAAAAAGAGAATTACAGTAATCTAAACAAGAAGAGTCAAAGGCATCAAAGATTATTTCTATCTCCAATAACGTAACAACTGGTCTTAACTTGTCAATATTTCTCAGCTGATAAAAACAGGAGTGAACTAAATTATTGATATGTTGGTCAAGACTCAAACTCTGACTCATAGAGACACCAAAATTATGTACAGTGGGTTTTACTGCAGAAGATAGCAAAAAATCAATTTTCTCTATTATATCTAGAGCCAAAGTAGATGGAGCAGAGACAACGACCTCAGTTTTATCAGCATTTAGTTTAAGAAAGTTATTGTTCATCCAGTTGTTGATGGACTTCATGCAGCTCAACAGGACAGATATTTTGGAGAAGTCCAAGAAGATGGTTTAACAGTGATAAGATACACCTCAGAATTTCTTATCAAGTGACCCAGAGTAAGAATGTATAAGGCAAAAAGCAGTGGGCCCACGACAGAACCATGAGGAACACCTGAAGACAAACATTCAGAGGAAGATGTCAAACTGCCCACACTGACTGAAAAGGATCTACCAGAAAGTTATGATGAGAACCACTCAAGAGCTGTCCCTGATATTAAGCCCCAGTCCCTGAGTCTATCAATCAACAAAATGTGATCCACAGTATTGAACGCAGAGCTGAGATCATAAAGTACCAGAACAGAACAGTCTCCTGCATCACTTTGCATAAAAAAGTCGTTACTAATTCTAAGCAGAGAGGTTTCAGTTGAATGCAAATGACGGAAACCAGACTTAAATTTGTCAAAACCGTTATGTTCCTCTAGGACAGGGCTGCCAACTTTGGTCTTGTGACGGCCGCAATCCAGCAGGTTTTAAATGTCGTACCGCTTCAACACAACTAAATCAAATTAAATGGATCTAACAGCCTGTCAAGTTCTGCACGAAGTCAGGTGTGTTAGAGCAGAGATACATGGAAACCATGCTGGATCCTTGTAGGACCAAATTGAGTAGTCCTGGTCTAGGACATCAATAAGCTACTTACTTTGTCTTTGCCATAAAAGGCAATTTGAAAATTGGCTTGGCATGGTAGGATCCAGGTTGTTCTTTTTTTAGGAGTAGTTAAACAGCAGCTTGCTTGAAATATGTAGAAACACACCCAGAGGTTAGAGAGATATTAACTATTGTGAGGACATAAGGGCAAATACAATTAAAGACAGTCTTTAAAAAAGAAGTGTCTATAATATCAAGGGGACTTGAAGTTGTAATGGTGTCAACCAGATTAATAAGGTCAAACAAAATGGCAGACAAGCTCTTCAGGATTACAGACTGATAAGAACAGACCAAGGGGGCAGAAGAAGGGGAATAAAGTTGGCTTTAATGTCCTTTATCTTGTTCAAAAACAAAGAAAAAAAGAAAATGATTGTATTCTCAACAGAGGAAACTGAGACGGGCGGCTATGTAGGAGAAACTATATTGTTGACTGTGTTAAATAGAATTTTAGGATTATGTCAATTATATCAGAAAAATACTTGGCTCTGGCAGCCCTAACCATGGTATTTAAATCAGTTAAAAGTTCTTTTAGATGGTCATAATGGACTTGTAAACCTGTAGATTTCCATTAACATTCAGTTTTACGACATGTACCTTTAAAAGCACAAATATCATTAATCTAGGGAGAAGAATTGACTGTGGAGACTAGTCTAATTCTTTGGGGAGCAAAACAATCTAATAAGGGGAGACAATTATCATTGAAAGACAGCACTATACGCAGATATCAGTGTCTGGAGATGGAAAAGTGATCGAACTTTTATAATAGGCAACTGAAAACTTTCCTGCCACCGAATGATTAAAGATTCGAGAGTTAACAACACAGCGAGAAGGTAAAATCTCTAGCAGTGACAACAATATCTGCAGAGGAAACAGAGTCAATCTAAACCAAGACAGGATTTAAAGTATGCTCTCTAATGTGAGTGGAGCCAGTCACATCCTGGGAAAGATTAAAAGACTCAGTAAGATCACTAAAACTCTGAGTGAAATTATCTGAAAAACATTAAATGACTATTAAAATAAAAAAGTAGAACAAGTCGGGATAACTTCCAAATAGATAAATAAATATCACTAAATTTATTAAAAACTAAATCCAGTGAAAGAATAATACAGACCAGTATTTACCAACCAACAAGGAAAACTGTTTCTAAAAACTATAGCAAGACTACCATCATGGCCTGAGGTCCTTGGTGAACTAATGAAGGAAAAATCCTGAGGGCATAGTTCAATGAGGGAGATATGATCTATAACCCTTGTTCTAAGTTTCAGTCACAAAAATCCAGATTCTTGGATTTTAAGAGGTCACTCACCTTTCATAGGGAGGAGTGGGAAAGTGTTTGTAGTTTATGTAGCCTCCCTCTTTTATGCTTTTTCACTGAACTTTTAATGTGAGGTCTAGCAGAAATGGTAACAGAAATGTGATAATATTCATCAGTGGAAAGAGAGGGAAGGGGGGGGGGGGGGTAAATTATAAAAGTTTGACCTAAAAACCCAATAGACAAGCACTAAGCACCTGTTCCTGTTCCATTGCCTATAAAGAGGGCCATAAGGAAATAGGAACCTGAGCCATGAGAGAATCAAAGGTAATATAGTTTGGAATGGGAGCTATGGAGTAAACAGAAGAAGAAGAATGGACCTCTAAAGCATGGACAGAGCATGTAAACTTAAGTCAGTCATGTAAATAGAACTGCACAGAGTGCTGTAGGTTAGCAGCAAGCTTATGGCTACCCTGTCTGTTAGGATGGATCTCATCCCTTTCGGTTCTGCTGGCCAACTGCAGCCAAGTATTGTGGCTAAGAAGTCTGCTAAATCGGTCAGCCCCATGATCTACAGTAGGGATGGGGTCTGAGACAAAAATGGACCTTCCAGTATCTTTCAAAACATAAAAAAAAAAGGTCAAAATCCTTTTTTTTGTGCTCCATCATTGGTCTCAACATGAACAACTATTCTCCTGACAGAGACTGGGAGTAAGGTCAGCAAATCTAAAAGTTTGGCTGAAACAACAGGACCTGGTGTACCTGGAAAACAGTGTGTTATTTCATTAAAGAAACTGGAGTTCCTAATTGTAGAGTCATCTAATATTATTGTTGTAGGTGGGAAAAGAGGGCAAGGAGAAAAGAGGGAGCTTCTTCGATTGGATGTTCAGAATCCACTGCAGAAACTGCACCAGGTAGTCCGGGTTGGAAGGTTCGAACTAGGTCCTCCCCAAATTCAAGGAACTGTATCACAGCCTAAAGTTGAGGCAGCACAGGTACAGGAAACCAGCAGCTGTTATCAGGAATCTGATTCAGAAATCAAGGTGCTGGAATGGATCGAAGCCGGCAGGGAAGAGTGGTGGTTGTGTCTGAGCTGAGGCTGCAGGACCAGAGGCTTGCATGCTTGGAATCTGCTTAGCCTGAGCAGCAGCAATAGAAACAAAACTTTCAATCAGTTCATCTTCCAACTTCAGGAGATCAATGTCATTCTTTTGCTGTGAGCAAGCAGAGCTGCAGTCAACTCATACTGCATCAGTATTGACATCAAACACCAAGCAGAAAGCAGAAAGAACGTGCGAAGTGAAAACTCTTCAGGTTTCTCTGCCATCCTGCGGTGACATCCTTATGCAAATAACCATGAACATGAAAACAGTGCAAAAATATCTGCAATCTTGTGTATATATCACATGATAAGCCGTAAATGAAAAGTCAGTCATGATGTGTTGTTATACCAGTTGTAAGGCATTTCACCTCATTCAACCTGGTAAACCTGACACAGCAGTCGTGACTCTACCTTCAGCCACTAACACCAACCACCCGCCAACAGCTGCCTGGGAGCTGCCCGGTGTAATCAGAGCGTTCTACTTCTGGCCACTGAGCAGCTCGAGGTGCAGGAGTCATGTTAAAGGTCATTTCTCATCCTGTCTTCTCACCTGCGATCTCCAAACCACTGGAGTGCTCACAATATTCATTTTCAGGTCACATTCTTCTTGCACAATGGCAGAATTGTCACCATTTTACTTAATTGTGTTGTAAATGTCATAAGGGGATAGATTTATGAAAGGAAAGCAAAAGGATACAGATAAAATAAATCACTGTGGAATTATTTTTTGACAACCTCTATTTGTTATAGTTAGTCGGCAGGCGGAAGACACTGATTGCTGACATTATCAGCGGTAGAGAAGCTAATGGTCCTTTACATTGTCTGCATGGCGCCGATGCAGATTCTGTCAGTCACAAATATCGACTGAAGGACACGTCAGATGGATTTGAACAGAGACATTAATGAAATTCTCAGAAAATATAACCAAGGAGGTGGGAGCGAGGACAGATGAGGCAGAAAAAATGGATTTACGTGAGGGGCGAAATTAGGAGAAGGCAAGGCAAAGAAGAAGAAAAAAGAGTGAGGAGGATACTAAGGAGGTGAAATGAAGATAATAGGAAAAAAAGAGGCTGGAACTGAAAGTTGATGAGATTTCATTTCAAGATCATCCGGACAAGTGCTTCCAAATCAAAACTTTAAATGTAATATTGTGTGTGCAGCAAACTTGAATATTCTTTCGGGATTGTGCTGAAGGAAGCAAAATAAGAGAGAGGTGGAAATGAAAAACAGTCCCAGACGAAGTCACTCACTGTGCTGATTAACTGCCCATCTGAACAGCCAATATCCCAGCACCCACAAATTATTTCAGCCAGGCATGAATATCCACTAATTACTAACTGTGAGCACAAAGCACTCCAACATTTATCAGCTGAAGGGAACAGCAGCTGGACAAAGACTGACCCATGCTGCTTCTGAAGGGCCTTTTGTTCACTTTGGGGTCCTGTCATGCCCCCCAGCTAAAACTTTCTCCTTCTTTTTTGGTTCCATTTTCTCAATCTTGGGTCCAAAGCAAATACACTGATCCAATACAGGCCTGTGAATCTTGGCTTTCACTAATTACTGGCTTGAAAAATCTGTCATTAGTAAGATAGTGTTTGTGTTCTGTCACTGGTGTGAAATTTCTATCCCTAGGAAAAGGCCGACTTTGTAATCTTGGAGTTAATTCAGTTAACTCATTTAGTAAAATCACAGCTCTGTGTGGGCACAATCAAGTTAGATTTGTGCAGTTCAAACAAAATAACTACAGGCCATGAGGAAAAGGCATCATGATTTTTAAAGGACTAAGGAAAAAATAAAGGAAAATCCTGCAGCGGGAGGATATAATGCTAGGCTGCTTCTCCAAAAGCTTATTAGATCATATTCATGTTTGCTTAGCAAACACAGTTGTAGCAAACAGTTTTAACGCTGCTTTCCATTTTTATGTGCCAGCTCCAGAATCTGGATCTGTGCATGTTGGATCACTAACATGGCTTACTGCCACCGACAGGAAGTAAATAGCACTACCTGTTTATAGCAACACCTGCAGGTATGTGGCATCAGCTAAAGTTGGGATGGGTCTTCGTCTTGCTGTTAAATTTGGCTGCAGTTTTATCTGATAGCTTGTTGGAATTATGTTTTTTGGCAATACTCTGGAGTTTTGCTTCATTTTGACTGTTGGCTGTTTGGATAAACGATTAGTTCTTGCTGATTTGGCTGGTAGGGTTCGAGTAATTGCTTTGTGCATTGGTTTGATTTGTTAAATTAGACAAAATTGTTGTTTTGTTTGTTTTTTGGTTGCTACCTTATTGCTAAGTTTTGAAAGTTATTTTGTTGTTACCTCACCTTCAAACATAAAACTAATATTACTCACATAATCAATCAGGCCAGTAAAATAATCAACTCGACCCAAACGCCTCTGACTGAACCCTGGTCATCGAGGACCCCTCCCACCCTCTCTACTCTTTCTTTTAGTTGCTAAAGACGCAACCAAGTTCCACTGGCCTAAAAACATCTACAAAAAATCCTTCTGCCATAAACACCCTGAACAATATCAAGTAGGTATACCATTATCGATGGATGGATGGATCACATCAGCCTATTTGCATGACCACAAATAATCGGATAATTGTGAGTAATCAGATCTTTTTAATAATGTCGTCTGATGTGTTCACATGCGCTGCAGAAATACGATACTTGAGAAACCATGTTGTACATCTTTCAGTCGGTTTTTGGATTTTCTTTGGGGTATTACATACGTAGTAAGTAAGGCTCAAATTTCTGCTATTTTCAAACCATCAAGTCTTGTTTAGTTGAACATGACATCATCTAGACCTGACATGCACCCCGGTACGTGGCACGGTTACATGGAAGTACTACCTTGTGATTGGTCAGTTTTTGATTACGTGTTTCCAAATTTCTGGAGCTGATGGGGAATCTAATAGGCCTGCAACACAGGCTACATGTGACTGCTGTCTTTTGTGTATACCCCACGAGGAAAAAACGCTGTTTGACTTTCATACGCCAAGCATCTGCCCTTGGTGTGGGTGTAACCCCTCACTTCCGTTGGGTGCGAGTGCACCGCCCATGAGAGTACCGGGCGTAATGTTTATACGGTTCAGTGAGCGCAAATCTGCATGGGGGCTTTTATTTTGAAAATTACCTGAAGCTTTTACACTGCTCCCGTGCCTGATTTCCTGTCTGCCCGTGTCTGAATTGCTGATTTGACATGTTATGGACACATGCGCTGTCAAAAATAGACTTGCCACATATGTTAGCGGAGAGCCACGACAAAGCGCTTCTGGGATGCTTCTGACACGCACCACGGTGTGCCGTAAAGTTGCGCACACGCACCCAGTGGAAATTGGGGGTAAGATCTAAAATAAAACAAATCAGATTTACAGGTGTACATGCAAGAGGAAGAGGAAGAGTATTGGGGAGAAATCTAGCTGTTCATCTGACTTCTGCATCACAATATGCTGTTTCCATGATCACCTGAAAAATGTGATAACTTCAGAAATTTAAAATGATCAGATATTTGGTGCAAATGTAAACAAACTCGTTGTTTTAAACAAACAAACAAACAAAAAAAAAAACGTTAACAGGTGCTCAAAACAGGGACGGGAAGGCAATGAACATGTGAGCAAACCCAAATTTAGTTAAATTTACACTCAAGTCATTTATAGTTCAACTAGGCCTTGTAACTGGACTACTGGTTTTGTCACAGTATAGTTAAAGGTAGGAAATTATTCATTACGTTGAGTAAGTCATACATTCTATTATTCTATACATGCTATCACTTCTTCTGTTTATGGCTTTCTCTGTTAACTACAGATCAAAACTCGCACAGCGCCTTGGCCGGTCCAAGTCTATCTGAATATGTATACACAGAGGAAATAAATCTGTCTCCCCACAGATTTATTTAGGTTTGTTAGTCTGACTAAGGTATAGTCTAGTTTTAGTTGGATTATTGCCATTTTCTAACATCATGTACACATGCTGATTATCAAAGTTGCTTAAGAAACACAGTTTATGATCTTTTACTAGTTAATCTTGCCATCCTGTCAGTTGTTGCCATCATAGTTAGATGTGGGCACAGGTTGTTTCTACTAGCAGTACAGGCTGCTTCTTCCAAAGTCCTAAAGTCTCATCTTTCCCTGATATGACATTTTCATCCGAGGTAAAAAAAAAAAAAAAAAGTTTAGAAACAGACATATGAAGTTTTAGAAATACTGCGACACAGCAACAGTGTTTTTAGGTGGTGGGTTGATCACTTTGATATCACTTAATATAATACAAAACACGTTATGAACATATTTATAATCAATAGTTAACAGATCTCTCAGAAAAAGGACCTTATCACCAGAAACAGCTCCAGTTTTCTACACAATCAAAAAACATCTTTTCTCTTTAGTATCAAACATGTCAGAGTTAATTTATCTGACTGCTGCTAAAAGGTAAGAATACTGACTTAACCACACAGAGGCTGAACTTTAAAAGCAAAAAGAGTTAAAAGAGGCTTAAAAGTCACTTAAATATTTAAATGCATGTCTGTCCATGTTGCTACATGCAGCAATGTTCTTTCCATAATACTTGAAATGTTCTAGTTGCTTTACTTCTTGTAATTCATACCAGTAACTCCCACTGATTTCACAGAAGATGGGAAACAGGAGGATTGGGGTGGCAGACGCCAGCATGTTGGAGAACGCAAGAGAGTGATAACAGGGAGAAAGAGATGGAGTGACAGCGAACAACACAGAGAGAAAACAGTCTCCGAACAGCTAGACACTTATGTGTTCATTGGCCATCGTTGCCAGGCAACTGCTTGACCCTGGTGTGGATATTATGTAAGGGTGTGCACACACATACACAGATGCCTAAAATTAACTATGCCACAATGATAAGGCCATCCACGCCTGTGCTGAGGAAAAAACATCTTTTCTCATTAAAAGTGAACATGTACACAGTGAGAGGTAGAAAGACAGACACACCATGTGACAGGACATCTCTCACCAGAGACGATTGATTCAATTAGGCCTAAAATGACAAGCCGACTTGGAGAGACAAATTTATTTAGTTAAAGGGGGGACAACATTCATCTTTCAGTTAAGCAACTGGTCTTTTGAAGAGGCTTGATAGTCTGTTAGTTTATCGTTTTGGTTGAGACTGACAACCCTTGGGCTCATATTTGGAGCTGTACATGTTTTTTTTTTTTTTCAGTTTTCAGTTCTTCGTACAAATTTTGGCTGAGAAGACAAACAAAAAGTATTATTTTCCTAATTTGTGCAGAAATGAGTAGTGCTAGGTGATTTTTATTTTTGTTATGATACCCCAACACAAGTGTTTGAGGGGGGACCTTTTTCACTGCTACACTGCTAAACATAAAGAAAACTTTTGGCCGAGAGTTAAATCTTTGTTTCATGTTTGTCCTTTTATAAAGCAATAATGATAAAAAAGATAAATAAATACAAAAATAAAACCTATGTCTCTATGGGGAACTGATGTGAGCTTGCAGATGGCTGGCATCCTGCTTTACATGCCGTCCACTGAGCTTCCAATGCATCACAACTAAGATGAAAAACTGTATTTTTCTATAGCTCATCCATGAATTTTACATTTTCCACTTCAGCATTTTCTAGTTGCAGATGTTGTAAACAGAGGAACTGGTGCTGAGGGCAGTAACGGTGCTCATCATGGTGACGACTAATTTAGTGTTTGAAGAGAAGTGTTTGAATGATGATAGTGATTCTCTACAAGCAACGAACATTACCCACAAGTAGGTGGGAAACTTTCTTCGCTCCTCTCATCCTCACTTTCACCCGGTCTATGTGGAAGGCTATGGGAAGAGACAGTGTATAATAATAATAATAATAATAATAATATGAGTGCAGGGAGTGAAATACAACACAAATCCAATGTAAACATATTTGAGCCTGAGAAACAGTATAATCTTACGTCCCATGATGCCCTGAGCACTTCCTTCCCTTTTCGCCTTTCATGACAGTGTTGGTGTCATTAATTTGTATTTCTGTTTTCTTTCTCAGCAGGTCTCCTTTACTAAAAGTTGTGCTGCCTGTTGGTCTCTCTTTCCTGTCCTCTCCACCTCCAACTATTTGAAGCATATGGTTGCCCCCACCCTGAGTCGGGTCCTGCCGGAGGTTCTTCCTTTCCACTGTCGCGCGCCACCCTGTGCGTGATCAGGATGGGGGACTGAATGAAAGTCCAGATTCGATGTAATCCACTGCCTACCTTAGCTAGGCTATTATTCTTTACGAATTGGTTTGTGTGAACACAGTTATTATAGATTAGAAGAATGTGGATTTGTTTTAATCGGATCATAATGAATTTGTTTTAACTGATTATGTCTGTAAAGTACCCTGAAATGAGACGCTATATAAATAAAGCTGAATTGAAATTAATTCAATTGAACTAAACTGTATTAAACACAAATGCAAACATAACTGCACCACCTTAGCCACAAACATGCTTTGGAGTATCAAGAATGTGTCAGTTTAGGTTGTATTCACATTTAATAGTCCATGCTAGACTGCTTTCACACTGCACTTAGTCAAATAAACTGAACCTTTTGAATAGCGGGTTCCCCTCCTCGCCTGAGGTGGAACAGCATCAACGATCACTGAAGGAAAAATCAAACAATGAACTAGAAAACTCGCTGATTCATTGGTTAATGCAGGGCACCTTCTGTTTCCACCACATAAGAAATTTGGTTCACTTAAAGTGAACTGAGACCGTCGTTTTTTGCCAAACCAAAGTTAAATTCTTTAATGCGCACACAACTTCCCAAACACACTGGATGTGCTGAACAAATGAAGCTGCATTTGATTCAGAAGGGCTGGTGTGAATGCGGCGTAAGACTGGCACCCTTCACATCCTCAAATATAACTAAAAAAGCTGGAGGACAATCGAGTCCCATGTTGCATGTAGACGCGTTGTTTTTAGAGGTACTGCTTCTAACAAAAAAGCAAGTAGTGTATTGAAATAACTGACACCGTCATAATCCATCCAGCTAAAGACGTGTTTCTGATAAGTACTGTGGAGGGACATGTTTCAGGGCTATAATTATATTTTTATGGACAGTGAACAATTCTCATGACAATGTAATTTGCTATTCTTAGCCAATCTATGGCAGTTTTTCTTCCCAGTCAGTGGAAAATGGAGTTCCACACCAAGCGTTGAAAATAAAAAAAAGATAACACCATTAAATACCATGAAATTAGTTTGAAAATGAAAAATGTCATGATGTGTAATTTTGGGTATATTGCCCGGCACTACTAAAGACACAGTCTAAAGAGACACTTTTAATTCATTTTAATGATCTTATTTTTATTAAATGTATTTTTCAATGTACTTCGTATGCTATTTATTTTAATTGTATTTATTTTAATGTTATGTTGCACGTTGTTTTTAAATTTTGTCATAAATAAAGTTGCAGCTGCAGTCTTAAACTTCCTGCCTCATTACCATTCCCTTACAATCTTATGGCCAAGAAACAAACAACAAAAAAGTTCTACTGGAGCATCATCTGCGGTGTTCTTAGTTCTTCTTTCCAAAGTTCGTAAAAATAACTGTGATCGGATCAGTCAGCAAAATATAGGCCATTCAGCTCAGTCCTGTCTGGTTCAATACGAAGTCAAAATGACCCCAAATAAGTGTGAATGATTTTAAGGTAGGCCACTGCTGCAAAAATAAGTCAGTAAAGAAAAGCATCCATGTTTCTACAGATGGGAGCTGATTAAAGATGATTCCACAGATTAACACAGGACACGTTCAGAATGAAAAGACAATTTGCTCATTTTTTTCTGTTTTTACACAGCTGCTGTTCATACAAACACTTCACAGTGGGGAATTATCCGCTGGAGAAGTACTCTCACAGTTGGAAATGTGAGGGAGGAGCTGCTGGCGAGTGCCTGTCTAGAGAACAGAGGAGGCAAAAAACTGTAAGTTGCTGAGTTTTCTTCACAACATATTGTGAGGCTCTTTGATGACCGTTGCTATGGTATTAATACCACCTGTATTTGAACGTAAACTCAAAAGTGTAGAGTGAGTGGAAAACAGCAAGCGAGGAAAATGAGGCGACATCTACATGCAAGCAAAAAATATTTTGCCTTAAAACATGTTTCTATAAGACAGATTTTTTTATTTTTAAATTAGCTTTTGAGATAAAACATGTCAGTAAGATTTTTAATCGTAACTAACTGTAGTTAATGTGTAGTTAAAATATTTATTTATATTATTTATTTAAAAATGTGGGTCAGATTTCAAGCTCTAAAGGAACACACGCTGATGAAGGTCATAACTCACGATCAGATGTCTAGATGGGCCCAGGTTCCCATACAACTGCAATCTAAATGCTGTTTGCCATGTTCAGCGTCTTGGGAGTCAAAATAAAACCTAACTAATGCAAAGTTACTTTCTTTTCTCTCTGTCCATCTCTTTAATTGGTCCAGCCAGTAAAAGCAAGTGAGCAGCTTATATGTAAGGCATCAATAAAGAAAGATCTGCAGTTAGGGAGATTACAGGAAGATTTTCGATTACTCGATCATTTCTGGTGACATGGAAACTGAAGTACAACCATTTTCTGTACGCATTTAATCCTTTAAACTCGACAGGATTGCCATCGTTCCCAATGTCGGTTAACGACGGCGAACCTGGTTAACCGACTCAAGTCAGCTGCTAACCAAACATGCATGTTTTTAGACTATGGAAGGAAGCTGGAGTATCCGGAATGAACTCACGCACACAGGGAAACTATGCTCCACAGAAAGCCTCCAGTCACCATTCAGATCAAAACACAAACAACATGGTAGCATGGTGGTTAGCACAGTCACCTTGCTAACCACCATGCCACCATGTTGTTTGCCAAATGGTGCAGATTATAGTCTGTAAAGATACTCCAGTGTACGAAAACCCACATAGATGCAAAGTATACAAAGCGATTTCTTCTTGATGGGCAAAGTAGTTGGTGATTAAATTTTCCACCAACAATGCAGATCAAGAATCTTATACTGATCTAAATGGTGTCAGCGTTGTTTACCAGTTCTCCATGAGTTTACACACATCTTTCTATATAATGTTCATCGCCAATCATTTTTTTAACGTTAACTTGTTTGTAAAGTAAAAACTAGACATATTCAAACATAACAAAATAACTAATGGGAACTAATTACTGATAGATGATTAGCGAGGAAAAGGAAGATCATGTTCTCCATATGTTTGAGCAAATTAAGCTGTGTGAGTTCCCTTTTGTTGTTCCTGGTTAAATCTTTACACCTGAACCTTCACCTAATTGCACTTAATTTAAAAAATGTGTTCAAGCCAACTGTAAACAAAGTGGTCAGGAAGCATACCACATGGTGAAAATGTCATTAGCTGTGGGTCCACTTTCCAACTGGCTGTGCTTTTACTGCAAGGCCAGTCCCAGCTCTGATTCTCTACTTCTCTTAATGTCTCTGTAACACAATAGCAACCTCTCAAAGGAAGAAAGAGAAAATAAACAAACTGTGCTTGAAGACATAAACTTACAAACGAAAAGAAAATGCTGAAGCTCAACAATATACATAACAAGATCTGTTGCTGCCCATGGTTCCTGGAGATTTGCTCTGTGTTGTTGAATTGGTCATTAGTTCAGAGTTCTTTTCCAGCAGTGTCACAGAAGTTCTCATTTTCAGTATATTCCTGCCTGCTTGTCCATCTGTCTGTTTTTCTCCAAGTCATGCACTCAAGCTCTGCTTTCAGCCAGTTTAGAAAAGGAGACAGTAGAAAATGCCAATTAGTAGGCACACAGACTGGAAAGAAAAACTGTTGCAGCAGGTTTTAAGCAATGTTCAACATACACTTATTATTTATCTTAGCAGCACTGAAAAGTTTAACAGTCAGAGCTGAGAATTGGAACAACTATATAATACCATCAGCATCCCAAAGATGAAAATCCTGTGATGTGACCCATTCGGGGTGCATGCTGCCTCTCGCCTGCTACTTGCTGGGATATACTTCAGCTTCTCTGTGACCCTTAACTGCAATAAGCAGCATAGAAAATCAATAGATGGATGGACACATTGGGGTCTATTGCTGTTATGGCTTTAAAGAGCTGTGATAGACTGAATTAGTTGGTCCAGATTAAAATGACAGAAATATCAATAATTCTACTGGGATAATAATTCCACATACATGTGTATATACACACACATATATATATATATATGTATATATATATATATATACATATATATAAAATAATAGAATATTTTGGAGATGAGTAGTAAGATGATACAGTATGAATACATTTTTTGATAATAAGAACACATGATAATTACAAATACAGGCATTCAATAACAAATTAGGAACAAATGAATGGTTACAGTTGACATATATTTTAAAGTAAATAGAAACTACAAATAATAGCTGGAAATATTTCTGATATGACAGGCTTTCGGTTTTCCTTAAATTCTCCTCACTAATTATAGTTGAAAATGTCTCTGGGTACAAGCAGGAGCTTAAAAGATTAAACTAAAGAAAATTTCACGTTAGATTTCTGCAGTCATATCAAGAAACAAGTGTGGGGGGAAAGAAGAAGAGATTAGATCAAGTGGCCTTTCAGTGCCACAGTCTTTTCATGTTTTCATGTTGGAAATCCTGCCCATTCAGTGACTGCCAAGAAATCTGCAGTGTGAGCTGAATAACTATAAAGACATGAAGCGATTTGCCAGAGATTTCTTGGGAGTAATTTGGTTTTACGGTTTCCATTTCCTTAAAACTTCTTAGAGCTGACACACTCCAAAAAAAGACAGGAGTGACGATAACAACAGCTAAGTTCTCCGACTCTTTAAAAGTGAGTATGACAGTTTGAATGAGGGAGACAGAGAGAAACAGAAGGTAAATGATAACATAAGTGACACAGGAAAAGAAATGCACATGAGGTGGAAAATAACAGCAAGCTCAGTGAGTAAGTCAAGTGTTTACCCCTTTGCTGTCACTCCAAGAGGAACATCAATATCTCTACAGCCTTCATAAAGCCTCCTGCTGTCTTTCCTCTCAGAGGTACTAGGGGTGGAGGAAGCCTTAGTGTCCCTCATCAAAGAGCCATGAGCATCAGGAAGAAAACATTGGCAGGAAATTCAAGAGCTGAAGCCGAGATTAGAGACGCTAGCCTTTGACCAGAAGGCGTTTAACTGTGAAACCAGCTAAAATTTCTGGATTTATTCCATAAAAGCTAATAAGAGAGAAAATGCAGCCCTTAGAAAATAAAGTTTTGATTGCCCTGTTTTATGATTTGTTAGAATACCTAAGTTATTTTTATGAGCCTTTTTATTTGACCCAGACTGGTGATGATGGTGCTGCAAACTAATGGGTGTAAAACCTAAATATGTGGGTGGGTTCTACTTTACTCATAATAGAAATACACTCACTAGCTACTTCATTAAGTACGCCTTACCATTTCCAAGTTACCTGTCTTAAACGTTACACAGATGCTGCAGATTTGTCGGTTGTACATCCATGATAAGAACTTCTAGTTCCATCACATCCCAAATGGCTCACAACCTGGGGTTCCCAAAGAGCACAGGGGGTCCGTGAGGTTTTCACTGCATGGAGCTGGTGTGAATGTTACAGTTAAGGCCATGTCTACACAGAGATGAGCTAAGGTGTATCTGCTTAAGTTTTTTTTCTTTTTTAATTTGGATGTTTTGTTCACATGGAACTGGTGTTTTGGGAGACTGAAAACACTGATTTTAGAGATGGTTGTGTGTGAAAATCCCAGTAGATCAGCAGTTTCTGAAATACTCAGACCAACAACCATGCTTCGTTCAAAGTCATTTAAATCCCTTTCTTCCTCATTCTGATGCTCAGTGTGAACTTCTTGACCATATCAACATGACTAAACTGACGCGATTGGCCCAGGGCTACTCAATTTGGTCCTACGAGGGCCGCAATCCAGCAGGTTTTCCATGTATCCCTGCACCAACACACCTGAGTCAAATTAGGTGGCTCTAACAGCCAATCAGGTTCTACACAATGACTCATTAATTTGACTCAGGTGTGTTGGTGCAGGGATACATGGAAAACCTGCTGGATTGCGGCCCTCGTAGGACCGAATTGAGTAGCCCTGCTCTAGCCTGTGTTTTAAACAGGACTCTTTTAGTTTGCCTTGTGTTGGAGCTGATTTATTTTGTTTATGTACATATTGTTGTGAATGTCTGAGTTATGTTCTTTATGTATTGAGGAGTGTTTTTTGTATCTCAATAGTGGGCCCTTAGGCCCAGTGTGGAGATGCCTTTTTTTATCCTCTCCTGCTACATCTTACTCCCCTAATGTTACCTTTCTCCTCTAAGACAAAGGAGCGCTGTAGAAACGGCTGCTGCCTCAGTATGCCTGATCCTGTTTGTGTTATATGTTGTTATTGTCTAGTCTTGGATGGGTTGTACTGGAAACACAATTCCCCTGAGGAATTCCAAAGGGATTAATAAAGTATTCTGATTCTGATATTGTTCCCAGTTGTGAATAAATTGGTGTTTTATGTTACATTTTGACTCCGACTTGTTGTGTTATATCCCTTCCTCCCCCTACTAAGACTAAAGAGGGGACGTAACTGGTGAATGTAGAATTTGAAGATCTACTTTTGTAAACTCCTACAAACATTCGCTGCTTTCTTTTGTAAGCATTTCAGGGGGTTTGGATGCAATTTGCTATTACTGTTCGATGTTTTTTTCAATGGGTTTTGCTATATTCAGCACCACTACTGCACTCTCTTCCATGTACCATGTCATACAGCATTGTACGGTCCACAACAGAACTTAAGTAGCAGTTAGTTCTAAAAAACTAGTCTGATTTTCAAAAACAGGTATCCTCTTTTCAGCAGGCCATTTTGTCAAAGTTTGACTAAATGAATGAGACTGTGACTTCCACTGGATGACATGATTCCTCCAAATCTGGGTTGGGCTTACCCTCTCTCACAAGATTAGTCAGGATGAGAAAGGAGGGTCTGCATGAAAAGAAGTCAGATGAGGATGATGGATGCTATTCAGATGCATCCTAATGGAGGTGCTTCTGACATGTCCATCACAGAAACAGGTCTCACTAGAGATATTATGGGTGTGTCCCAAACCGCACACTTCTATACTTCGAACACTACATTTAAGTGCTTAGTGCGCTGACACAGAAATTTCAGTAAAAACTCAGTGCACTGAAAGTACCCGGGTGCTGCCCTAAACTCGGCCAAAAATCTAGTGCGAAACGATGGACACTACACGCACTAAACGGACGCCATCTTGCTGACATAGCGGAAGGGGAGGGACTTTCAACCAGTTTTTCAGAGCTGGCAGCAACAGACTCAGCGGTACCGATGCAGACGGAGGCTGTTTTCTACTGTTGTAAGTATGAAGATATTTGATCAAAATTCTAATATAAACTGCAGCATACTTCTTATCTCTTATATCCCTGATGACAGTTATGGATCTGATCATTTGTTGGAGGCTGCAGTAGAGTTAGCAACGTAAATGTTAGCAGTTTTATAGCTGATTTCGAGGATCTAGATGGGCTATAAGTGTTAAAAAAGATTAATGCTATAGGTTCCGTATGTTTATTCATGATTGTTGAACCTCCAGATTAAACACTGCGGGGTCTCTGGTGTAAACAAAATGGTCCTTGATCTGAAAACTGATTAGGAAACACCGCTGGTTTAGAGAACCGGCCCGTTTCCATGGTACCGCTGACGAAGCCGTAGCTGATTGCAGACGCTTATCTAAAGTGATGTACAAAGTACCCATAAAGTACATAACAATGTTTGCTTTTATATAACCTGCCATTCTGTGTTCACCGTAGGTCACTGTGGCATCAAACTGCCGAGCCAGCAGTGGCACTGAGGCATTTACCACCTGCAGACTTGGACGCTGCTGTGGAGAAGAGGAGGTGGCAAGAGAGAAATGTTTTAATAAAAAATTTAAATAAAATGTTTTCTGTATCCCTGTTTTAGCGTCTTCATTACTGCATTTCATATTTTAAATGATGGTTTCTAGTATAATTGGTTTCCTGTTGCCAGACGTGAACGGTATCAGTGTAAACACCAATGAAAACACATGTATAATGTAAAATACTTTAATTCAGTTAAGATATCTTTGCTTATTTCAAGGCTGTTTTTTAGTGTTTTAAATTGCACTTTATACTAACAAGTATGGGGGAGACATGCAAAGACACATGAACGTGTGCTGATGGTTTCTATTGTTATCAACTGAGATAAATACAGTGGAGGCCACGGTTCTTTGTTTCACTAATGAGGCCTTTTAAAAGGCATTTAATAGCATAAAAGTATGACATGCAAACACGTATGTTAACGTGATTTTGGATTTTGGAAGAAAAAAAATGTATATTAACGGAGCGGCACTGCTACGCTGGTACGTCACCACCGGTAAGTGCAAAACGTTAGTGCTCGATTTGGATCAGGACTTACCCACGATAGTGTGCACTACAGACCTTCCAGTGCACTCATGTAAGTGCGCGGTTTGAGACACACTCTATATCACCTGGCTAGCTTGGTAACACCTTGTGCTTCAGTGTGTTTTTTGGAAGACCAGGAAAAGGTGGATTGTTGCTTAAAGTGTTCCCCCTGTGGCCTGATCCTGGACAAGTGGTAGAAAATGGATAGATGACAACATATTATGTTATGAATATTAAAATACTGCATAAAATTTTTGAGCCACCATTCATTTCTATTTCTTTTAATTGTCAAACCTTTTCTACAATAGTTTTCCAGGCCTCCTGAAGGTATTTAAAAGGTTTTTGTCCGAAACTAAGCACAGTTCACAACATTTTTTCCATTTTGGTGCGTCATGTTACAGCAACATTTCAATTTACTGCACCGCGTCACACACTAGCAACTGGATATCAACACACTACCCGTTTTGAACATGCACCATAGCTGATTCAGCAAAGAAACACAAGAAGATACTACTGGAGGAAGCGAGCAAAATAAAGTGACAGTCAACATTGGACTGACTTTTACTGACTGAAGAGAGCTCAAAGAAGAAAGAGGATGCAAGATGGATGCAGAATTAGTTTATGTTAGAGGGTGCCAATGTGAGAAAATATGCTAAAATTCAGCAGTGTTGCTTTAATACTGACCCAAGAATCATTCAAGCATATCAATAAAAAACTTTCAGAGCCTAATTAAATGATGAAAAATACTAATGATAACACTGACAGGTGTGACATAGTAATAGCATTTTGCACCAATAAAATGATTCTACAAGACAAAAACCTGGCATATCTCAGCATTGTGGTATAAGGTGTTTTGTTTAAATAAATACATAAATAAATAAATAGGAAAAACACTAACAAAAACCTGACTTGGGACCTGAGAGATGCATGTGGACCTTGCGTTGATCCATCTACTGTTAACTGAAGCCTCATCAGAAATGATTTCCATCGAAGGGTGGTTGTCACGAATGGAAACGGGGAGAAAAGGCTGAGGTATGACACATGACCCTAGAACTGGAAAATTGGTGGCACCAGGTTTGATGGAGGGATGAATCCTGCCCTGAGCCCAGACCTCGACTTTACAGAAGCAGTGTGGGATCATCTGGACAGCAAACTGAACAAAAATCAGTCAAAATCCAAAGAAGAGCTTTGGAAAGTCCTTCAGTTAGCCTGAAGAACTATTCCTAAAGACTACTTAAAGAAATAACAAGAACGCTTGTCTGGACTGTGTTAAAAGATAAAGCTGCCTACACTAAATACTAACTTTCAAGCTTCTTAGAACTGCACAAACTATTTTTGTCTTTTGCCCATTAATGTTTTAATGAACTGTTTTTGCCTATTTCCTGTTTTTTTGGCTATTTAAAAAAAAAATCAGCCGTGCCTTCATGGTTTTAAATGAAAAATAAATGCAAAATATATTTGTCTCTCTAAAATAATTTAACAGGTGTTTGACCACTCTGCTCCAGATAAGTTGAAAGACTTCCCAAACATTTCCAACGTCTTTTCCTTTTATGAAAAATAGAAAAAAATGCACATTAGCTCTTAAATTATTAGAGTTCAGATAGAAAAGATTGACATTTTAAGAATCAGATTTCCTAATATAAATGACATCCAAAAACAAAATGGAGAAAACCAGTCATTCTTCTTTTGCCCCTCCTGAATGATTTGAAAAAGCCAGTCAGGTTGGAAGTATTACTTTAGTAAAAAGGCGAATTTCATCACAGCCCAGCTGTCTGCTTTCACCACTCTGTAAACAATAAATACTTGGAAATTGGTCCTTCAGTTCAAAAGAAAACAGATTAGTGTCTTTTACTGTTAGAAAATAGTTTAAATGAAAAAGGTTTTGCTCTCTTTTGAGCTAATTATGTGCTTGTTATAACATGAGTGAGAAAAATTTAGTTTTTAATCCCCCAAAAATGCCCATTTTATGTGTGAAGAAAATAAACATCCTTTTTTAAATTTTTTCTTTGTATGCTCGTACTGCAGCCCTCTTTTTTAGTAAACAAGATTCTGACTGCGGCTCCGATGTGGAAACTTCCAATTATAAAGTCGCATGAGCAGTCTCCTAACTCAGATCAACACTCAGGAATAAACAGTCAGATTAAAAATTACTTGATCACTGTGGAGAAATCCAGCTTAAAACCAGTATTGGTTTTAAAATGGATCTTTCCAGCATTGCTGTGTAAAAAAATGTTGAACATGGTAAACATCTTAAATCTGCTCATTTATAGACACAGAGTTTTAATTTAGCTGTGCCATGTTTATACCAAATGATATTCAAGTTGAAATACATAGCAAATACAGCTTAAAGCTCAGGCACTTTAACCTTAATTAGAGGAAAAAGTCAGCAATTATAGCTTTTTAATACAAAGGGCCCTCCCCTCAAAACAAAAGGTATTTAGACTCAAAACAGGTGGAGACCATTCCTTCAGTGATCCCTCAACAATTAGGAAATTAAGCAGTCTGGAGTTTAATGTCCACAGCAGGAGTAGATAATGATGGGATCACTTTTATGGTTCCAAACAAGGTCTGCAGAACAGCAGCTCTGAACACACAACACGCCAGCCTTGAAGCAGATGGGCTACAGCAGCAGAAGACCACACCGGGTGCCTCCTGTCAGCTATATAAGGAAAGTATGGCAACAGTTCACACAGACTCACTAAAACTGGACGGTAGAAGATGGATTAAAATCATCTGGTCTGATGAGTTTTCATGCCAGCTGCCACATTAAGAATTTGGTGAGAACAATATAAAAACATGGATCCATCCTGCCTTGTATCAACAGTTCAGGCTGCTGGTGCTGTAATGCTGGGAAGATGTTTTCTTAGCACATTTTGGTCCCATAAATACCAACTGAGCACCATTTAAGCACCACAGCCTACCTGAGTATTGTTGTTGACCATGTCCATCCCTTTATGATCACAGTGGAGCATCTTCTGATGGCTACTTCCAGCAGGATAATGCACCATGTCACAAAGCTCAAAATAACCTTCATCATCCCCAAGGAACATTTAGTTTTACAGCTAGTAGAAACTTACCCACAAAACAACCCATCAGATCATAAGACATTTAAAATCACAGGTCATTTAAAAGACTAATTCCTGCAGGGACAAATTAATCTTTTTGTCTGTTAGTTGTGAATCTTGGCAGCAGAAAGAAGTGACATAAACTCTTTATGTAATGAGTGGTCTGGATCTGCCAGGATCAGTCTGGCATTTTTAACTGATCTTACCTTGTGCAGATAAGTGAGGTTATTTAAGGCTGTGCCAGGAACTGCACTACAAACTCTACAACGGTTTTTGTTCCACATTAAAACCACTGAGCTAATGATAAATATACACTAGCTGATGTAAAGCCAATCTGTCAGGTTCTTACACTGATTCACAATTTCAACATTGGAATAACCACAAGTAAGATTATTGTACTCCCTTTTCTGAAATAACTAATCATCTCTATCTTTTAAACTATGTATCTCAAAGAAGGAGGACTCACACCAGCTAGTGAAATCCCTCACCACTGACCCAAGATCAGGGTCAACACTGCTGAGGAGGACGTGACTGAGTCATTAGCCAACCTTAAAATATGACACTCTAGATGCTACTGTGACAATCATTGGTGTATATGATGAATAAAAGGGGCAAAAGAACACAGCCCAGTGGAATATCCGTAGAGAAGAGGACATCAGATCCTCACCCACTGAGACTGTTCAGTTAAAAAAATTCATCAGCCAACCTATAAAGTCAGAGTACCATAAAACAGCTAAAATATGGAGTTGAATATAGTTAAAAGTTAAAACTCAATAAAACATCATTTTGCATCAGTTTTACATCAGTTTTTTTACTCTCTAGAAGCCCCAAATATCACATTTAAAAGAGTTCTTGTTGCATCTTCCACCCCCTGCCTGACCTACAGGTGAATTTAAGTGGGTCCAGATGATAAAAAGACCTCCTTGACAATCAATAAGGTCAACAAGCCTGAAGTCATTCAGTGACTGAGCAGCCTCGTTTTTGGGGACTAGAATAATAAGAGTCTTTCTGAAGCTTAAGGACCCTATGTTTCTGCCAGCTGCAGGGCACAATTCTTCAGAATGTGGCCTCAGATGCCATCAGGACCTGGACTTTTCCTGCCTTGGGTTTTATGAAAGAGTTCCCCCGCCAATGTGCAGTATTGCATCTGGAAGCACATTTTCAAAACCAGAAATGTCTTTTGTTAAACCATAAATGTTAACTATTGAAAAAGATAAAAAAAAAGAAAAGAAAAGAAGGTAAGATTGTTTAACTATCAGTGCTTTTGCTTGGCATCCCCACCATGGATCTAACCCCCTCTTAAGCTGACCGAGAGGTGTTGGACCTAAACATGTTACACCCTCTTTTTATGATTTACCAGGACAATTTTCAATTCTTTCTACACTAGTTTCTTAAGCGTGAGGTATCCAGCCATATCCCCATTGTTAAACCTATAGTATTAAGCATGGTAATTGTATTTTCAACCGATTTTGGAAATGCCAGATTTCCTGGGAATGACTGAGTTCTCTAAAAGGGTCTCTTATTTAGAGACAGTGTCTGAGAGTTCATCCAGACCAGTGAAAGCTTTATTTTTGCATATTGCCAGTCAGTACAGCTAGTCCTCAGGGCAGTCGATAGACTTCATTGACCAAAGTGGGACTACATGTCATACTGTTTTTTTTGTCTGTTTATGACGTGCTGCAGACCTCTTGGCCAGGATCATGATCTCAATGGGTTTTTTCTATCTGGTTAAATAAAGGTTGAAAAAAAAAACATGGAACTCTGGTTTGTGTTTTCTCAGGACTGATCTGGAGGACAGAACCAAATAGAAAACACTGTGGTCCGACGAGCCAAATGGAGCCCTGGTCAGGGACTTTAAAGCATCCTGTTTCATAACACAGATCCAAAGTCTCCCAAGTCTGCAGTGGTCATAGTCTCCCATAAAAAAATTCAGAGCATCCGCAGAGATTCCTGAAGCTGCTGCATGCTCTTCTCCATTGCTTCACTAGATTGCTCCACAATAATCATTTGATGGATTCAAAGAAGTCTAATAAAAAGCCGCAGAAATTCCCTAAGCAGATAGCAAGGGTGCAGGGACACAATGACAGGAGTACATTGAGCCCTCAAGCTCCACAACCCCTCAGCCATGTTTCTGTCAGTGCAAGAACGCAATCATGATCGTAATCTACCAAACACGTGGCATTAGCTGCAGATTATCAATTCTGCTGCAGACGGACAAGATGTTTTCTATCTTGATGATGGGAAGCGGCATCCGGCGTTGGCCATTCCACTTCAGCCTCTGGCATGCCTCCCCTGCTTCCTGGCTGCTTATATTCCCAGCACCGATTCTCCCTGGAGATCCCTGTTCGGAGAACATCCATGCAGCCTTCAACAGGAGGAGTAACTTCCAATGCAGATGCACTTGGTCCTCTCAGAGTCAAGTCACAAAGGACCAAAAAGTGAACAAATAGTAGGTGAGACACGATTGTTGCTTCCAACTTTACATGAACAGGTCAGTAAAGGGGTTAGTAGTAATTATAAATGGGATTTTAAATTAAAAACAAAAGCACAACATTACTACTGCCTGGCACCATTGCCAGCACATTCTTAACTCATGGTGGAACGGGAGATTTTCAACATGGATGCATCAACTGCGTGACACTATCATGTCAACATGGAGCAAACTCTCTAAAGAATGTTTCCAACACCTTGTTGAATCTATGGTACCACGAATTAAAGTAGTTCTGATGGAAAAGGGAGATCCGACATGCTACTAATGTCACATACTACACTGAATATTGCAGGTTAGTAAAACTTTCAACACTCATCTCTCACTGAAAGCTTGTGAAGCTGCTTTCTGGGCAAAGATGTTTGCTTTTCTGTTATGCCACGCTGCTGATGTACAACTGACAACTTCTGTGTTACTGGTTCTGGTTCCCTCGTATTCTGCACACTTCATGGCCCTACCCCTCTCCCTCTCTTTGCCTACAGCCACTCAGCTGGATCCTCAATACACATATTTTTTTTCAGTCCCACTCCCTGACAGTCCTGTCATTTCTGCATCATTTTGTGGTGGCAAGTCTGTGGTTGCAGCACTCTGAGATGGAGAAAACACCAGCTTGATAGTATGATCCTTATTACTGACCATGTTGTGGTGCACCACTAGAGTTAAAGAATGAGACTGTTAGTAACTAATTTGATTGAAATCAAATTAGTTAGATTTTCAAATCATCCCATTTTGTTATTTTTAATTTAGTTTCTCTTTTTAAGGAGGAAGCAGCTGCAGATTTTGACAATGATCTTGGGCTTTAATCTCAGATATTTTCTATAAACATTGGGTCCTAAAAAAACCCTGCTAAGGCAAGCTTGTCCATCCACAATAGAACAGAATTTACCTTTAAAGAAATTTCAACCTATAAAAAGGAATGAAGATATCTAATACTGTTTAAAGCCAAAGTGTTAATGAAGCAGGGTTAGCAAATGCAATTATCTGTTGGCCAAACATTTGATCGCTGCTGCAGGAGCTGCTTTTAGTAATTTAAGGACTTAAAAAAGTCAATCCAATCCGAGATGACTTCTTTGCCTAACTTGTATAAATTTAGCAGTGATTATTCCTCTATGTCTTTCTAGAGTTTAAAATAAATCCTTCTGGGACATTTTGTTTGCATCTTGTCAAGATATTTCCAAAGAATCTCATAAACAGATTTATGATCTGCATGCTAATGTAAATCAAGACATTCCTCTGATCACGACTATGGCATCCCCTCCTCCTCATTAGAAAAAGGTAGGTCATGCCGTTGACAGCATCTTGTGCCTGAGGGCCTGCAAAAATATGCATGCATCTCTCTGTGTGTGTATGTTTGGAGTATTTGTTTATGGTTTGAATCCTATCCTTAACGTTGTGCTTTCTTCTCAGCACCCATCAGCCCCACTGATGGTGGATGGTTGTTGCAGATTTCCTGCATCCTCATCAAGCCTGCCACAGTGTCGTAATTTATACTTGCTGCCTTGTATGTCTGCTACACTATATATAAACTTATGGCCATTTCTCTTTTTTTGATAATGTAGAAAGTGGTGAGGACAGTACATCGCCTGGAGGCATTAGCCGCTTATTTATTTGTGAGTTGTCCCTGAACTTGACTTTTAGTTTTCAGTTTCTGTATTGTGTTGATGACGTTAGCCTTGTTTAGTGCTAAATATTCACATGTGAAGCACTGAGTCAGACGCGTTCTTGAAGTTTTATAGGTTTGGCTTTGACACTCTAGTGTTACTTCGTATGGCCTTCTTACGTATTGTTTCTCCTTTTTTTTTGCCATTTTCTTTCATCTCTGTGGGAAGCAAACACAAGTGTGAGAACAAAGAACGATCTTTGTGAGCCCAGGAGGAGAAGCAGTGGGTGCTGCCACATTTAACAAAAATGGGATGTTTTGAAACCATCAGGAAGTTGAGTGTTATGTCACTACGTACATACTGTATGTACTCCAAAAAGAAATCCGATAACGGACTGGAAAATGCTCCAAATATCATGTGCATGCAGAGGTGTCAAATTCACAATCATCTGACTTCTCCCATCATCAGATGTTGATGGTCAAGTAAACGAGATCATTGTTGCAACAGTCCATGTAAATTCAGACAGTTTGGTTTTATCCCTGAAACTAAACATGAAACAATGGGAAAAACCACTTGTTTGGAACTATTTTCTTTTCCTAAACCAAAATCTAAAACTTAATTCACATGACTTGCTTTCCAATTTTAAGCTATTTTTTGGGCTTAGATACAATTTTTGTATCTAAGAAAAGGTATGTGACCCAGAAGTTTTCGCTTTGAACGTTGTGTTGACCAAAGCTATGCTGAACTTAACTGATAATAATTATAAATCCATACTGAATGCATTACTGCCTTACTCATTTTGCATGTGCATGAAGAAAATGAATCATGAGTTTATGTAATATAATGTTTTCTCTTTTACACCTGTAGCTGTAGAAACCAAGCATTCAAATTGAAAGTTCATGGTTGGCCAAGAATATACACAATCCAAAGGGACTCGCTGCTCATAAGAGTTAACTACTTAACACCAATTTATAACATTATATGACCGCTCGTGTAGTTTATCACTCATCTATAACAGCTGAGGGTGTGCGCTGGATCAGTGGCTTATTAATTCACAACAAAGTCACCAATAAGGCAACCTTCTTGCCAGTCAGCAATAGAGCATCAATATGGAGTATATTAACATTTAAAAAATATTAATTTGGGTAAAATTTTAACATGTTACAACTGAAAGTTTTCTTGCAATTTACAAGCACAACAAAAAAGTCATGCAAATAATCAGAGGTCTTAACTGTCTGACAAATATGTACCTATAATACATAAAAAACATACAATATGTATGTACTTCTGTTGATCCGTGCATACGTGAGGTTGTGTTGGTATATGATTTGTTTTTTAATACAGAAAGGTTAACTGGATGGTACACTGAGATATTACAAAGGTGGATATTTTGCATAATAACTGCTGCTTGGTACAATGCGGTCAATCCAGATCAAATCCCATCTGTCATTTCATGGCACATTTAGACCGGCCAAACAAACAGAACTCTATCAGGGCCAGTTTGATTCCTCCTAATGCCCTCTGAATTATTTAGGGTGCCATACATTAACTATGAGAAGGAACTGGAACAGTTTTGTGTGTTTGAATGTGTATGTGAGAATAAATGCATCCTTGAGTGGGTACATGCTTACAAGGGGCTTTTTGCCCCTTTAAATACATGAAAAGAGGCAAGAAAAAAAAGGGACTGATCTATTAAACATGTTTCATTGCTTCCACAGTGAGATAAATACCTACTAAAGCTGGCAGAGCAAAAGATAATTTCATTAACTAATGAGGGAGCTGCGTAGAAATTTACTATAATTGTTCTCTATCTTGCAAATCCTGCAATAATGGTCCATTTAATATTCTGTGATTTACAACACTGGGAAGCAAGTTTAAAGTCATATCTTGCTTCCGAGGAGCCAGAAATTTTGCAGTTTTAAAGTGGTCTAACAAGGGTGCCCTGATACCAGGATAGCCCGTGGAACTCAGTTCAACTGGAATTCTGAAAAATGCACTTTCCTTTGGTTTGGTTTACTTTCACACTGCACCTCACTCAAGCAAAACAAAACTCCTCAACATCACGTAGTTAAAACAACTGCTTGTAAGAGGCGATATTCCCCAAAATGACCACTGACCAAGAAGAATAATGAAGAAAATCTGGTTCGCTGATTGGCCAAGACTGAAAACAGCTTGTTCTCTGCTTATAAATAATGCAGCAAGAATTAATTTATGCAGATGTAAGGTTTTTGTTTTTACTTTAGTGTTCAAACCTGATATGGTTTTCACCAGAATCTATCCAGTATGAGCAGCAGGAGAGGCAGCGAGATATCCGACATGTTGGCTACGACACGCCCTCTATGTCATTCACTGGATGGTTCATTTGCTTTCTCACAATGCAAGACAATCACTTGCAAGTAAACTGAGACCAGATTTAGCTTCTTTGGTCCACACCAGAGTGTGAATGAGTGTTCAAACTAATCCAAACACACTGTACAGTCAGTGGAAGTGGAACAGGGTTCATGTAAAGCAGACCAAACAGAGCAGGTGTGAGTGCACTAGTTCTCAAGGACTTCTGAAGGTCTTCTTTGGGCATTGGCTGGTTTTTTATCCATGTTGAAGCCAGATCTTATAACTGACCACTTGTATGCTATTACGTCAAACATATTTCAGCATTCCATCTAAAAATAACAGTTACGACATCAGAAAGCAATTTCCTCAAGAGCAAAGACCTGGTGTAGAGCCTAAAAGTTGCACCAGAACTTTCACTCGATTCATCTACTCATGGCTGAGGTCTAGCTAGTCCTTTCAGATGGACTGTTGTATTCCCAAACAGCGTAAACATTTTATTACATGCATCGTTAATATATTCACTGCTTTCATTCTGTTAGGGTTGTTTTCTTTGTTTTCATGCATTAACTCATCTGGCATCTGAGACTGAGCCCCTCCTACCTGCCAAGCCAGTTAATCACCTGATCTTTCTCGCCTCGATATATATCTCTGTGTACCTCCTTCATTAGTCCTCTGAATATTTATATCACCAGTTTGCAATTTTATCTCCACCTTTTACTAGATTAAATTTCTGCTTGCTGCATCTCTGGAGGTCTTTTGCTTGTTTGTTCTACCTGCTTCTGGAATCTGCCTGTTATTCTCTGTGTCATGTATTTCAGATAAATTGATGAATGACTGGGTATTCATGAATATGCATGATGGATGTCTTTTTTTTTCTTTTTAACAAATTTTAGTTAATTTTAATTTAGCTTCTAAAATCTTCTTAATTTTATTATTTTTAAACTTTACTTCCTTTTTTCTTTTTATTTTATTATTCTGTTCCGTCTCACTGACTTATTTTATTTTCCATGCTTATCTATCTGGCTTGAAGCTGCTGTGAGGAAACGATGTCTTGGGGATCCAGGAGCCAGCCCACCAATGCCCACAGAGGCCGCCACTGCAACCACCCAGATCAGGGCAGGCCAGAGTCCACAACACAGCCATAGGGCTGCAGTACAGGACCCTTAGCCATCTGGTCAAGGGCGATCACCATGGCAACAACCCCCATACCGAGTAGGCAAAGCTCCCAACGCAAAGGATCCCCATGAAAAAAACACTGGGGTTAAATAAATACAAATATACACATAAAGGCTTTCATAAAATAATCTGCTATAAAAGTAAAAAGAATAAAACAACATAAAAAATTAAAACAGAAGTCAGTTAAATCCTAAATTGAAAAGGAGAGCCTCTTTTTAAAAACAGTCTCTTTAGCCCTGAGGTTTGTGACAGGCTGCTCCACAGACGATGACCGTAGCAGTAGAAAGGGCCCTTTCTATTTTAGAAGTCCAAATGTTATTAAATTTATTAACTAACATAATAACATTGTTTCTAACCCGTTTACATTGGAGTTTAATAAAGAATTGAATGTTTTAGGCTTTCTGTTGGCAATATAAGGCTGCATGATGGTGTAGTTGTTAGCACTGTGGCCTCAAAGCAAGAAGGTATCTGGTTTGAGCCTTGGCTGGGTGGGGGGGTGGTTCAAACAGTGGCCTCTCCGTATGGAGTTTGTATGTTCTCTCCGTGTATGTGTGGGTTCTCTCCAGGTACTCCGGCTTCCTCCCACCATCCAAAGACATGCAAATGAAATTTACCCATTTCTGCTGCATTCCAGGAATGAACACTGTACTTCTTTTTGACAAAGAAATTTAAATCATTTTCTTAGTGTTTGTGTTCTCTACAGCAGAGGGGCTTCTTTTGTAGCTCTTGGCGCATTTCAACACGCCTGTTTTAGCAGCAAAAGAGCAATTCAATTATGCTTCAAATGAGTGATCATCCAGTTTACGAGATCAGAGTCAAAAAGGAATAGTAAAGGCAATGTAAACCATCCACATTCATATACCACACATCTAAAGGACCAGATGGAGCTTTAGGTTTAGCTTCTGTGATGGCTTTAAAGACAGACTGCTGCTTCATTGAAGATTCTTTGAAACAAGAGGTATTTAAGCAGATTTCAATCAAGATGCAGCCAGGAACTAAATGAAATGGCCACAGTTTTAATCAAACTTTATCAGATTGAAGAGAGAGACCAGCCACCAGTTGTACTGAATAGTTAACAGGAGGAAAGATTTTCCAAGTAATTAAAAATCACTGAAGGATGCAGAAAGACAAAGAGGAAATTCATGAGGGTTTGTGAATGTTTATGATGTAGAATCAACACTCTTATACACAAGGAACTACATGGAAAATATGGGAAATATATAATTTGCATTGTCTGTTGCAGAGATTCTTGGCCAAGCCGTGAAATGAATGAAACAACACAGTGTGCAAAAACACTCTTTATTTGCAAATTGATGTACAGAGTTGGGAAAAACCCAGAGAATTATGGCACTTTCCACTGCAGATAAAACAGTCGCATATTTCTGCACAGATTTACGCCTTGGCGTATGAACATGATTCGGTAAGGAAACTAAAACAACTGATGTTGAAGAAATTACGAGTGTTGGACCTCTCCCAGCCTAGATAATGCAGAATTCATTGGCTAGAAAGATTACTTCAGTCTTGTTGAAATTATTCAGCGTTCACGAACATATTTTCAGAAATATACACAGGTTGTGGAGGATTAAAGGAAATGCCTTTGGCCTTAGATTGGTTGACACACGGGTTGGGGGCTATTTTATGATTTCAGGTCATTTATACTATCACTAGTTCTTCTGAAAATGGGTCCAGATCACGTTTTTAAGATATTTTCTTCAAAGTTTGTGTGTTTATCCAGATGGGCCTGGTAATGGTTAGCGGCAGACCTTCCAGAAATAAAGGTTAGGAACCACTGGTCTAACTGTGAAGGATAGCACAGCTGATCATCTATTGTATTAACATCCCAACCCCATTAACAACCTCCTCATCTTCCTCTCATGACCTCGTTTGAGTGCAACCACAGATGACAGTAAATACCACAAACATTAACCCATTACTACCATATGAAAACCCATGATCATGTCTGTGTGCCACTTGGTTTAAACAGGCTATAGAGCATTTATCATTTTAAGTCCAGGGACTTGAACTGACCCTCAAACCTAATGGAAGTCCCATTCAGAACTATTACAGTACTTAGAAGAGTGGCGAGCTCAGCATGGTGTCATTTTCCCATCTCTTCTCCTTCCGCCCTGCAGATTGAGAGATTAGGAACTCGGCCTTCATATTTGAGCCTTTCTCAACATTAAACCCTGAGGCTACAATCAGCTTTTGTTCTGTTGTCGTTGTTGCCACACAGGAAGAGGGGCTGATAGGACATGACTGAAGTAGGGTTTTGACACGAGCCGGTTTTCGTTGCATGGACATATGTCTGCATCACAGAGGATTCGGGTTAGATCTGACATTGACATATTGTAAGGTGAGGTGCAAACTGACAAATTGGCAAACCTCTTACCGAGACAGTAATTGTCCAGTTAGAGCTTATTACCACGCACAGCCGACCTGTCAAGCTTTGGGTGTATCTAAGCAGTCCGCATGGTGTTGGGAGTCCACACATGACAAGTCTTTGCAGACCAAGGGTGTGTCCCAAACCGCGCACTTCTATACTTCGAACACTACACTTAAGTGCTTAGTGCGCTGACACAGAAATTTCAGTAAAAACTCAGTGCACTGAAAGTACCCGGATGCTACCCTAAACTCGGCCAAAAATCTAGTGCGAAACGATGGACACTACACGCACTAAACGGACGCCATCTTGCTGACGTAGCGGAAGGGGAGGGACTTTCAACCAGTTTTTCAGAGCTGGCAGCCACCCACTCAGCGGTACCGATGCAGGCGGAGGGTATTTTCAACTGTTGTAAGTATGAAGATATTTGATCATAATTCTAATATAAACTGCAGCATGCTTCTTATCTCTTCTATCCCTGATGACAGTTATGGATCTGATCATTTGTTGGAGGCTGCAGTAGAGTTAGCAACGTAAATGTTAGCAGTTTTATAGCCGATTTCGCGGATCTAGATGGGCTATAAGTGTTAAAAATGATTAATGCTATAGGTTCCGTATGTTTATTCATGATTGCTGAACCTCCAAATTAAGCACTGCGGGGTCTCTGGCGTAAACGAAATGGTCCCTGATCTGAAAACTGATTAGGAAACACCGCTGGTTTAGAGAACCGGCCCGTTTCCATGGTACCGCTGACGAAGCCGTAGCTGATTGCAGACTCTTATCTAAAGTGATGTACAAAGTACCCATAAAGTACATAATAATGTTTGCTTTTATATAACCTGCCATTCTGTGTTCACCGTAGGTCACTGTGGCATCAAACTACCGAGCCAGCAGTGGCACTGAGGCATTTACCACCTGCGGGCTAGGACGCTGCTGTGGAGAAGAGGAGGTGGCAAGAGAGAAATGATTTAATTAAAAGTTTAAATAAAATGTTTTCTGCATCCCTGTTTTAGCATCTTCATTACTGCATTTCATATTTTAAATGATTTCTAGTATAATCGGTTTCCTGTTGCCAGACGTGAACGGTATCAGTGTAAACACTAATGAAAACAAATGTATAATGTAACGTACTTTAATTCAGTTAAGATATCTTTGCTTATTTAAAAACTGTTTTAGCATAAAAGTATGACATGCAAACACGTATGTTGACGTGATTTTGGATTTTGGAAGAAAAAAAAAAGGTATATTAACCGAGCGGCGCTGCTAAGCTGGTACGTCACTACCGGTAAGTGCAAAACGTTAGTGCTCAATTTGGATCAGGACTTACCCACGATAGTGTGCACTACAGAAGGTAGTGCTTAGTGCGCACTACGCACTACCTTCCAGTGCACTCATGTAAGTGCGCGGTTTGAGACACACTCCAAGTTTGTATTTTCCATCCAATATCACTATGTCAGTCACATTTAAACCCAGACTGAAACTTTCAATTTCATTCAAGTTTTGAAAAGGGTTAAATTTTCTGTTTTTCCCTTTCTTTTTTTAGTTTTCTTGCTCAGACCCACAAACATCAAATATCATTATCCAAAATATAATCTGTTGAACTAATGCACCTCATTTCCTAGCACCATACAGAGTCCATTTCAAACACAGTAAATGGATTGCAGAAATTGGTGGTCTTCTGTTTGATGAGTGGCGCCATTATCGCCAGCAGGGTATCAAACTGGACCGCTGATGTCCTGAAATACACCTGAAAATGATCAGGATGATTCAGCAGCTTGTTTTTGTCTTTCATTTTCTACAGTAAAGAAGTAAGTGGACCACAAAATTACCTTCACTGGCTCAGTTATCCATGTGACAAGCTAATTCGAACATTCATTAATTTATCCACACAAAGTGGTCCTAAAATATCCTTAGCAGAATGTAAGCTTTATTAAAACAGGGCCTGCAGTTGTCATAGTTATCTGCTTTAACACCATTTTACAACATGAATATGTCCAGCTAATTCCTGACCACAGTAATCTGACCTAACTTTACTTTCATGCTCTCTAGACTTTAAAAGCAGATTTTTTGGAAGGTGTCAAATTATTTTTGTAGCATAAGTGCACCTGTGTTCTAATTATTTCTTTACAGTCTGGAAAGAAGTCCTGGATGTTCTTGAGTTGAAGCGCAAGCACATACTGCAGGACTCTCCAGTAACCTAAAAGAAATTAAGAAAAACCTATCTAACCATTTCACCTCTTATTCTCTTTCTCATGATTTGCTTGCAGTGAAAAGGTGAGAAAAGTTCAAACTTTTTAAGCAGCAATGCTGGCACCAACCAATCAAATTGCTTGAATGAAACCCCGTCACTGACTGTGCTACAATTCTAAATGTTTTGCCCACCCACTGTCCAGCATTAACGCATCACATGTGAGAATTCTGCCTTTAGAAGTCACCACAGCATTTTGGGTTGCTTTGACACCAGCGCTTTTCGATTTAAAATCCTAATTCGTGTGCTTGAAAAAGGCTTTGTTTGGGGAATTTTGAAATATGATAACTGCGAATCTCAGTCCACTTCAAGCGAACTAAATACAGGAAGCGGACTACAGAGCAAATGGCATTGTGGGTAGACACAAGCAAAGCCTACACATGTGCGGGATGATAGACAGCTTTGGCTGGGTGAAATGTCTCACGGTCAGATGTGGAAGAACTCTGTGAAAGTTCTGATCAACCCAAGACTGCCAGGGTCTGATGCAGCTCTATGTTTTACTCCGATGTGGTGGAAACAGACGGTGACTTGCATCAACCAATAGACGAGCAAGTTTTCTTCTTTGTGGCGTCTCTTGTCTGCTTCTTCAGTTATTCTTGATGCAGCACCATCGCTGGCGAGAAGGGGAGTGCGTTAGTTAAAAGCTCTGATTTGTTTGAGAAGTGCAGCCTGAACTTAAACTCGGTCTAAAAGAATGTTCCACCTCCCAACTGAACACCAAGTCTAGTGGACTATCCTGCTGTGAATCAGTTCTGTTTTTATTTCTCTGAATGTGTGTTTTTAATTGTGCAGCGTGCTGGTTAACAGTTTAAATGTGCATTATAAATAAAGTTGCCTTGATTTAATCAGGTTCAGGTCTTGACTTTAAACTACTGCAATAAAGTTGGTCTTCCTTTCCCAGTTATTCTGTTCTAAAAATAGCTTTGCTGCTGTGTTTGGGATCATTGTCCCGTTGCATAACACAATTTCAGCAAAGCTTTAGCTGTCGGACAGATGATCTCATTTGACTCCAGAATACTTTGGTGTACAGAGAAGTCCATAGTTATTTTAAGTTTTTGGAAGAGACAGTGAACATTACAGAAACACACAGACTTTAGCCTAAGTCTAATTTCCATCCATTGTTCCTGGAGAATGTTAAAAACAAGTTTATGGCTGACTTAATCACTGCAAGGTGTTCAGGTCCTATGGCTGCAAAACAAGCCAAAATGATCAGCCCTTCCACCCCCATGTTTTAATACTTGCTGAAATGTATTGGTTAGTTTTCACCTAATTAACTCTTATCTGTGCTGCTGCCATTTTTTTTTTCCTGAGAAGAGAGGCTGTCTACTGAAACCCTTCCAAGCAAGCCAGTTTTTTCAGTCTTTTTCTAACTGTACTGTCATAACCTGTAGAGTCTGAGATGTGGCTCTTGGGTTTTCTATAGTTTCTCTAAGCATTGACCTTAAGGCTGAACTTGCGGGAACATCCACTCCTAGGAAGACTGGCAGCTCTCTTGAATGTTTTCTACGACCTTCTAGCCTTTCTCAGATTGACACGCGGCAGCAGCTGCTTCTCTAAGATTAATGCTGATTGTCTTTTTTTCTTTTTCTTACACAACTGCTCTTGTAGAGGTGCTCGCACTTGCAGAAGACCAAGAATTCAAATATAAGTGATTAGCAGCAATTGGCTGCTATTTTTCCTTTGAATTTCAATGGAAGTCACGCTGTTTTGCATCTTGACTTAGTTTTTCTTTGGTAAGTTTGAACAATATGGAATTTGCTGTGTGCTGCTGTTCATTTGATGATTTTTTTGCCTAATTTTACAACTCAGCCTCATGATATTCTGATCAAAGATTAAAAGGAGAATATAGTTTCTTTATAACAAGGCCATATTTGAATTAACTATGATCGGTTAACCCCCAGCTGTTCTGATGGAGCCACTGGAGAACGATGTTTTGAGCAGCACTGTGATAATTTAGCCCTTCTGAGAAAAATCACTGAGTCTTTTTGATGTATAAAACTTCCTAATAAATTGCTACCCAGGCACTGGGAAATGCAAGCTCCTTCTTTAATAATTTCTGCATGAAGCAGACTGGATAGGCTGCATTATGAACAGCACGGTCCAATATGCCATGACTTCCCAGTGAAGTATGGGAATTAAACCAACGTCTTATGGCCCTTTTTGTTTACTGTGTGGGTTGACTGACTTTGGACGCCCTGAGGCAGGCTATGGGGCTGCAATGATTTTACAACTGATGTGTAATCTACAGAAGCATGTCTGAAATATACATTCAATGAATCTGTGAAGCTGCAGGAAATGTATGATCAATGTAAACACTGAGTGAAGCTGGAATTCTCTGCCATGCTTAACAGCACTGGAATAATAGCCTTCAAAAACATGAGTTTTAGCTTAAAAAAGTTCATAAACAGTCGTTGTGTTTGCCATTTTTTTTCTTTCTGTGTGCACTCTTCATGCTCTTCGGCTTCAAAAAGACTTTTTCTTCTTTTTGGTTTATTTTCCCAAGAAGCACCTGGCTGTGACAAGTTCCTGAACATGCCACGACAATTTAACACTTTTCAAAACGCCTACGTAAAAATCTAACAGTCGGCAGCTGCTCTTGTAAAGAGGGCTTACATCAGCGGGAAGCCAATCTCCCTCACAATTTAAGAGTGGTAGAAAAAAAACAAAACAAAAAAAAAACCAAGCTATCATCATTATGAAATCCTGGCTTTAATGGGAGGTCACTGTGACATTAATGGAGATGAAGAGGGTGAGTGAGTCAGATGAAAATGACTCAGAAGTGCAAACACTGTCACAAAAATAACTCAATCTTCCAGCTATTTGGATTAATTAGCTATGTTTGGGTTGCCAGACGGTACTCTCTGTCTGCGTGGATTCATTTAGTGAGAAGCTTTGTTTCTTAAAAGACAGTTCTGCATGTCAGCAGAAAAGGAAGGTTTAATTATTGAGATTAATAATGGCTGGTTTCCATTTAGGTGAAGTGTTTTACTGGACACCTGACTGGAGCTAATGACATAAATTCCATAAATGCTTCTTCTGCTGTAAACGCATCTGTCATGAAAAAGTTCTGCTACTCTGCAAAATTAGTTAAAAGGATGTTAAAGATAAATATACAAATCTATGACCTTAAAGACAAAAGAAAAGGGGAAAAAACTCTGTGTTGGAATTGCTTTCATTTGTCCTGGAATGTGTCTTCTAAACTCAATACAGTGACATTTTCTCCTTCAACTTTATTGGTAATTAACTATGGATGGGATACTTCAGAGGAGATGCTCATTGACAGATTGTTAGTTTCGCTGGCATGCAAGTTAGATGAGGTGTTAAGTTTAGTTATGCAGAGAGTATCCCGTAGGTGTGATATATTCTGTGTTTTTCCTTTAGACTCCACCATTTTCTATTCGGTTTTCAACTAATAAAAAAAGAGAAAACTTTTAGTAGTAATTAAAGTTCAAAGGTGAAGAGATGCCCAAAGGGAAAAAGCATCCTTGAGTCAACATCTACTGAGGCGGGTGAGTAACTCGTGCATGCTGATACCAGAAGCAGACTGTTATTTGAAGTTGAGATGATAGTCTTTTTTAATTATTTACGCTACATTTTTTTCATCATTTTTTAAACAAACATCTTTGAATCCAAATAAATTTGATTCTTTCCTTTCTTGGGTACATTGGATGGCACCCAAACAAACATTTACTGCATTTATTAATTATTAAGAAAAATTATATCCTAAATCATAAGGTTTTGTGTTTACTTGAGATAAAAATGCATTAATAAGCATTTTTAAAAAGAACAGGGAAACAGGTTGCTAGACACTGTTTGCCAAGTTCTGCTCTGATCAGATGGCAAGGTCAACCAGACACTGCTAAAGCAATTTTTTATAGCGGTTTAAAAACATGTAACACGCCTAACATCTGGCTTTGGACTGCAGAAAAATGTGTTTATCATATTTAGTTCTGCATTAAATAACTCTTAGTCTTGGGTTCAGCTCCAAATGGAATCAATGGGAACACAACACCTGGGTGCACGCTGTAAATTTCAGTTTGGATGATGCACTTGGTTCTGCAAAAATGGTGCATCTTGATTTTTTTTTTATTTTTTTTTTTATTTTTTACAGAAACACACATTTATGAATCATATTTTCTCACATGGACGCTCCAAAGCTGACAGTGACAACCTGAGTGATAAAATCATTGCAGTTCTCTTCATATTTCTCCATCCTGTCGTCGACAGTTTGAGATTTAATTAATGTCTGAACATAGTTTCAAAATGTTTCTACATTCAAGCACTCTGTAAAAAAATAATTTTAACATAGAGACTTTTAGTTTTAAGACTGGGAACTCAAGAATGCAAGTTTAAATGTGAAGCCTGAAGTCTAAAGTGTTGAGTTTATTTCTCATTAGAAATACCAGTTTTTCACTTATGGAAACATCTAAGCAGAATTTTTCCCTCTTTAATTGTGTTACATACAAATGAAGCCTCACTATGGTTATAATAAGGGCTTAAACTGACCTGGTTTGTCAATTTTACTAGTCAGTTTAATAACAAAAATAAAAATAAACACATAGAAGAAGCCACCAATAATCAAGCAGAGGTATTTTAGGGACTAGTCAGGTTTCAGCAGGGGCAGGGCACCTCTGGATCTCCCCAGAAAAAAAATAATAAACTAATCTAAATTTAGGAAGTAGTGCTCATGAGAAACTTTGGCAAAAAATAGCATTCAGGATTTGATGTAATGCTGTCAAAGTTACTGCCTTGTCTAATGTTACAGTGCTACTTAGGGCCAATATTCAGACCATATTACCAATTAACTAAGTTCTAAAAATACTTTATTTGACAATTTAAATAAAAGTAATGTTTACACAATGTCCCACCTTAATGTATACAAGTTGGCATCAGTTGTATTTTATTATTTTTTTACATTATACAGAAAAATTTACAGCGCAAAATACATAATGAACAGTCTATTTTTGTTCACTTATATGTCTGGCTGAGCTCAGGAATAAATATTTCAAACAACATTCATATTGCTTTTTTTATTTTACATAAATCGAAGTGATTGTGTAAAAGTGACAGATTTTCTCCTATTGGCGCCCCATAATGACGGCTAATTCAGCATCTGTTTCGTATCCTGTCTCTTCTCTGAGCTCTCCCCAACCAGTAAAAGTCAGTCGGATGTTTACTCTTATCTCTTGCTCCGTCACCCTCTCTTTCTTTTCCTTGTTTCCTCTGATAAAGTCCTCTTGTGTTTCTTTGCTGAATCAGCCATGGTCTGCCTTCAAAATGGCTATCGTGTTGATATCCAGTTGCTAGCGTGTGATTGTGAGCCGTAAAACAAAATGCTGCTGTCATGTGATACCCTGAGCTGGAAAATAAAGTTGTAAAATGGTTCTGGTTTTAAAGCCTCGGGACATTGCAGGGCAATGACGGCTCCACAAATGTGCATAATGAGTGTAATGTGCCATCAAAATGGATCAGAAGCACAGATTTTAAGGTCAGAAGTTTATGTATTATTGATTTCAATCAGCAGTTGATAGTCTTATATTGATTGCTGAATCCAGAATTGAATCAATCAAAACTTTATTGTGATAAAAATGTTAATATTGGCAAAGAAAGAATTGTGTTTGCCACCTTTGTAACTTATGAATACAGACTGAACTTGCTACTTCAGGTAATGAGAAAGAATTAAGTCCTCATCCTCACTTTTTTACGTTTGCTGTTGGTTTCTTAGCTTCTCCAGCCAATTTGCTATATTTTGTTTTTGTGTTGATAATTGTTGTCTTCAGAAATTGAGAGATTACATCTTTGATTTAACTATGCAAACTTGTCTAAAGGCAATTTAAATCTTGTATAAGAGGCATTTTTCAATTTCCCACAGACTTTTCAGTCAGATCTTTGCACTTTGATTTTTTTGAAAAAAAGAAGGCTGATTAAAACATGCCTCCCTTCTCAGGGGTCTCAGTCTGCTTCACACCACACGGTCTGACTGAGAGCTTATTTCGAAGCCTAATTTCTGAAGCCGCTCAGAAAGTAATTTATAATAAATGACAGGAGGTGTGCTGAGCTTTTGCCCTACTCTGTGCACCTTTGCATTACCTCATTAAAAGTCAGTGAAACGTAGCAACAATTCCTTTGAGTATAATTAGGATAAAAGATGCCTTGTTTTCCTTCTCCTTCCACCTGGCCATCACTATTCATGAACAACAGTCTTGACTAATAAATCTGAGACGTTGACTTCTTCATAAACCATTTATGAAAACAGAAAGGTTTAGTAAACACTGAAGACTTGCAACTTGTCCCATGACCCTGCTACCTGTGATTGGTATGAATTAAAAAAAAAAAAAAAACAGCTCTAACGCCAGACTTTTACTTTAATTTGTTGGGAAGGTTTGTTAATTACCTTTGCAACTTTACCAGAAAAACAGCCAAAATAAAACTGTTCAGACTAGAGAAAGCATTTTAGAGCTGTGCATTATGTGCATGACTTACTTGGGCTTTGTGTGACACAACTGTTTGTCGTGTGATTAGAGTTACAAACCCAGATAATTTCCCAAGAGATGGTCCACAATCAAATGCCATTCAAAGTAAAGAAAATACCCAGTGAGGTTTGTAGATTGGAAATTGTAAAGAGAAGAATCAGGACAGAGATACAGACAGGCGAAAAATAGCCATCAGAGAAGTTCCACATATAGCTGTGAATGTAAACGCTTCAGTTTGTTCTCACATGGACACACTTTTCTTTTCTTTTGCCTGAAATCAAGCACAAAGCAGCTGATGTGGGTATATGAAGGGGGGAAGGGCTTGCCTGAGAGAGGTCCAGCTCTACCTATCCTGATGGTCATCTCATCAGAGTCTGCAAACAGGAAGGAGGCGTCCTTTTCCTTCTCTTTGGCCAGCTTGGAGTCAGGGGGCAGAGCCAAGGCGGTGTGGGGGTCGGTGCCGACGCCCTGACGATGATAGAGAAAGACAGAGACACTGATGCAGCTTCAAATCAATTTTACACACAGCAGATTGAATCATTCCAGCATATTTACAGAATTAACCAAGCAGCTGATTGAGGATGGATCCAGATGGTGAAATCTGCTGCTTCAGGTGAACATGACTGATTTATGTATCTTTACAAACAAGATGTACATAACAGTGAGCTAAAAGAAAATAATGTGATAGAGGTGAACTGCATGTAGTTTAGCTGGTTCATCTGATCTCCTACTGACATTCACTCGATAACTGTACTTCAAAAATATCTAATAAATAATGAATCATTTCATTAAATGCCCAAAATAAGCTAGAAAATATTCACTCAGGAAGACTCAGAAAAGAAACAGGCTTGTGGTTTTCCTGTGGTTTTCTGCAGATTCAGTACCACTGTAAAAAACCTCAGATTTATCATTTTAACACTTCTATCTAAGTTAGGTGAGCAAATAGTTTCAGCTGAACTAACTCAAAATGTCAAGTTTACAAATCAGTGGTGCAAAGAAAAACAGACTTTGGTCCAATCCCAGCTCCCTCCCTTGGCCCTTCCACTTAGTCATTACCCTCTGTTTTGCAGATATATAGTACCAAAGTACAAATCAATACTTGATTGTGCCAGAATTTTACTCAGCTAAAAGATACATCTAAAAATAATTGTCCTTGGAACCAAATATGAGCATCTGAGATTACTGCTCAGCTTCAGTTAACAGATTCAGTCAGAAATCTTGGTGTCATTTTGGAAATTTTCAACATTCAAACTAAAGCAACGACCAAATCCGCCTTTTACTGCCTAAAGAATAAATCTAGAGCACGCAGACTGAGCATGTTTTAGAAAAATTTGCTCATGGGTTGTTTTCAGTAAGCTTGGAGTTTTTACAGGTCTTGTTAAAAACAAACACAATCACTAAGACAACAGTGACTAACGCTGCTGCAAATGTCCTCACACAGACCAGTAAAAGGGAATGTTTATCACTCCGGTTCTCACATCTCTACACTGGTTTCCTGTGCTTCAATTTATTTAAAATGTTGGTGCTGGTGTACATGGTACTGACTGACTCTGGTCAGAAATATATATCTGAGGAGCCACAGAGATTTCCAAGATCAT